>NC_134555.1:6889335-7211398 GCF_025594145.1 Primulina tabacum | reverse complement strand
CTATGTCTCGGATTACATTAGTAGCTGCCGTTTCTTCTCCCGAAGGCAGTACTACTGAATAGGCTATATCTAGCCCAATGGTCTTGACCTTGAGAAAATTAGCAAAGGTCTCCGAAATGAATGAATGAGTAGCCCTTGGATCTATCAAGGCTTTCGTAGCTGAACCAGCTATAAAAATTCTCCCTGAAAGGTTGGAACGTCAAGCTGAACCCAATAATTAATAGAACTAACTTATAGGCATGCAAAGGTCAAAGTTCTTCTAACCTAGATTCCCGAAATAACACTGATTAGAGCATGCAATCCTATCATCAATTCTATGTTCAAAATCTCAACGCAAAATCTCAATTCCCAAAACATTGAATTTCGAATATTAACTTAAAGCTTTAAGATACATATCATGAGCATGGTGTCTGGGTTCGTCTCTGCTGCATGGAGAGCAAAGACTCTGCCTTGGGTAGGCAGGCTCCCCTGAGGGCATTGCTGCAGCAAGTGGTCTGGACTACCACACTTATAACACTTTCCTGACCCATACATACATGCTCCAGCATGGCGGCGTGTGCACCTAGGACAGACTGAGTGCTCAAAAGTCCTCGGGATTGCGCGTCCCTGCTGCTGCTGCTGTCCTCTGTTCTTGGGTGGGCCGTAGAAAGGCCTCTTATTCTGGGGCTGCTGCTGAGGAGGAGGGCGGTGTGGCACTTGGATTGGTCGCTTGCCCTGGCGGTCTCTCTCTATATCAATCAGGTCCTGCTCTGCAGCTAGAGCTTTGGAGACAGCGATGTCATAAGTAGTAGGGCCAGCCACCCTAACATCACGGCGCAAGATCGGCCGTAGAACATCCAGAAAGTGTCTCAGCTTTGCTCCCGCATCATTGGCAATCAGGGGTACGAAATGGCAATCCCTCTCAAACTTACGGATGAACTCCGTAACAGTCATATCTCCCTGCCTTAGGGTCATGAACTCCCTGGTCAACCTGGAACGCACCTCGTCAGTAAAATATTTGGAGTAGAATACTTCTGTAAAGCGCGTCCAGATCAGAGTAGCCAAGTTCAATGCTACGGATGCTCCTTCCCACCATAAGCGGGCGTCTCCTCCAAACAGATAGGTCGCACAACGAACTTTGTCCTCATCTCCAAGCCCCATGAACTCGAAGATAACCTCGAGGGACTTAATCTAGCCCTCGGAAATCATGGGATCTGTCGTCCCTGAGAACTCCTTCGGTCTCATCTTCATGAATCGCTCATAGGTCGCCTCAGGTCTAGGCGGCCTAGCTACCGCTGCAGAATTGTTCCCCGCGAACTGTGCGAAGAACTGAGTCATGCCCGCCATCATCTGGGTATGCATATCAGGTGGTGGAGGAGGTGGCGGTGGACCTCTATCCTCATAACGGTTCTGAGTCTCATCAGCCTCGCTTTCAGCACCCCTCGGGCGGTCAATAACTCGTCTAGGAGGCATACTGTACCATGTAAAACCCTTACGTAACCAACATGCAATATTTCTACTATTTTTCTTGAAATTTAAATATATAATTGCTAAAACATAATATTGACATAAAAATATTTTTCATGAGAACGTGCTGATAAAATATGTCATGAGAACATGCTGGTAAACTATTTCATGCTCAAAAAAATTGTAATACGTGAAAGTCGGACTTACAGACTGAAGACGTGACTTCGTGAGCTTCTCGAGATCAGTAGTAGTACAATCTTTTACAAGAACATAGGCTCTGATACCAACTGTGATGGCCCGTAATTTCGTATTCATAATTTTGCGGAATTATTAAAAATTTTCTCTTTAAATAAATATTGCAACGTATAAAAACTTTCGTAAAATAACCCAACGGTTTAACATAAACATACCAGCGGAAATTGAATAATGTTTTAAACAATAACTTAAAATATATAAAAGTTATAACAAGAGTTTGAACATAAAACTGAATAACAAAACGCGAGGTCCTCGGGTTCGTACTACCGTCGATCCGAGCTAACTCACTGGTCCCCGTCCTCAGCCTCTGCATCATCAGTACCTACAACAATTAAGTCTAGTGAGTCTAAAGACTCAGCATGCATATATCGTGAATAACAAGTAAAATATATCATAAAATTTCATGCCATGTAAAGATATCATATCGTAAAGCGTAACGTGAAAATCGTGCCATGAATAATTATAAATACGTGTATAACTGATAATCGTACGAAAAATGTTTGCTCGATAGAGCCCTGTCATAAAATATCATATCATAATTTTCTGTTGAGAATATGTTCTACGCAAGTGGCCCATAACATGAACTGAATCTTCTGATCAGGCTAAACCACAGTATACTGGACGGTAGAGTTCATCACAGCCCTTGGACTGGATATCTGTACCCATACATGAACATGAACTGAACCGGTCAGTGGTCACCGGGTGAAGTAATAATCCCATGATAAGTTGCAATCCCATGACTATGAAGTGGCCACAAGACATATCGCATAAATCTCAAAAATAAACTTTTATATTTATGCACGTAATATAATTAAATTCCTGAGTTATTTTACAAATTTGGGTTGGATCGGTTCCAGGCTCGCTGCGACCTAATTCTAACATGAAAAACATGCACATAACTTGACTTGACCATGCAAATAACTTATCTTGACCAACGCTTCAAAATCGAACTAAAAACGAGACTATTACGCCCAACAAACTTAATATTTAACCATAACTCTGTACCAACCCGAACCAACATCAAATCATCATTTAGTCATGATTAAAATACACCTAAAATATTGGAAAATAATTACCAAGGGCTGTAATACAAGAAAATTGTGCATGGAGGCCAAAATCATGAAATGCTCTTTCGAGAGTCACTTTGGCACATTGCACCGTAAATTCTCGTACGACCTCTAAAATTGACCAAATCACAAACCGCCAAAAACATGACCTTCCTAACTCAATAAGGCACTGTCCAGTCCAAGGACATAGGCTAAAAGCCAGCCAAGAACTCGAAACACACCTCTGAACCGAAGGCAAAGTTGCTGTCCAGAAAATTACAGCAGCAGCTGTTGCGCTTCCTTGCGTCGTTTTCAAGGCTAATGACCATTGGGGCTTGAACCACCAACCAGCGCCTCTTACCAACATCCTAAGGTATGGTTTGAACCATGGCTAAGGGTCCTAGGCCAACCACAATTCCTGCCAACACCTACGACAATACAAGCTTCACCCGAGAACACACACATTGCATGCGTGGGGGCGTTGCTTGTTTTGATGTCAAATGAAGGATCCAATGGCTATGAGGTTAACCATGGTCCATGCTAGACATGCTAAGGTGTTGTATTAGTCATGGTTAAGGGCTAGAAGCCAACCACAACCCACTTGACACCTAAAAACCGAAACTCAACACACTCAACAAAAACCATAATTTTAAAACCGAAGGGGTTTGTTCTTGTTTATTTTGAAAACCGATGGGACCATGAACCAAGACATAAAAGGGCATCTTGGTCACGTCCTAGACATGTCAAGGAAAGGTTCTAACCATGGCTACAGCCTCTAGGGCAGCCAAGATCAGAATCTTCACCTTAGACAATAAACATGCAAATCGAGACACAAAATGACATGCTGGGGAGTTGCTGTACAAAACGTGATGCAAGGGGGGAAAGGGCTGAAACCAATGAACAATTCCCTTACTAACACACCCTATATCATGTCTAAAAGCAGCTTTGAGTCCCTGGAAGTCGATCCAACCCTGTAACCACAAAAACAACAAAGAACGTGAAGTGCATGTGGGAAGATCCGAAAATTCTGTACAATGTTTTTCGAAAGTTTTTGACGTGATTTCGGTTTTGTCATAGATCAAGCACATGTAATGGTTTAAAAATAGATATATAACTTGATTGAAGAGCAAAGAAATAATATAGACATGCCTTGGATTTGTTTGAAACGAAAACAAATCGATTACGACGAACGCGGCGCGGCGGAGACGGAATTCTCTTTTCTTGCTTGTTTTCTCTCTTTTCTCTCTTGATGGCTCACGATTATTGGATGAGTTTTCTTCTGAGTTTTCGTGCTAGGTGGAGTGAAGAAGGTGGTGAAGACTTGTGGTCAAATAAGGTAGTGCATGGAGGAGTAAATGATGTCAAGTTGGGGGGAAACATGCATGATGAATGTGTGGTCTTTGTTTTGTTGTTGGGGGAGTTAAATGGTGTCAAGTTGGGGATTGTGTGGAGTGGAGAGGACCGAGACTTGTCTTCCCAAATTGGTGTAGGATTTGTTAAAGTTTTGCTAAGTAGAATCCTATGTTAGATAAGCTTGATTAAAAGGCTAATTAAGCATAATCTTGATGAATTAAGAAGCCTACAATTAAATTGGTGATTAATTAATTAAAGTAGACTTAAATCAACTTGATTTCATTAAAATAAATTATTTCTTAGCTCGGAATAAATTTAGGAATATTTTTGGATCATAAAATTCATCTCCGATTTCTTATCTTCGGTCCGGTGTCGCGTATAAATCTAAAAAGTTAAAATTTGAAATACGCGATTTAAAATCCTTATAAAAATAACGTAAATGATTTAAATGCAATTAAATCAACAAATTCCTAAAATAATAATCATTTAAAATTAAATAATAGATATTATGCACATATTTACGCATATTGGTTTTTCGGGTACTATAGAAACGGTCTGAATACATGGAAAGATTTCAAAGAACAACAAATATGGTGTGTATGGCATCTGTGTCTATGATCCAAGATAAAGTCTATGATCCAAGATAAAGAAAAAACAGGAGTAGAACCAGTGAAACAAGGTGCAATATCATGTTGGTGCTATGAAACCAAATTATTGTTGTCACCAAGCTGAAGTTGCGAGCTTAAGAATGCAATAAGCTGCCGGCAATGATCTGGATTCAGATTTTACCAACACTTGGAAGTGACACATCAGAATTGTTGCGAGCATGATTAACCGGGACTTTTCCTTCAGTCTGTTTCTGCTTATACTTTGGATGACTCAGGGGATATCCATGCAATTGTAGCATTGGTCAATAGTGTTATTAGGAAAATGGAAATGTTAACAAATAAGCCTATCAGATTTGTTTCCCTTAAAATTAAGAGCACCTCTTACAGCGGCAACATTCGAGGTATTGAAGACTAGTGATTGATCAGGTACAGTCACATGAACATCATGATGTATAGATCTTTGCCTCTCCTCTTGAACCACCAAAGAAAAAGTCTTCGAAATCACTGGTAGTGGTTCCATCATCAAGATCTGAGTAGAGATATGAGCATATATCTCATTTAAACCCATTAAGAACTGTATCACACAATCCTGATTGTGATAATTCAACCATTCCTTTATTGAACTACAGTGGCGCAAAAATTGGCTAAAATTCTTTCAATTCGTCCCACAAAGTTGTCATTCTAGTGTAATATGAACTAATATTCATTGAGCCTTGATGTATTCCAGTCAAGAGCTTTTTAATTTGAAAAACTCTTGGAACATTACTATGATGAAATCTATCTATCAGATCATTCCAAATTTCATATGCCGTGGATATGTATAACAGGCTATCCGCAATCTCTCGACTAACGGAGTTCAAAATCCACGAGATCACCATGCTATTACAACAAATCCAAGCAGCATATAACAAATTACCGGATGGAGGGCGCAATTGTGTACAGTCAACAAACAGAAGCTTATTTTTAGCGATAAAAGCCATTGACATCGCTCTACTCTAGGTATTCTAGTTGTTATCTAGAAGTATATGAGAAACCAAGACCAAAATAGGATAATCGCCATTCTGCAGGCAAAACAGGTTATTCGAATCTTCAAAAGATACTCGACCACCTGAATTGTTTGAGCTTATAGCTTGAGACGTAGTTTGAGACGAAACCGACACTTGATTTCCTCTCGCCATTGAAGATAATAAGGGATACAACTTAGCTATAACCTAGCTCTTATATCATATCAGAAACTAAGAAAATGAAAAGAGTAAGGTTTTTCATTATCGCCAAAAATGGGTCAAAGATCACTTTTACTATTATAACCATCGAAATGTGCCCTTTTTTATCAATACAAAGAAACACGCTTATGCTTAGCAAATGAAAGAAAGGAAACAAATAAAGAAAACTTGTTTTGCTTGCTAATACTCAATTCTCCTATCATTATTTTTATAATTTTCAAATTTTATCTCCAACACTATTTTTGAATTCCAACTTTCAAGCTTCCTAAATTTTTTATATTTTAAACTGTTTTCAATATCATTACTAACCTAATATTAATATGAATCTTATGAAGATTATTTAATCACTAATATATATTAAATAAGGGATTGCTTAAATTTTTAGTGTTGACACAATTACTGACGAGCTTTAAATTATGTATCAATTTTTTTTTGGGCATTACACGTTGTTACTCTAATTTTCAGTTAATTTATTTTAAAACCATATATAGTTTTATAATTATAATAATAATTATTAATTTACTCGCAAACATCAATTACTACATTTATATTTTTTACTTATTAATTATATTATATTTTCCAAACCCCCCTTTCATTTTTTGGCTCCATTCTTGCAGGTAATCGCTATTGCCCACTTGACACAGTTTTCGACTTCTGTCGGCGATACCAACTCATGTTTAATGTCCTTGCATCTCGATTTTATTTTGAAAACCACAATTCTAAACTGAATTTATTAGAAAATAATATTCTTGTAAATATAGTAGTGTAATTAGTTTAGATATCTTATGAAACTATCTCACGTATCTTTATTCATGAAACATATTAATTTTGCTCATATTTACAACAAAAAGTAATATTTTTCGTATAAAAAATAATACTTTTTCATGTATGATCCAAATAGAATATATGTTTCATAAAATTGATATTTGAAACTATCTCACAAATTTTTTTTAATGTAAATCAAATCCCACTTAAATCAGATCCTCGTATTGTTAGCCTTAGGAAATGACAAGATCGATTCTTGTATATGTGTATATATTGTGTACATTATTAGTTGAGAATAATATGACAAGAATTTCCACCAAGATTATTATCATTTTCTCTCATTATTACATCATTATTTTACAAATTTTTACCCATATTTCAACTATTCTGGACATAATCTCTTTGAGGGATAAATTCTGGCTATGAGCACCATAAATTTAATTTTTAAGCATAAGTTTCCTTTTTTATAGAGAGTATTTGCAACGCCTAAAATAAAATAATTATTCATTTTTCACTTAACCCTTTAATTTGGGGAGTTATCAAAAGAAGCAATCTTAATAAAATGAAGCAATCTGAATAAAATGAAGTCCGAAAATGGATATTCTTGGACTTCAAATGCGACCAATTATTGAACAAGTAGATCTCTTGTGAGACAGGTCAACCTTACCGATATTCACAATAAAAAGTAATACTCTTAGCATAAAAAGTAATATTTTTTTCATGGATTACCCAAATAAGATATCCGTCTCATAAAATACGAGCCGTGAGACCGTCTCACACAAGTATTTGCCTTGTTGAACACGTTAGATCATAAAAAATATAGCATTAGATTATATCACTCAAATCATCGTCCATATCAGTACCAACTCTAATATAGTCTAATAATAATATCAACTAAATAAAACCTAAGATATTTTGCAATATATCTCAAAATAATGCAATTACATGTTTTTATCACTAATTTTTTTTTTTTTAAAACGAACATTCAGCCCAAAACATAAAAATTGAAGTCAACCATGGAGACGGATTTACCTTGATTTGACCCACCGACACCAAGTTCCACAATTATTATATTCATTTCACTTTTTAAATAATTGATTAAAAATATACTAATACTCTTGTAAATGAGCAAAGTATTAAAGAAATGATTCGAGTTATTATTTCACTAATAAATTTTTATTTGGGGCGACTTCAATTCAAAACAATATAATTGTTATCGAAAGTTTTGAGAAATATAAAAAAACATGGGTTAATGTCTATTTTATTATCTAAACAAAGGACAAAAATGTACACGATAGATATGCATGATATATCAAAACTTATATGAGTAGCTAATTATCTTATGAGACGATCTCACGAATCTTTATCTGTGAGACGGGTCAATCCTATCGATATTCGCAATAAAAAGTAATACTTTTAGTATAAAAAGTAATATTTTTCATGGATAACCAAACTAAGATATCCGTCTCACAAAATACGACCAGTCACAGTATCCCACCCAAGTTTTTTCTAATTTATATATATATAATATAATATAATTTTTTTTGGCAGCATTAATTTGGCAAGCTGTCACAGCTTCCTAATCACTCAACAGGTCGCAGTTAAGTAAAATGTTAGATCTGGTTTTGTTGCGCGTGTTCTTGTCTATTTGAGAATCTGTTCCCTTTTCCCACTTCAACAATGGCTTCTAAAGTGTTAAGGATTATCGTTTTTATCTTCGATTTAATTGCTTTTGGCTTGGCTGTTGCTGCTGAGCAGAGAAGAAGTACTGTAAGTTCTTTTTTCATCATTTGCTTTCCTGATCCGTTTTGTTGTTTTACGAACTGATTACGATATGAATTTCTTGAAATGGGTCGGGAATCATTAATGCATGTGGTATGGAGAGTGCAACAGAGATGAACATGAAGGGTTTTGATATTATTTGGCACTTGAGTTGGGAATCTTGAGAATTTGTCGGTGAATGTGCTCGGATCCAGTACTGGCTACACTAGAGAGAACGCCCTTTAGTTAAAAAAAAAAACAAATTTGAAATAAAGATTTAAGTTTGGCATTCCATTGGCTTCAGCTTGCCTCGCCGGTCCATCATATGGTGATACTAATGTACTCTGTTTACAGCTAACTTGAGATGGTGATTTCATTTGGGACTTGGCAAAATGGAATGGAGGTGCCTAAACTATTCTCGGGCATTTAATGATAAGCCCACTGTTACGTTTTGTTGACAGACTGACAGCTTGTTGGTGCAATGTTCTTTTGTGAAGATGTATTCATCTGATGTGATGATCTTGCATAGATTGAACATGTGTGGCGTGTCAATAGCATCTATCGAGTTTACTAACGATTTCTTCAGACATCTGTTATCTGTAATCAAGTGATTTTGGTTGTATCTTTGTGTCAGTAAGTTTGAAATATCACCATAGGAAATTTCAGCGGATAATGCAGTCTCCTTATCTTGAAACTGCGGAGTCATAGACTAGCATTGAGCCACAGAACAAAGAAAACTAACGATGGCATAAATTCATTTAACACGTATAAAACTTGTTTGTGCGTATGTTAGCTGCTGGACAATAAGTTAGGACCTTAACTGTTGGGCATGAAGCTTGGGCGTTTGCTGTGTCAAGTATTCCAATATACAAGCCTTCTTTTCCATGGTTTTTTAATAATGTGATGCATCTATCTCGAGGTTGATTATTACATTGCGATGGGCAAATGACTAAATTCAAGGAAACCACTCAAATTGTGCGGTGAACAAAAAACGCCATAAATATGGTTCAAACTGCTTATGTACCATGAGAAATAAGAAACTTATAGGATAGTTATTCCTGACAGACACATCCTAAGAGCTTATGGACACAATGACTTAAGCATTTGACTCGTAAAAACTTGATCAGAAGTTTATCAGTGATGGTGAAGCAGTAATACTTGAACTAAGTTTGGACCTCTGCTATGCTTCCTTCTATTTATTGATTATAAATTGGCATCTGAGCTTAGTATAATGCTGTCTTTCTTTCATCTTCTTTGTTCTCTAAATTTCTGAGTCTTTTGACTATTGACAGGGAGTGGTGAAGAAAGATAGCGAAGATAATTATCAGTATTGTGTTTATGATTCCGATATTGCAACTGGATATGGGGTGGGTGCGTTTCTGTTTGTCCTGATCAGCCAGGTACTTATAATGATCGCGAGCCGATGCTTCTGCTTTGGGAAGTCTTTAAATCCTGGAGGTTCGAGAGCTTGTGCATGCCTTCTTTTCATCTTTGTCTGGTACACACTCATCACTAGCATATTTGAAATGATAATATTTTCTGATGAAAATTGGAAATATATGAAATGTTGGGAACATGATTGAAGATGCAGTATCACTAGAACAATTCATGTTCTCTCAGTATCTTCTTTCATACACTTGATAAATTATCGAGTGAAAAATGATTTCCATGTCATATTTTTGCACTTTCAGATTGTTAAGCCTTAAATCCACTATTGAAGCCACTAGTCGTCTATTAGATAGAAGATATATAAGTATCACTGCACAATTATGAAAAACTGTTGTCAATGGAGGTCTACGATGTATGTCTTCCACCGATCTTAGTATTTTGTGCGTGCATTTTAAACTCATTATAAGAGCATAACAGAAAAGAATATGCTAGTTGATCTGATGATGCTGTTCAGCTGTTGTGGAGTCAATGTGGAACTTCTATCACGAACTGCCGATAACTCCATGGTGTGAAAAGTAGTTTCAGTGTCATTATTGTGCCGATGCTAGTGCATAAATTGTAAAAGTGTTGAAATTCTTATCCTTGATGCTCTCAAGTGGCATAGATAAAGTATGTCCTGAGATTTACTTTATCTACATCATGTATTTTACGCATGACCAAAATATTAAAATCTTATGCAGGGTGACATTTTTCATCGCGGAGTCATGCTTGTTAGCGGGTTCTGTGAGAAATGCTTATCATTACAAATACACTGTAAAATTTTTTGATAACCCTCCCACTTGTGAGACTGTGAGAAGGGGAGTATTTGCGGCAGGTGCGGTGTTTGTTCTGTTGTTTTGCCTGCTATCGGAGTTTTATTACGTCAATTACTCCAAGGCTAGGGGAAGCTACACGCCTTATGGCGGCGGTGGAGAAGCCGGTGTTGGCATGGCGACGTACAAGTGAGTCTGATATCAAATAAAAAACTATAAATGTGTGGTTCGTCTGCACAATGTTTCATTTAAAGTCAGTGCAGTGGAACGAGTGTTTGCTATTTGTCTTCCTTTTCTTTTGTTTGATACATTTGTGCCCTGAAATGCATATAGAATATATGAATCATGATTGTTAATTCATCATTGTTATAAATTATAGCTCTTAATTTTTAGATATCAACCCATGCTCTTCTCATAATTGCATTTATTTTGTTATTTTTTTTATTAATTTTCTTCTCATATAGTTTAGCTCGTAAATAATATGAATGGATAAATATCAAGATATTTGAATTTATTTTCTTTTCCGGATTCGTTCTATATAATTTTGAGGAGTTTGATTTGATTTTCTTAACTTCATCTTAGATTATACATGATGGATACCATTACGTTATATTATTATGTTTATAGTAACTTTTTAGGAATTTTGTGAAATAATTGATTTAACTTCAAAATGATTTACCAAGAGCCAAATTTACATCTCATAAATATTAGTATGATCATCAAATATTTTTATATCAAAATTATAGATACAAGCAAAAATATGTGTGAGACGGTCTCACGGGTCGTATTTTGTAATACATATATTTAATTTGGGTCATTCATTAAAAAGTATTATTTTTTATTGTGAATATCGGTAAGGTTGACCCGTCTCACATATAAAGATTCGCGAGATCGTCTCACAAGATACCTATATAATTAAAAAAATATTAATGCCTAGGATAAAATCAAAGCATATTATTAAACTAGATCTCATAAACAAAAGTAGGCGAGGGTTGAAACCAGCCTAGAAGACCAGTCATAGTCTCATAGAACCAACATTTTCGACCTACAAGACCAGCCATAGAACCAACACTCCTGGCTATTATATGAGCTGCTTGGTTCGCAGATCTTTTTGTAAAAGCGAAAATACAAGATTATATATCGTGCTAAGATGTTACAATCTTCGATTATCAACCCAGACGGGATGAATCTGAGGCCCGAGAAGTCGAAGCTCGCACTACCATAAGATCGAGCATCTGTCTTCACTAAGATGTTGGAAAGCTGCTGGTGTTTTATCCAACTAAGGGCCTCCCTAATTGCCAAAGTAGTATAAAACACACCAGGGAGATAACGATATAAGAAGCAGGTTGGCAATGCCCATTCCACACAATATCATTGCGATTTTTCCAAATACACCACATAACTGCTGCCGTGAGCTCAGCTTCCATGGGTACTACGTGTTGTGACAATATTATTCCACCACTCGATCATCGAGCTCACCGCACCAACATTGTTACCGATAGGGGTGAGACACCAAACATTTGTCGCTGAATAACAGAGAAGCAAAGCGTGAAAGTCGTCTTCAGATTCATGATGACAGCTTGGGCACCACTTGAATCAACTCAGGAATGCATTATGAATCAATATATGGATTACTTTGATCCGGTAGCCACCGTGTTGGGTAATCGGTTTTCTGGTGTTAAAAACATACCACAAGTTTTTAAAATTTTATTTGACATTCAAATAATGTTTTGGATACTCGTATGGTTTAAACAATAAAATCATTCCTAGGACGTTTGTGAATTTACCTTTAGTGAATAAATCATTTGACACTAATTATTTTGGGGTTAGCAGATATAGCTTTTGTAGTATTTTCTATGAACAATCTTCTTGAATTCCTTTTTCAATCCTCCTATCGAGTCCACGATTGGATCATTTGTTTCTCTTTTAAATTGCATTAGAAATTTAGAAGCAATTTTAGCGTTTGAGATTAAAAAAAAAAAAAAAGAGACGCAGCTCGACCCTAATTTTTCTAGGGGTGGCCAAAATCTCTTGGAGGGTGGAGACGAGAGTTTTCGAAAATTTGAGTAATGTGGAGGCTATGATTTTTTTTTCCTCTTTACTTAATTATGAATCATTGACCTAATTACCTTAATTATGTGCCGAGGGTTACTTAATTAAATTTAATGAGATTATTTAATTAATTGGATCAGTACAACTAATTTATTAATTATATTAAAATCTATTAATAAATTTAATTATTTAGCATGTTGGACTTGTACTCCTACAAGTCCATTATATATAATTTCCACTACATTTAATTTAATATTTAATAAACCAAACCTTTGAGTTTAATATTTTAAATTATTAATTTTCATAAATTCAACTCCTTGAATTTATTCTCTCCAAATTTTAACTATAAATTCAACTCCTTGAATTTATTATTTCAACGAAGACAAATGATCTAATGCTTGTGAGACCTTCAATGGTTCAGGTCTATATCTAGCCGTGAGTTCACAACTCTTTGTGATTCAGGACATTTTTTTTATTGGGGCTTATCCTAATTTGCCCCATTCCATGCACTAACATTTGATCATGAGAATGTCAGAAATCATTTTCTAATTGAACCTGTCGATTCATGGTAAGAACATCTAGTAGTATCGCCCCACGATTCCCTAGGTATCACTGATAGTACTTGCAAGAACCAATCAGTTATGATTAACGTACAGTACGGTCCCTTGATCTCATATATCCCGATCGAATCTGCAACCATTGGTTCATCGAGGATTGCATATTATAGCTATGTGATGCAATCATGAAATATTCTTGTGTCATCAAATATTCTTAGTGTCATCACACACAAAACTAGAGAACCCCTATCCTTAATGTACATCTTACACTCTGACCAGAGATTTCATGTAATACTATTTCTTTAGATCACATACGATATCCATGCCCGTAGGTGATCGGTGAATTCCCGACTACAATACACTGGCTCTTACACATGTCGCAATTGCACCCAACCTCGCCATCTTGTGACCCTCGCAGAGTCGGTAAATGAGTCAAAGCAAAATCATAGTATGTAGAGTTTCAGTGTTATCCCGGGTCGTAAATATTAATGATGTACAATCACAGCCACGTATTTTTCCTCTCGATGAATTATAATCACTTGAAAAGTCCGAGGGATGGTTGTTCAATACCATCATAATATGATTACCCATCTGCATGGTTGGACATCTCTCTGCACTTACCCTGAAACATGGTACACAACATCACATATGCTAGTCTCAAGCTTAAGCGGCCTTTATCCTTGTTTTTAGGCTGCTGAATCGACTAGGAACGAATTTTGTAAGGTCCTAGAATATATTACCCGATAATTTAGCATAATTAGAAGAATTATGGAGTTGATAAATTAAAATAATTATTTATGCCAAATAATTTTTGAATGTGTGTTAAAATTATGTATTTTAGAATATCGGAGTTAAAACGATATAAAATACATATAGAGATAGAAATAACACGCGAGAGAAAAAAAAAGGCAAAATCGGCATAAAAAGGGGCATGAATATTACATTATATACATATACATATATTACATTATATACATATACATATACACATAACTTACCTTCATTACAATCAAAATGGCTTTTCGCAGCGCACAAATTCTCTGTTCGCGGCGCACATTGCATGCTGCTAAGTTGCAAGCTGTTGAAAGTTCAAGATTATCTGCAGCGTACATGTGCACGCTGTTAATACTATTATCAACGGCGTGCATATGTACGCCATTAATACTACTATCCGCAACGTGCAATGTACGCCGTTAATATTCAAAAAACGTCTAAATATTATCGACGGTTTTTGACAAAACCGTCGCTAATTGGCGATGGTTTAAAACCGAAGACTTTAGCGACGGTTCATAATCCGTCGCTAAATTAACGACGGTATTTAAATTTAGCGACGGTTACAAACCCGTCGCTACATGTCGCGACAGTTTAAAAACCGTCGCTAAAGTTTGCGTAAAAATAAAAAAAATTTACTTAATTTAATAAATTTTTAAAAAACTACAATACAACTATGATGTAACACTTAAAAAATTAACCAAAAATTGAAACAAAAAAATATATCTAAATCGAAATTAAAATCGTATAAGAGAGAAAAATTTTAAGTGTTGTGAAGTTGTGTGAAGGAAAGTGGAACGGAAATCGGATATTTATAGACAATTTGCGACTATTAGCGACGGTTTTCCATCAGACCGTCGCTATTAGCGACATTTAAAATATAGTCGTCGCTGATTTACTGCTATTAACGACGGTTTAATAAAAACCGTCGCTTTTATTAAACCGTCGCCGATTTCAAATCGGCGACGGTTTATCGTATACCGTCATTAAAGATAGGGATAGTTTTATAAACCGTCGCAAATTTTAAATTAGCGACGGTTTAACCAAAACCGTCGCTAATTTAAAAATTCGCACCCATTTTCCGCAGCGTGCTTTTAATGCACGCCGTGAATGCATAAGGTATTAACAGCGCACATTATTGCACGCTGCAGATAGTATATAATATTACTTTCCGCAGCGTGCTTTTAATGCGCGCCATTAACGTATATGTTATCAACGGCACGCATTTAAAGCACGCTGCGGAAGTAATTTAAAAATTCGCATCCATTTTCCGCAGCGTGCTTTTAATGCATAGGGTATTAACAGCGCACATTATTGCACGCTGCGGATAATATATAATAATACTTTCCGCAGCGTGCTTTTAATGCGCGTCGTTAATGTATATGTTATTAACGGCGCGAATTTAAAGCACGCTGCGGAAAGTATATAATATTTACAGCACACATAAATACACGCTGCGGATATTACTTTCCGCAGCGTGCTTTAAATGCACGCCGTTATTTCTATCAAGTGTAACAATATTAACAGCACACATATTGATGCACGCAGTTAAAAGTACTATTCGCAGCGTGTTTTTAATGCACGCTGTTGATGATGTGCTGCAGAAAATCATTTTTCTTGTAGTGCTTATTGAGAAGGAAGAAACTTTTCCCAAACCCATTCCCGTAACTCATCTCCAGTTCCCGGCACTCTCAGCACCTCCATCTTGGAGACGCCATAACTTTCATGTTTGGCGTCGAAATCTCAAACGGTTTGAGGAGTTGTATTCCTTACATCAGTAGTTTTGTTTTGAACCATGAATCACTACTTTTGATGCTCGTTTCATCCCCGTTCGAGCCCTGTTCTTGGCTGCTTTTGTGTGAGTTTCTTGTTCGACCTTAGGTGAGCTGTAGCTTCGTTTTTTCTTGGTTCTTTGGAGTATTTTGAGCAAGGATTTGAAACTTAACTTTTACCCTGTTGTTCCTGCTTTTTCCAGCTAACTTTCAGTTCGGGTTTTGGTCGTGAATAGTTTTTTCAGGCATCATATCCGACGAGCTTCACCTTGAGACCACTAGCAACTAGAGTAAGCTTCGAATCTTGTGTTTTCCAGGTCCAAAAATTCCAGCTTCTGCTTCTGATTTTTGGTTTTTATGCATTGTGCACTAAGAATCTCGACTTGTTGTTCAAATAGAACTTGTAGAGCTATTTATTAGCTTTCTATAGCCGCTGGAAAAATGAAATTCCATTTAGAAACAGATTTGTTATGATTTTTCTATCAAAATGTGTCAAAACTGAATTCTGCAATTGGGCTGTGTAAAAATGCTTTTGTAATTCGAGAATATGACCTCTATGCAGTTGGAATTTGGAATTTTGGTTCAAAAAAAAGTTGTAGATCTTCGAATTATTTTCAAAATGGTACCAGAATCGTTAAATTCTATCAAGAATGGAGAGAGTTGTGCTCGTTTTACTGAAACTGCTCGGTGGCTAGAATTTTGTTCGAAAACAGATTTGATATCTTGAGTTCAATGTAATGTTGGGTTCAAATGATTGGGAATTTGAATATGGTTTCAACTGGAAAAACTTAGATAATTGTTTTCTTTCATTCCAATTGGCTGATATTGATTTGAATTAATATTGAGCGAGATATGAATTTTATGCTCTTTAGTGCCAAATCAGACATTGGAATAGAATGTATTTTTTATGATCGGCTTATTGTTGTTTTGTTTAGGCCGATGATCTTGAATCAAAGTCGATATTTAGATTTGTCAAGTTGGTATAGGTATGTTATAGCTCAGTAACATGCGACGGTAAAATATAAATTATGTTTTAATTGTCATTTTGTTTTGCACTGATCGTATCTATGACTTGTTGACTGCTGTAAGTTGTTAAATGCATTCGTTGTGGTATATGTTTATTTTGTGACATATTATTGGCATTTAGCATAGGCATACTGTTATGACATTCATGTTGAGCCCTATCGTTCTTGTTAGCGCGTTGTTGATGCCCGTTGTTATCTGGCACTGTTGTTTATCTCGGGATTATGGTGTGACTGATAGGCCTATACACATGAGACTGTAGATGAGATTGAACAATCCCGTGGTTAGTGCAGCCTTTATGAGGTGATCACTTGGATTGTGTCATCTAGTCGTTCTGTTGTGCCATCATGTTGTATCGTATCAGCTGTATGGAGGTCGAGTCGGGGTGTTATTAGCACAGCCTGGCATACCTCGCATACTTAGTAGGGCGGTTTAGCTGCATGACGATATAGCTCCCCTGAGTTATTGCTCGAGCATTATTCCAATTGTTATCGTACCGTTTATCGGCTCCTGTTATCCCAATTATCGTTGAGACGTTCATATATTGCATATTACATTTTATTATATAATTATGGATGATTTATGTTTATTGTTGCTATTGTTGAACTATCTCATACCAAGATCCTAACCTCAGTTGTTTTCAGGGGGCTGTGGTTGGTATTTGGCACCATGGTAGATCTCCCGTATCGTTTTGCGGCATCAAGCCGAGGTTCCGCTAGTGGAGCTCGGGATTGAGGTTTGATTGCTTGGTTCTATTCAGTGGAGTCTCCCAATTAGTCTATATGTATGTCTTGAAGTTTGTTTCAGTCTTGTGTTGTAGTTTATTTGCCGGGGAGATGCCCCATGTATCTGTAGTGATATTTGGTTGTTATTGTGATGTTCTAAGTCGAGTCTGTCGTTTTTATGATCTGGTGATTACTTGGTAAGGTTTAATTTCTGCTTAGTCCTGGCCAGTGCGGCTATAGGTTGTTTGAATTTCGATTTTTGTTTTAAATGACTTTATTTAGAGTATATTTTGATATAAACTGCTGCTTGAGTTTTTTGGATGTCCTATTTACGGGGAGGTCATGCCAAAAATTTTCTAAGCCCTGAGGTCCATTTTAAAGTATTTTAAACCTTTTTTCCGCTGCTGTTTTAAATCAAATAATTATTTTTTGATAATTAATTGTTATTAGAGTAAATATGCCTCGCAAATTTGGAATATACATGTAAGGTCCAAAAGTAAGACGACGTAATCCAACTGCATGCGAATATAGGGAAAATGAATAATAGTTAATTAATTGATTTTAATTACTAAATTGATTATGTGATATGTTTATATGATGTTTTAGCAGTTTTTCTACTTAAATGCATTAAAATATATTTTTAAGGGTTATTCGAGTTGCGATCGAGGAACGGAGATCGAGAGCTGAAAAAGGGAAAATGTTTTTATTAAATAATTATTTTTAATTATTTAAAATATGGTTGATTCTTTTTCTTATTTTTGAAAATAAGGAGTTTTGAGGTGATTTTATATGCCGGGACGTAATTTTTATCGGTGTTAAATTTTCAACAAAAATACGAACGTTTTGACAACCCGGCTAATAAATTCACAAACTTTTCTACTTTAGTTATGCATTAATGAGCTTAATGGGCCAATTGTACCTTGTTCATGGGCCTTAGCTACCATTAGTATTTTAATTAGTATTTAAAACTCAAAACCTACCCCATAAACCATACAACGCCTCCCTCACCCATCAAATTACCAAGACTCATTTTCTCTCAAATAACCACACGGCACACACACCAAAGGCAAGGGAAAAGCATCGAATTTCTAGAGGTTTTCAAGCCATCGTCTTCGTGTCATCGTTCTTCAATTCGTCAACGTTATTTCATGCGTAAATCATGCAAAGGCACGTTATACTCTTTCTTTTACTCATCATCACACCATATTATGTATTTATTTATGAAATTGCATGAAAGCAATTTGCATCTTTGGATATTTTCGTTTATGCATCATATGTGAATTTTAAACCATGTGTTTTCATTCCAAAACATTATAAGTGTGCTTGAAGGGGCTGCCATGTATTATGATGATAAGTGGCATGTTTTACACGAGTTTAAGGAGTCCTAGAACACCCCAAACATGCTGCACACACTGAATATCAAAGCTGGAACCACCTCTCGGCTTGGGTGATCAAGGGCTCGGGTTCAAGCTTGTTTGTTGCATGGCTTGGTCTCGGTTGGGACCAGGGCTGGCTAGGGTCACGTAAAGTGTCAGGGAAGGAGTCCTAGCCACGCTACTACTTGAGTCAAGGGGCTAGGGAGGAGTCCAAGCCATCTAGGACTCCACCCGCGCACATGCGCATGAGAGCAAGGGAGTGCAGCAGCGCACATGGCAAGAAGGCTCGGCCAGGGGGCTTTGGGATGGGGTAGGTCAAGTCACTAGGGTCCTACAAGAGTGTAAAAGGGTCTGGTTCAGGGGCTGGTCTGATGGCTAGGTCCTAGGCGCATACATGAAGAGTCCTATCGAACTAAGAGTCTCGGCCGTTGCTTCATCTTATGTGGTGGCTGCGGTTCGAGCTTGGGGTTGAGTCCTAGGGTAGCTAAGGGTTCACGAGGGTCCAGGGGAGGGCTGGTTCGATGTTGGCTCAGGTCGGCTCGAGCATGGCTCGGTAAAAATTAAAGATGGCTCGAGGTTAGCACTTTTGTTCGAATAGGGTTTCTTATTTGTTTTTAAAAAATTTGAAACATGGATCACGGGGGTCGCGTCATGGTTCACGAGGACTAAAATAATATAAAAAGTGTAAGTTTTTAATTTGGAAATTTTATATTAAAGTTTGAATTAATTCGAGATTAAAACACATTAAAAACAAATAATTAAGGAATATTTGAAAATTCTAGAATTTAAGCTAAATAAAATTATGATAAATTTGATTTAAGCTTAAATAATTATGTGGGATATTCTAGGGTTAACGGAAATACGAAATGTCAAAAACGTGAAATTTTACGTCTAGGGGTAAAACGATAATTTTAGACCCGAAAATTAGTAAATGTCATGACAGTATCCTGAATGTTGTTTTATATATTAATATGATTATTTGCATGTTTATGAAATTTTATGATGAATGATAACGTTAAAAAACATGTTGCATGCTTGGTTTAAAACAAAAACGTTATATGCATGTTTAATTTTTATTAAGTGACGAGAATATGAAATGTTGAAGGAAGTGAAGTAATTGTGACTAATACGCTGATACGATGATATGTTAATACGTAGGCCAATGCTTAGTTGACGGATGAGAGTGTCGCTGATCTCCCCGCCGTCCAGTACTGTGGTTACATGTAGATGGATCTATCGCCCAATACGAATGCGAATACGAAAATCACAATTAGCGATCTGAATTAAACAAAAAGAAAATGGAATACATATATGAATATGAATATGAATATGTTTATGTTGACATGAAAATGTTTATGAAAATGTTTATGTTTAAAGTTTATGCATCTTCAAGAAAATGTTATTTTACGTACAAGTATTTTCACTGTTGCATGTTAACTGTATATGTATTATTTGTTATCAAGATTATGGTGTGTTGAGTCTTTAGACTCACTAGGTGTGATTGATGCAGGTGATTATGATAATAATGATAATGGAGGTCTTGATGATTGACTTTACTGGACTGAAGGTGCACATAACCCAAGGACCAGCGCTAGTTTTCCGCACTAATTTATGATTTATGATTTCTAAGATTATGTTAAATATATTTTATGACTTTGATCATGATTTTGAGTGGTTTTTGAGAGGTTATTAGTTTTAGAAATTTTGCTAAGTAGGATTTGAAAACGATTGAAGATTTTATGATCCAAACTATGTCTTTTGGATTTTTAAATGTTAGTTGGTTGTTTTACTTTAAAAATGGTACAACTCATATTTTAAAGTATATATATGTATATGTATTATTTCAGCCAAATCTTGTAGGATCGGGAAAAAAAGTTTCTAGCACTTTTTAAGAAAACGAGTAGTGGACGTTTCAATACAATGTTTACAAATGAGTTTCAAAATCAAATTACGATTCATTTGTATTAAATTATAATCAATGACTTTATTTATGTTGATTGCATGGGTATATAGATAAAGTAAAATGAGACCGTGAAGCGTCAATTATATTAAAATAAAGACTGTTAATTACAACTGAGTAGATAAATTCTCTAGCCAACCGTTGGCTTACATGACATCTACTCTAACACACGGATCTCCTCATATCTTCGTAACTATACATGTAAGTTGAGAGAGTTTGCACGACTGCTTTTAAAAGAACGTCTTTACCTGCATGAGGTTAGAATTTATGCCTCCAACCGTGCATACGACTCCAACCTTTCTCCTTGAGAAAAGCAGTAACTTCAGTTTTTTTACGACCAATAAGACAAGGAAGCCCCAAATAAACACTTACTCCGAACTATTTCTGATTTCAAATGGAAATATTCATTCTTGTATATTCATTCGAACAGATCTTCCTCTTTTGATCGCCTAACGAAGTCTACGATCAGATACTCTATTCTTTGTTTGACTCACATTATATATTTCAAACAATTTCTATGTTGAGATTAGGATTCACGAATTTCAGAAATCCGGATTCGGTGCGGCGGAGGTGAAAGCACAAGGCCAAAAAAATTTTCTTCAAAATTTTCTCGATGGTCGAGACCTTTTTGGGAGGAGAAGAGGAATTTTGTTGTGTAGTGTGTGTTGTTATCAACATTTTATAACAAATTTATTCAAAATACACAAGTCCTATGTTACCATGATTCCTATTCCTAAGTGTCCTAAGGACTCTTAAATTTCATTAATTAAATTCTCATTATATCATATGTTAATCAGTTTTTGATAATCCATGATATATTTATATACACATATTTATTTCACCATATAAAATTACACACACAAACATATAGTAGTATATCTATACATGCACATATACCCCAACGTTCATCTCGCAAGTTCGTCATATATAACACAACTTCGAACCCTTTCCAAATTTCTAAATAGAATCATATTTCTTAGCAGTCTCTACAATCTAGTCCAAGATCTAGTCATTAGACGGTACCTTAGTATATTTCTCAAGCCCCCTACCCCTCGAGATAATCGGGAAAAAGGGTACGGATTATGAGAAATATAGGTCTGTACTAGATAGTGATTTATCTTTTTAATGATTTCTCCCTTTCTGTTTTGACTTACGAGGGTCAATAAAAAAATAGGTCTTATTATTCACATGTTCCCATTCCCATGTGTATATATATATATATATATATGTATATATATAATATATATATATATGGGTGTGTGTGTGTGTGCGCGCGTATGCATATATTAATATATCTATACATGCACATATACTACATGTATATATATATATATATTATTTAAAATTAAATAAGTATTTAATTTCTTTGATCAGCTTATTAGTTAATTAATTCTAGGTCCCTTTAGAATACTTTATGGGAATTTAGTACATATTAGTAGTCACTACTCATTATAACTACGATCACCGATCTGACAGTGGCGATGTATCAATAATACCGTTTTGCCCAATTAATTGGCCAATGACCCAACTTGATTAGGGGGCAGTTTGTTTAGCCAAAATCCTTGAAGCCCACGAGCCACAGGCCCAACGGATAAAATCATATAGTTCCAAGCCATAGCCCAACGGATAAAGCCCAAGAAGAGTTGCAGTTTGGTCCAAGAAAAGCACGATGCCGGGAGTTGAGCCATGACCCAACGTGAGTGATCGTGGAATGCGGTTGAAACTTCCCTGTGGAGGGCGACAAAAGCAGAAGGAAGAATCAGAAAGAATCCTAGACAAAATCATCCAACAAATCTACAGCAAAAACTCTGCAGAATTCTATCATTAATTGTTCGCTCATTTCTCATTTTCTAAGCAGTACAGTATATTTTCTCATTTCTTCAACTTTATTGTAGAATGTTGATCAAAATTCATAACAGCATATTTAAGTTTGATGTTGTCCATGTATTCTCTCTATAATTCCTTATTTTCCTTAGTTTATACGTTTAGTTTTGAAGCCATATCGAAGGAACTATAACTAATGGTCGAATCGAGACTCGCAACGTTTGATAAACGAAGTCGGATCATTAACATTTGGCACAAACACGTGCCTGGCACGCCCCAAAACTTTCAAGACAAACAAATTGGCACGCCCGATGGGACCCAATGCATCCAAAGTGTACTGAGAAACATGAAAGAATTCCTCCATCACAGGGAAAGGGCCATCATTCATAGGAGGAAGAGACCGATGCTGATGGAAGATCAGTGGAACGACTGGTACACAAGTTCGAAGAAGAGGCCGTGAAGGAAAGAATTTCATTTTCTGGTGGTGAGGGACTTCCAGCAAACATTATGTTGTCCATGAAAAAAAAACATCCGTGGGGATTTCAACGAAATGAAAAAAGCCTTTACTGCTGTTATGATGAAATGTATGGCAGAAATAAGGGAATGGAGGAAGTCTTCGAAGGAAGAGAATAAGTCACCAAAAGATGATAAACCTAAGGAAACTGGAACTAAACTGTCTGAAGACCAATGCTAGGGATCGGGGAGTTCTCAAGCAGGTGAAAATCGCCGCTTGGAAGAATCACCGACTCTAGGGTTTGTTGGGGAATGAAAGTATACTCCTCCACACAGGAGGGAAGATGAGTTGGATATTAAACGCCAAAGTTACAGTAATGGTAAACAAGTAGCAGAGAATATGTTCGATGTCACTTCTCCTAGCATGTATCCGGGGATGTATGGTGATGGGGGAATGTATGGTTGTTCAGTTCCAGGTTAAGGGAATAACACTTGGGGGGGAAATTATTCCCTGCAACCATTGCGAAAAACTCAAGTCTTGGACTCCGAGACTGTACATGATGTTATTCAAGAGTTGCATGGCCCACGAGTGAGGCCAATCAATCGACTAGAGTTTCACAAGCCATACCCCGATGTTGTTGATCGTGAAAATCTTTATCCACGAGGATATCGCATTCCAGACTTTACTTTGTACTCGAGGGAAGATGGTCAATCTAGCGTGGAACAAGTGGCGAGATTTACAATACAGTGTGGGGAACTAGCAAATTTGGATAATTTTTCCAACTACAAGTTACGTTTGTTTTCCAATTCATTGATTAGTACTGCGTTTTCTTGGTATGCCACACTGCCTCGAAATTCTATTATGACTTGGCATGACATGGAACGCCAGTTCCATACTCAGTTTTTCAGAACAATACCTGAGATCAGCATAGCGGAATTTTCGAGAGTGGTCCAGAAGACGGGAGAATCTGCTAATGATTTCATTTGCAAATTCAAAAGAATGAGGAGTAGGTGCAAAGTTTTCATTCCAGATCAGAATATGTGAAAATGGCGCAGCGAGGACTTGGCTTTGAGCTGATAAAGAAATTCCAAGGGGTGGAATTCCGCGATTTTTATGAGCTTGCTGCCAAGGTATCAGAGTATGAGAAATTATTGCGTGAGGAAAGTCATAAAAAGAAGTCTATTGTTGGCTCTTACTTCCAGGAAGTTGAAGAAGTATCCTTGGCAGAAGTGATGAATTCTGGGTCATGTACAGTCCCGTTGTTAAAGCGAAAGAATGAAGAATTTCCCAGAAAAAATGCTTCTCCAGTTCAAACGCCTTATAACTTTGATGCATCAAAGACAAAAGAAACTTTTTGATCATTTGGTGAAGGAAAAATTCATAACCTTCTCCCAATATCATAAAATACCAACCAGAGAGGAGACCAAGGGAAGAGACTACTGTGAGTATCATAATTCCTTCAACCATAATACTAATGATTTTTGGGCTTTCAAAAATGTTCTGCAAGAGAGAATCAACAAATGAATCCTGATATTTCTTGAGAAAACAGAGACAATGATAGTGGATGAAGACCCTTTTCCACCTGTAGCCAACGTGAATGTGAATAATACTGACTTGCGATTTCTAATCAATGAGAAGAGGAATGTAGTTGGAAACAGGTCCTTCCGTCCAAGAGTTACTATAAGGAAGTGTTGGGTACCCAGTAAGATGATATTTGATGTCAAAGACAGAAGAACAGAAACTTTTCATGAAAGATATCATCATTACATCATGGGGAATATGTCTTACAGAAGGGGGAATGAAAGGTATGATGGGGAATTCATGGCCAAGAGGCCAGTGAACCCTTACCTTGAGGGAAGCTCGTCTACTAAAGTCAGGAATGATGAAAGAAAATATGACCAGCAGTCATCCCAAAAGATACTTCAGTGGTCCCCATTCCTGAATGATCATCAAAAATATGAAGGAAATCTCGTTTTGTTGTTCCTCCGATAGTAACTCCCAATGGACAATGGAGACGTGTGGAACATCCAAAGTTTTCAACGCCGCTTTCTCGAACCCAAGAAAGACGTTTGTTGAGAGAAAAAGCTACGGAGTGAATGTTGAAAGTGGAAGAATCATTTAAAAAGAAGAAGAAATTCGGCAGGAAGGCTACTGAGGATAAAGAAGATGAAGGTGATGACTTGCTGTCGGAGGAAGACAGTAACGTGGTCAAGAAAGCTACCTTCAAGGTGAGGCAGATTCTTGTCTCATTTGAGTATGCCACAGGCTCATTAATGTTACCAGATGAGTTCAAACGAAAAATATTGTTTGGGTCTGGTGGCTTTATGGGAAATGAAATTGCTACAGTTTCCGTCCAGAATAATGTTTCGAAAGATTTTGCTGGAATTCTTGTTGATGAAGAGAAAAGAGTGGTTATGAAGAAACCTACCGATTAAATGACTAGACATATCAAACCAGTTTATATCACGGCGCATGTTAATGGAAAACATATGTCTAGAGTATTGATAGATAATGGATCTGCTGTCAATATTCTACTGCAAAAGTTGGAGAAGAATGTGGAAGACTTGATTCTTACCGAAGTCTCTGTGGCGGCTTGTACTGAGGAATCTGCAACTTTGGGAGTGTTGCCAGCAAATGTTACTGTAGGGTCTCGATCCTCTCTGTCAGCTTTTTTCGTGGTCAATTCCAATGCTAGCGTCCATGCTTTGTTAGGGAGGGATTGGATTCACACCAATCATTGTGTACCATCATTCATGCACCAGTTATTGTTGATGTGGAAAGGGGATGAGGTGGAAGTGGTACAGGCTGATTCGCAGCCGTATCAATCTAATTCTAACGCAGTAGAGGCTAGATATTATGATGGAGCTTTTGGTCCAATTAAGTTTCGTAACTAAAAAGTGCATGGACAACCAAGAGCAGTGTACACGGACACTCAAAATGTTAAAGAAGCTGTTGAGAAGGTTTTCAAACCTACTGCCATGGTCTCTCCTAGACCCATGGTCCGACCTATTATCGAGGAGTTCAATGACTAAGTTCACTAAAGAGGAGATGGAAGTCGCTATAACTTCCGAGAAGAAAGCCAAAATGCAGCAGCTGGTGAACGAAGTGCAGTCTCAAGAATTGTGGGGTATCGAAGGAGTTGAAGTAATATTTGAGGAGGAATGTAGAAGTAGCGAGGAAGAAGAGTTACAAACGGAGGATTTAATCTTATCCCCAGTTCAGATGAAAGATCTACAGCCGGAGACAAGTGGTTCATAAAGATGGAATAGATGAGAAGTATTGTACAAAGTAGGCTGGATGACCACTTTGGTTAGTTTTGTCATATTGACTCATAAGAAGATTCTGTAAATATGTGAGGAAATAGGCTTTTAAGCCATTCATTGCTGAAGTTTTTTGTAAATAGTGATGGAGCATTATGAATAAATAAAATAATTGCTCATGGAATCCGATGTAGTTGATGTATTTTGAGAGGAATATTTGTTGTGTTGGTTGGCCAAATTGATGAAAAAGTGATGTTTGTTTATCTCATATCTTGAAACCTTGGGGAGTATTGTTTGAAAAATGTTGTTTAACAGTTGATTGGTAACAAGCAGTGTTGACCCGCCATGTTTGCATCAATGCTGAAGAAAACAGGTTTTTTGCCGTTTGTTTAGTTTTTAGAAAACTTTGGTAGAGTTTTCCTTGTAAATGTGAAATGCCAAAATACAAATACATGAAAACAAATCCCAAGCAGCATGTATAAGATAAACAACATGTTTCCAATAACAAATTTTGGTTTTCAAGCCACTTTTTCAAGTCTACACATCATAAAAGACACTTGCCAAACAATGACAAACAAGTGCAAAAGTACACCTACTGTCCCTAGCCTACGTATTTTTTTCTTTTCAATGTGTATGACACTCCATACATATATGCTCAGTCAGTGGCAAAGATATTCATCCAAGTTTGGAAATTTATTTTGGATTGGCCGACGGAACTCCCAAGAGGCAAGATTTTCCATCTCCGTTGGTATTTAAGGTACTGCTTGCATTGGCCTTTGAGATATAAATCCTCGATTTCTCCAACTATGTTTCTTTGAAATAGGGACCAAGTGATAAATAATGGAGTGTTGATCAACAAAACTATGAATGATCAAATACTAATGCAACATAACAAAGTAGAAGAAGAGCATCTACTAAGCAGGATGGAAGATGGCCAAGAGAATGAAAGTTGGTTGATTTATACACCCCATTTCCATATTCTGGAATCCACCAGACTCTCCCATCTCAATCATAGCTAATTTATATATTGCTAGCTAATGATTTGGAAAAAAGAAGAGCAACTCGTGTGGTTGTGTTCTCAATATGAAGATTACAGAAGGTGCACCAGCCATAGGTCAAGCTCCGAATATGCACACCAAGGGAGCCGCTCTGTTGAGGTACAAGCAGTGGGTGTTCCAAGGTGTTACTAATAAAAAAACTCATTCAGATATATTCACAAACACCTTGAGGGCAGCATGAAAGGTGACATATTCTACTATGTTTTTGTGATGGAGGATTGAGAAAAATGGTAAAATATTCTTACCTTGAGAAGGTGTGGCTTGATGTAAAGGAGATTAATGATGACAATTTTCAGAAAATTGGATGGCATCACAAAGGTAATGTAATCGGCAGTGATACGGGACATGGGATCTCCATGAGTGGTTGAGTAGTTGTCTCGAAGTGAAGGAAGATCAGTTATAAAAGCAATGAAGAATTGGAGGATTTTGGGGGAAGAAGACGAGGAAGAAGTTTGGGAAATATGGTGTTGTGAACTACACTGTCTTTTTTTTCCTTCTTTTCTCCTCCTCCTCCTCTTCATTTATGTCGTATTATGAATTTCGGCCAACTTGTAAATGGCCAACACAATATATTTGAATTATTAAACATAGCCGAATTGGCCCATGGCTACGGAGGGCAATTGTTTAGCCCAATTAATTGGCCAATGACCCAACTTGACTAGGGGGCAGTTTGTTTAGTCAAAATCCTTGAAGCCCACGAGCCACAGCCCAACGGATAAAATCATATAGTTCCAAGCCATAGCCCAATGGATAAAGCCCAATAAGAGTTGAAGTTTGGTCCAAGAAAAGCACAATGCCGGGAGTTGAGCCATGACCCAACGTGAGTGATCGTGGAATGCGGTTGAAAATTCCCTGTGGAGGGCGACAAAAGCAGAAGGAGGAATCAGAAAGAACCCCCGACAAAATCATCCAACAAATCTACAGCAAATATTCTGTATAATTCTATCTTTAATTGTTCGCTCATTTCCCATTTTCCAAGCAGTACAATATATTTTCTCATTTCTTCAACTTTATTGTAGAATGTTGATCAAAATTCATAACAGCATATTTAAGTTTGATGTTGTCCATGGATTCTCTCTATAATTCCTTTATTTTCCTCAGTTTATATGTTTAGTTTTGAAGCCATATCGAAGGAACTATAACTAACGGTCAAATCGAGACTCGCAACGTTTGATAAACGAAGTCGAATCATTCACATTTGGCACAAACACGTGCCTGGCACGCCCCACAATTTTCGAGACAAACAAATACAAATTTTGTTTATATAATGAAAATTGAAAATTTCCACTGAACCATTTTTGGCAACGGTCAGTTTTTGAACTCCTTCACCAAAATAGACAGTTCCACTCTCCTTACTCAATTAGCAGTTAAGCTAACTTCAACAACTTCCAATGTATAAAATCAACTTATAAAATATTTTATAAGCATTTTGTTTGATCTCCATCAAGTTGCAATCGTCAAATTTAACTCTTTGAACTTGGTCTATCTGAACAGAAACACATAATACGATACTTTTGTGACCCTCAATGGTTCAGGGATACAACTTGCTGTGGGTTCACATCTCTATGTGATTCAAAATAACATTTATTCTTATTCGAGCTTACTGATAAGCCCAAATCTTATAGAGATTTTAGGGATTTTATTTTATAATATTTGTGCTTATCTAGAATTATTATCCCTAATTTTGTGCTTATCTCAATTAATTTTATAATGATTGTAGATTTGAATAGAAGAGGAAAAAATGCTTAAATTGAGAGATAAGATGATTTTATAAGATTTCAAAAAAAACGAAATATCAAAAGAAAGGAAATAAAATATTTTTATATTTTATTCCTTGATAATATTGAAGTTTTGGAAAAATCTATGTAGATCTTGACAAAAATAAAATCTTACATTTGAAAATAAAATCTACAATTTTATCTACACATGGGCTTAAAAGATTTGAAGGACAAGGCCTATTGAAGAGGATAAAAAGATACAGAGGACGTACAGGGAAAAGAGGCGCATAAAAGATAAAAAAATCAGCGCGGAAGAGAGAGGCAGAGAAGCAAGGAGGAAGAGAGAGACAAAAGTGTACAGAGACGTGAACAGTGAGAGAAAAGAAGAGAGAGGTAGAGGAGAGAAGACGGAAGTGCAGAACATAAGACTACACGGAAGACAACACTAGGGAGGAAGAAGAGAAAAGAAACAGGGAGGAAGACAGAGGCAAAAGCTGGAGGAATTCCTCATCACACGCCACAAATCACTGAGAATTCCTCTCACTCATTCTTAATTTTGTTTTTTTCTATGAACTTAAATATGTGTTTTCACTTTTGTTTTGAATTCATGGAATAATTTTCTTTAAGCTAAGACCACAATAGGGCCAAACAATAATTTTTTTGATATTTGTTTTATTTTTGATATATTATTTTTCTTGATTGTAATTATTGATTGACGTTGGTTTAATATTTCTTGTTAATAGCCTGATCAACTATTTACATGTGTGTTGATTAATCACGAATCGGAAGATGATTGGTTAAATATAGCAACAAAGACGTCATCAACACATGGTTAAACTGACTAGAAATAGTATTCGGTTTCAGTGTGCGGTTTTAGGTGAAAACTGAAATTTCACGAAAATTTAATGCATGTAGATCTAATTAAATTCAATTAGAAATAATTGGACTGTTAGATTTAAATAGGTTTATTAACTCGAGGAATCGTTTAATAAATAAATTTGAGGATTTTACCGTGATTGTCAAGAATTAAATAATTAATTGGATTTTAACACGTGTCAACATGGTAGAGTTTGGTACCGTTGTGTGTCTTAGTTATTTATTTGAATTTGAATCCCTCCTTGATATTTGAATCCCTCGTTTTTAATTGCAATTATTTTATTTAATATTTTAGATTAATAATCCACATATCATCTTGTTATTTATTTTGTCTAGCCTAACTTAATTGATAAAAATCCTAGTAATTAAATATTAGTCTCTGTGAGATCGATACTTGGACTCATCATCCATTTACTATAATTTGACCTAGTCCGCTTGCTAGATTTATTTCCAACCGAAATCGTCGATCAAGTTTTTGGCGCCGTTGCCGGGGATTAATTTATTTAATATTGGAATAAATTGCTTTATTGAGACTAGACATTTTTTTTCCCAAAAAAAAAGATAAAAAAATCATCTGTTTTTTATCTAATTTATTTGTTTTATTGCGAGGTACTTCAAGATGGATCATCGGAGAGTGTTCACGAATTTTGCCCAACAATACTCAGAACCATTCTATGCTGCTTGGGGGAGATTCAATGATCTGGCAAACAACTTTCGGTTTCATGATTTGTCAAACTACGCTCTTATTCAAATTTTCTATTTTGGTTTGGATGAGGCAACAAGAAGTTGGGTAAATTATGGAGCTTTGGCAACTGGTAGTCACTTATTTAATAGAGAATACAACAGTGCGATGCACTTGTTAGATGATATGGCAGATTTCGACTACCACTGGCATTGTGATCCTTCACTGCAGGGTTGGAGTCACCAATATCCTCCATAATTTTGCCCCAATTTTGTAAACCAACCATTTGAGCAACAAGAAGAGCGTAGTGCACATTTAGATGAAATCATGGCCCAGTGGGAGAAGATGGTCAACTCTTTGTGTTTCATCGATGAACAGATTGAGCTTCTAATGCAACCAGTGTCCGAAATCCACCAAGAGGACGAAGCGATTTTTGTCGATCAATTAATGACCAATCAGGCATGGGTGAATGATGACAACTCAAACAACCAAAGTTTGGAGAATGATTCAAATCATGTAGAAATTTCATCTGAATATGATCTTCCACGAGTATTTGGGCTGAAGGAAGAAGAATTCTTCGAGGAATTCCTATGCGAAGATGAGGCAGAAGTGAAGTTGGAGGAATTCCTACGCGAAGATGAGGCAGAAGAGAAGTTGGAGGATGTAGAAGAACACAAGTCGAAGGATTTGAACTCATATATGGTTTTAACATATATTCCACCAGCAGATTCTTTATTTCTATCAACGCAAACTCAAGAATATTACATTCTCTACGAGCTTTATCATAGATTGGATTGTTTTTCCCCTAATAATCAATTTTTGCCGAGTGTTGTTGAAGCGACGAGCGTGCAATGTCAATATTATGCCAAGCTTGAGGGCACATATAATCAAGACCCATATGTAATATTGTATTATATATACTATGGGCGGAAGCCGCTATTATGGATGCTTCTTCGTAGTCAAGCTATAGACAATGAATTTAGCGCTTGCTGGGAGGCAACCCAATGATTTATTTTATTTCCTGTCGTTTCATCTTTTATTTTTTTTTCATTTTGTTATTTTAATCCTCTGTGATTTTGGTGTGTGTAGGGAATATTGGAATGAAGCAAGATGATTTAGATGCCGGAAAAAACTAAACTGTTGAAATAAAAGATTTCCAGCACTGAGGAATTCTACCATCCCCTTGTAGCACTCCATGGAATTTAAAGCAACACTGTCAGGGAAGCGTTCTCTTACTATTCTCCATCCAACTTTTATATTCTTTTTGAATGGCATAACACTGAGGACAGTGTAAATATAAAGTGTGGGGGGGATTACTGAACAACACTTAGCATGCGTTTCAATGTTTAATCCTCGAGCATGAAAATTTTTCTGGATATTTTTTGAGAAACCGCACTTGTGATTACATGACACACTAATTGATTTTATAGATTTTTGATCACTCAAGAGATTGAATCACACCTAGAACTGATTGAGATGAGCTGTAGTTGTAGCCGAAGGATTTGAGCACAATCTAGTTTTGTATCATAGTTTGAGACATCATCTATGCACTTTAGGTCATACTTATATGAATTAATCGTGAATTGGTAAAAGGTGAGCTCATAAAAAATAAAAATAAAAATTTGAAATCAAAAGAAGAAAAGAAACAATCTAGAACCTGTCTGATTATCTTTCGAGGCAAAAATACGGAGGAGAATGACTTAGGGATGATTTAGGCGATCCTTGGACCGTTTGAACCTTTCGAGTCTACCCAATGCATCATTTGTATCCCTAGTATCCCATTTTGAGCCTAATAAATCGAATGGAGTGTGTCAAAGACATACACTTAGCCATCATTCGTATTCTTTCAAAATCCCACATCAACTACCCAATTTTAATTCATACACTATTCACCTACCTTAATTTTGAGAGAAATAAACCACTTTAGCGCTTTAAATTTTCAATAACTCCCATGTGTTGATAATTGATAAGATAAAAAAAATCATGAAGAATGAGAAGGAGATTGATGAAAAAATATATATACATAAAAAAAAGAGGAAGGAAGAATATTGATGTGGTGATTGAAAAACCTAAAAAGGAATGTTGTTAAGGATTGAAAAAAAAAAAGACTGAAAGAAAAGAGAAAAATAATGGGGGAAGATGAATGAAAGTTGAAGGAAGATGGAAAAAAAAATTTGATGGAGTATGATGAAACTCAACAAGGAGGAAGATAAGAGATGAAGGAATGCGTTGAAGGAATAATTGTTTATTTTCTTTCATTTTGATCTCCCAACCTTTATTGTAGCCGTGAGCCGTGGCCTAATGTTATAAGCTTAAAAAGACCTATTGACCGGGTCATATTCTTCCAACATTTAGTGGAGAAAGGTATGAAAGACAAGCTTATAGAGAGTTTCTTAAAAAAAAAATTCAGAAAATATGAGCACTCCTTGTACTAAAACACCTTTGAGGAATATAAGTTTTGACTTTCACACTACACACGTCTCATTATCTTGATCTTTTCTAGTGAATGCTTGAGTTTTTTAAAGTTGCAACGAAAGTGAATTTTATGATTTTCGAATTGTGATCTTTTGATTGAGTGTGACGGAATTTGAAAGATTGAAAAGTGTTGATTGTATCAATTTTGTGGTGAATCATTGAATATTCCTCGGTTATATTTTTATTCTTTTATTTGTTCGAGGACGAACAAAAGCTAAATGTGGGGGGAATGATAAGCCCAAATCTTATAGATATTTTAGGGATTTTATTTTATAATATTTGTGCTTATCTAGAATTATTATCCCTAATTTTGTGCTTATCTCAATTAATTTTATAATGATTGTAGATTTGAATAGAAGAGGAAAAAAATGCTTAAATTGGGAGATAAGATGATTTTATAAGATTTCAAATGAAACGAAATATCAAAATAAAGGAAATAAAATATTTTTATATTTTATTCCTTGATAATATTGAAGTTTTGGTAAAAATCTATGTAGATCTTGACAAAAATAAAATCTTACATTTGAAAATAAAATCTACAATTTTATCTACACATGGGCTTAAAAGATTTGAAGGACAAGGCCTATTGAGGAGGATAAAAAGATACAGAGGACGTACAGGGAAAAGAGGCGCATAAAAGAGAAAAAAATCAGCGCGGAAGAGAGAGGCAGAGAAGCAAGGAGGAAGAGAGAGACAGAAGTGTACAGAGACCTGAACAGTGAGAGAAAAGAAGAGAGAGGTAGAGGAGAGAAGACGGAAGTGCAGAACATAAGACTACACGGAAGACAACACTAGGGAGGAAGAAGAGAAAAGAAACAGGGAAGAAGACAGAGGCAAAAGCTGGAGGAATTCCTCATCACACGCCACAAATCACTGAGAATTCCTCTCACTCATTCTTAATTTTGTTTTTTTCTATGAACTTAAATATGTGTTTTCACTTTTGTTTTGAATTCATGGAATAATTTTCTTTAAGCTAAGACCACAATAGGGCCAAACAATAATTTTTTTGATATTTGTTTTATTTTTGATATATTATTTTTCTTGATTGTAATTATTGATTGACGTTGGTTTAATATTTTTTGTTAATAGCCTGATCAACTATTTACATGTGTGTTGATTAATCACGAATCGGAAGATGATTGGTTAAATATAGCAACAAAGACGTCATCAACACATGGTTAAACTGACTAGAAATAGTATTCGGTTTCAGTGTGCGGTTTTAGGTGAAAACTGAAATTTCACGAAAATTTAATGCATGTAGATCTAATTAAATTCAATTAGAAATAATTGGACTGTTAGATTTAAATAGGTTTATTAACTCAAGGAATCGTTTAATAAATAAATTTGAGGATTTTACCGTGATTGTCAAGAATTAAATAATTAATTGGATTTTAACACGTGTCAACATGGTAGAGTTTGGTACCGTTGTGTGTCTTAGTTATTTATTTGAATTTGAATCCCTCCTTGATATTTGAATCCCTCGTTTTTAATTGCAATTATTTTATTTAATATTTTAGATTAATAATCCACATATCATCTTGTTATTTATTTTGTCTAGCCTAACTTAATTGATAAAAATCCTAGTAATTAAATATTAGTCTCTGTGGGATCGATACTTGGACTCATCATCCATTTACTATAAATTGACCTAGTCCGCTTGCTAGATTTATTTCCAACCGAAATCGTCGGTCACTTACCCTAATTAGTCCAATTCTTTTCATCAACATCTTGATCAAGAAAATCAGAACTCATTTCTGATTGCACAAATCAGATCATGGTAAGAGCATCTAGTAGCATCACTCCATGATCCTTCAAGTATCGCTGATAATGCCTACAAGAATCTTAAGTCATGGTTAGCGTACAGTACAGTCCCTTAAACTCATATATCTAGATCAAATCAGCAATCATTAGTTTATCGAGAGTTGCATATGAATTCGATAATGATGTAATGTATCTCTAAGTAATATTAGTGACATGATATGTGCAACTGAGGAACTACCTTTCCAAAATAATGTGTATGTCTTACTCTAGCAAAAGATTCCTTTCTCTATTAACTTATCAGATCACATATGATATCTTCACCCGTGGGCAAACGATGAAACCACAATTACAATGCATTTGCTCCTACATATTTCAAAACTAAACACAACCTTGCCACCTGATGATCCTCGTTGGAGTCGATAAACAAATCAAAATACATGCTAGTACGTAAACGTTTACGTTGTCCCTGGTCAAAGGATTAATGATGTACAATCATAACAACGGACTATTCCATTGGATAAATGATAACCACTTGGACAATCCAATGAAAAGTTGTTCAGTGTATCATCAAATGATCACTCATATGTATGAACTAACATCTCTATGCCCTTATTAAAGAAACATGACTTCTGCATCACAGTTGTCAGTCTCAAGCTCAAGCCACCTTTATCCTAATTTTAGCCGGGTGATTCGACTAGGAAATCTGTTTAGAATATATGATACGTTTTTTAATGAGTTTCATGATCTTACGTTGAGCGGTAAATTTCATTGTATCTATTATATATTCAAAAACATTATCTATCCAGTTTGCATGAGTGTACAAATAAAATAAATGAAATAATTGAATAAAACCGTAAAATATTATCAAAATAAAGATTATTTTTACATTAGACGCAATAAAGTCCAAGCCAAAAGTTGGTTTGTGGACACCTACTCTAAGAACAGCTTCTTCATGTATCATCTTTAAGCTGTACAACAGTTTTTTTCCTTCGACGAGAAGAACCATAATTATGAAAATAGTCTGGTATTAGCATCGCCTGCCTGAAGCCAAAATAGTTTTGCACGCTTCTTCCAAAGTGCTTCCTCTTGAGCTAATAAACGGTCCAGCTAGTGTTCGGTTTCCACTATTTGTGCATCAGCCAAATCATTTCTCACTCTCTTAAGAAATTTCAAATTTTCTCTGCAGTGGCTTATCTCATGCTTAAATCTTGATTTAACTTTGTCGCTCCAAATCTGTAAATATTTGCCACATATCGCTATTTGCCTTTGAATATCTTCTCCATTCCCTTTTGTCCATCCTTCCTACACCACCTCACGACACTCCGGTTCCAAAAGCCAAGCATTCTCAAAGACAAAACGCTTAGATTTTTTCTAGTATCAACAACCACCTTCAGAAAAATGGCACTATGATCTGATGTTGCCACCTCTATATAGTGTATTTTGTTTTTTTAATTTTGAACAACTATTTATTTAAGAAAATTACATAGATTTACCAAGTAAAAAGCACGTGGAACGAGTCAGTTTGTTGAAGAAATATTAGAAAGGGAGATGACAGATATAACACTGTAAGTAAATTGGCTCATATCAAAGGAAGAAAAAATGTGTAGGAAATGGCGACAACCATTGCCTACAATTTTTGAAAAAGATGCGTACGCTGCCTCAATTTTCAAAAATTGAGGCACACATGCACCTCTTCCTTTGACAATAAGGCTCCCACAATAAATCATCGATGATATGAGATGCCTATAAATAGCAGCGATTGAGGTCCCTAAGTATACACATCATAAGAAAAATACACCATATACAGAGTGTGTTGAGTGCTTAGAAGGCTTCAACCGGAAGAAAAGAAGAAAAATTAAAATTTTTCAATGGCCGAAGGTAACACTCGATTTATTTCCGCATATTATTTATCATGTTCATATATACGTAGAAACATGATTTTTAGAAAAATTCTGACATTTGGTATCAGAGCCGTGATACTTCTGCCTTGAAAATATTTGTTTTCATTTTCTGAAAATCGAATATCATAGAATTTTGGGAAAAGAATTTTAAATTTTACATAAGAAACTTAAAATTTAAAGATCAGACGTAATAATATTAAGAAACTTACCTTAGAATTGTGTTCTCGGTCGGAGTTTGAAGCTCTTCCTTGAATCTTGAAAATTAAATAAAGCTTCTGAATTTGAAAATGTAAAGAGAAAATATTTTAGAGCAAATTTTGGGAATCCTTCATAAGATGAAGAATAATACTTTGAATGCTTGTGATTGTCTGCAATTGAATTGAAGCTAAATGAAATTGAATTCTCGTGCGTGAATTGAAATTAAAGACCCATTTCATTGAATGCAATTGTCAGTAAATGATTAATTTTAATTTTTTCAAAACAAATTAATTAATGTGGGACCCACACAAATTTGACAATTGCAAGCCATTGTCGATAATAATTTAGATTTTATTATTATTGTTTTTAAAATAAAAAATAATAATAAATAAATAATGATTAATGTGTTATTAAGTTATATGTATAATTCGGTATACATATAACATTTGCTTAAATAATTTATACACATTAAAATAATTCCAAGTTCGACGTAATTTCTAATACATGTTTAGAAATTATTTTTGCATGTTAGCTATAATGTCAAATATTATGGATAAGTGTTTGGTGTGTACATGCAAATTTAATATTATGTTTGCATTTATTCTTGAAATTTAAAATGCAAATAATATTAAAAAATAATTTGTACATCAATATTCACATTATATTCATATTAAATTATATTAAGTTGTTTATAATTTGAAATGAACATATCAAGTAAGATGTGAATATAATATTATAAAATAAAATATTTCAGATGTTCACAAATGAACAAATAATCCTCACTTTAACACTACTCTGATAAAAGAGAAAAACTGATGAGGAGCCCACATTTTCACGTAAATGTGATCCTCACTTTATCACTACTCTGATTGAAAAGAAAAACTGATGGGGAACGTATTTGTTCATATCAAGTAAAAATGTGAATATAAAGTTATTTAAAATAAAAATTTGACTTATAAAGATTCACATAAATGTGGATAAGTTGAATAATAATTATAAGGTGACGTAAGAAAACATAATCTGAGGGAATTCTTCATAGATCGGTTTAAACTGTCTTGACTTGTCACTGGTCTCCCTGAGAAATGTTGCTCTGACTAGGAGTTAGGTATTCCGTATTTAAAGGACCTTAACACTATCTATCTTTCATAAGATCACTCTTGGAAAATGTTGATTATGTTACTAAATAATTATTATATAAAGTATTTAAGTAAAGCCAAAATTTTTCCGATGAACCGTATAATTTTAAATAATTGAGGAATAACCACATCATCTTTAATTATGAAAATTTATGCATTAAGTGGATTTGAATCACATAATGGACATCAATTGTAAATAATTATATAAACATAATAAATTTTGCCCCCACAGGGAATTTTATTATATTTATATAACTAATTAGGTTAAAAAATCAAATTATATTTTTCTTAATTTACCCACAGGAGTTAAGGAAAATACATTTTGATGGTTTTAACATAAAATTACAGAAAAATCTTATTGAATTAAAATTTTATCCCACATGCAAATTTTATGTCACTGGATTTTTAAAGCATGAATTACATTGACAAAACATGATATTGTCTCAAAATTTTAAGCATATGATATTTTGTGCAGTTAGGCAACCTGCGAGTTTTTCTGATATGAAATGTGACATTCCTGAACTGAAGGGCGATAATTATAAAATATTGAAAGAAAGAATTCTTCTTCAATTAGGGTGGATGGAAAACATCATTCATGTTGATGTTGATCTTTATGAAAAATGAGAGCGATCTAATCAACTCTGCGTAATGTTCATAAAGACCAAAATCTCTGCTGGTATGCGTGATTCAATCGATCAGCATAATAATGTCAAAGAATTACCGAAGGTTATTGATGAACAATTTCAGTCTTCAGATAAGCCACTTGCCAGTACCCTAATTATGAAATTCTCTTCATTAAGGCTCACCAGTGTGAAAGGTGTGCGAGAGAACATAATAAAAATGCGAGACATAGCGGCTCGACTAAAGACACTTGAAGTGGAAATGTTTGAAACTTTTCTTGTGCACTACATTTTATGCACTCTTCCACAACAATATGGACTCTTCAAAATTTCCTACAACACACATAAGGATAAATGATCAATCAATGAATTAATGACCATGTGTGTTTAAGATGAAGGAAGGTTGTTGATGGAAACAAATGATAAAGTATTTATGACTACACAAAGAAAGTATAAGAAACAAGCCAAAGTCAAGGGAAAAGGGAAAGAAATAATTCCACCCCAACCTGACATCAAGAAAGAATCCAAGTGTTTCTTCTGTAAAAAGACGGGACACATGAAAAAAGACTGAAATAAATTTAAGGATTGACTTGAAAAGAAATATATTCCTACTTCATTTGTCTGTTATGAATCTAATATGGTTGATATGATTTATAACACATGATGGATTGATTCCGGTTCTACAATCTATGTTACAAATACCTTGCTGGATATGCAAAGCCTAAGGAAATCTCAAGGAAATGAGTGGAACATCTATTCAGGAAACAATATGTCTTTGCATGTGGAGGCTATTGGGACTTGCTGCCTTATATTGGATAGTGTTTTTATTTTAAAATTAGAAAAGATATTTTATGTTCCTAGTTTTTCTAGGAATTTAATTTCGGTTTCAAATCTTGTATCACTTGGTTATTCATTTCAGTTTTTGGATAAATCAATAAATTAATTGTATAAATCAAATATTGTTGGAAATAGTACAATGACTGATGGTCTTTTCTCTATTTCTTTACAAAATAAGAACACCACTATGCATGTTCAGATATGTATTAAAAGATGTGTTATTAATGAAGATTCTTCTATATTGTGACACAGAAGATTGAGACACATGTCCATAGAGAGGGTTAAAAGATTAGTTAATGATGGAGTACTTTGTACTTAGATTTTACTAATTTTGAGACTTGTGTGGATTGCATAAAGGGAAAGCAGACCAATAAGTCTAAAAAGGGTGCCAAGAGGAGTACAGAAATATTAGAAATCATACATTCAGATATTTGTTGTCCAGATATGGACATGCAAAGTCCGAAATACTCCATCTCTTTCACTGATGATTACTCACGATACATGTATATCTACATGCTTCATAACAAAAACGAAGCACTTGAAGCCTTTAAGGTTTTTAAGGCTGAAGTGGAGAAGCAATGTGATAAACAAATTAAGATCGTGAGAACTAATAGAGGTGGAGAATATTATGGTAGATACACTGAGAATGGACATGCACCTGGTTCATTTGTGAAGTTTCTCCAGGAACATGGGATTGTTTCCCAATATACTATGACTGGTTCTCCTGACCAGAATGACGTAGCTGAGAGGAGAAACCAAACATTATTGGACATGTTGAGGAGCATGTTTAGTAGCTCAAAACTTCCTAAATCCTTGTGGACTGAAGCTCTTAAGACAACGGTGTATCTATTAAACCGAGTTCCAACTAAGGCTGTCCCAAAGACGCCATTTGAATTATTTAAAGGTTGGAAACCGAGTTTGCAACATATACGCATTTGGGGGTGTCTTTCATAAATAAGAATTTACAACCCACATGAAAAGAAACTGGACCCAAGAACTATAAGTGGATATTTCATCAGGTATGCCAAAAAATCCAAAAGGTACAGATTCTATTGTCCATCTCACAACCCTAGAATTGTGGAATCAAGAAATGAAAAATTTCTTGAGATATGATTTGATTAGTGGGAGTGATAATTTAAATGACATAGTTCTTGAAAAAGATCACATTAATTCGCAACCCTATTACTCAAATGACAGATTGGTCGTTATTCAGACAATCAATTACTGAAGTTCCACAAATCACGGATGAAAATCCAGTAAATCAAGTTGTTAATGAAGAACAACAAGAAATTGTTGATCAAACAAACAACCTTAGAAGATCTATTAGAATAAGAAGATCAACAATATCTAGTGATTATGTTGTGTATTTACAAGAATTGAACTTTAACATAGGAGCCGAAAATGATCCTGAAACGTTTTTACAAGCCATGAGTTGTAATGAGTCAAAATTATGGTTTAATTCTATGAAAGAAGAGATGAATTCTATGACAGTTAATGGAGTCTGGGATCTTGTTCAATTGTCTAATTGTGTAAAAGTCATTGGATATAAATGGGTCTTCAAAACAAACAAAAACTCATTAGGCAACATTGAAAGATATAAAGCAAGACTCGTTGCTAAATGATTCACTCAGCAGGAAGGAATCAATTATAAGGAGACTTTTTCTCTTGTATTTAAAAAAGATTCTCTCCGTATCATTCTAGCATTAGTTGTACATTTTGACTTAGATTTACAACAAATGGATGTGAAAACATCTTTTCTCAATGGAGAACTAGAGGAAGAGGTTTATATGAAACAACCTGAAGGATTCTTCTCTAGTAATGGTGAGCAATTGGTTTGCAAGCTTAAGAAATCTATATATGGATTGAAACAAGCTTCCCGTTAATTGTATTTAAAATTTCATGATGTTATCTCTTTATTCGGATTCGTTGAGAACCTCATGGATCAATGTATATACCAAAAGGTTAGTGGGAGCAAGATTTGTTTCCTTGTTCTATATGTGGATGATATATTACTTGCAACCAATGATAAGGGTATGTTATATGAGGTGAAACAATTCCTCTCTAAAAACTTTGATATGAAGGATATGGTCGATGCATCTTATGTCATTGGCATTAAGATACATAGAGACATAATTCGAGGTATTCTAAGTCTGTTTCAAGAAACCTATATCAACAAGTTTTAGAGAGATATCAGATGAAAAATTGTGCACCAAGTATAGCTTCTGTTGTGAAAGGCGATAAATTCAATTTTGAGCCAATGCCCAAAGAATGATCTAGAGCTGGAACAAATGAAAAACATTCCTTATGCTTCTGCTGTCAGAAGCTTGATATATGCTCAGGTTTGCACTAGACTTGACATTGCATTTATTATTGGGATGCTGGGAAGATATCAGAGTAATCCAAGTTTAGACCATTGGAAAGATGCAAAGAAAGTAATGAGATACCTTCAAGGGACCAAAGATTATATGCTTATGTTCAGACGAACTGAGAATTTGGAACTAATTGGCTACTCTGATTCAGACTACGCTGGCTGTATTGATTCACAAAAATCCATATCAGGATATATTTTCATGCTAGCTGTTGGAGCTGTATCTTGGAGAAGTGCAAAGCAGACATGAACTGCCACTTCCACTATGGAAGGTGAGTTCGTATCTTGTTTTGATGCAACCTCTCATGGTGTATGGTTGAAGAGTTTCATTTCGAGACTTAGAATCATGGATTCTATATCTAGGATATTAAGAATATATTGTGACAATTCAGCTGCTGTTTTTATGGCTAAAAATAACAAAAATGGTAGTCGAAACAAGCACATCGACATTAAGTATTTACCCATACGAGAACGTGTTAAAGATAAGAAGTTACTTATCGAGCACATTAGCACTGAATTGATGATTGCAGATTCTTTGACTAAAGGCATGACACCATTGAAATTTAAGGATCATACAGAAAGAATAAGACTTGGTTCCTTTATGTAATTTTGTTGTAAGAACAAATTAATGAAACTATGATGTCATATTTTCTCATATTTGTTGTGCACACATTCATTGATTCGATAAATATCAATAAAGTTGGATCTCGAATAAAAACATAAGGTTTATTCATTAAGTTATACAGATTGAGATATATAATGCATTGAATACATGCAAGATAAAGATTCATTTTAAGATGACCTATCGCCATGATTCATGTGTTTTGTTTTCTCATATGCTAAATGATTTATATGAGTCAAGTGGGAGAATGTAAGAAAATTGGCTCATATCAAAGGAAGAAAAAACGTGTAGGAAATGACGACGACCATTGCCTACAACTTTTGACAAAAGATGCGTACGCTGCCTCAATTTTAGAAAATTGAAACACGCATGCGCCTCTTCCTTTGACAATAAGGCTCCCGCAATAACTCATCGATGGTATGAGATGCCTATAAATAGCAACGATTAAGGCCCCTAAGTATACACCTCATAAGAAAAATACACCATTTACAGAGTGTGTTGAGTGCTTAGAAGACTTCAACCGGAAGAAAAGCAGAAAAATTAAAAATTTTCAATGACCGGAGGTAACACTCGATTTATTTACGAATATTGTTTATCATGTTCATATATACGTAGAAACATGATTTTTAGAAAAAATCTTACAATCACGACTCAATATTTTTAATTCAGCAGAGGTTTGAGGAGATCATTTTTTAAAATAAATAATTGATCAAGATTATTTTACAAATATCCACACTCTTAGATACCTATGCTGAATTTAAAACATTGGAAAAGAGGAATCTGTTGAGGGATCAGACCCAAATCAAGTTGAGCCAGTACTAAAAAGTATTGGTCAAAAGTCCATGGACCATCTTGGAGGACTCTTGCTACATCCAAATCATGATAGAACTGAAAAATATATAGATTTAATACACACTACTTCAACTGGTCTCCAAACAGAAGCCAAAGTATTCTGCATAGCTTGAAAGTGAATGGTTCGGTTCGATCCGTCACAACCCAACCAATGATACTCCATTTAAGTTCTTGCTTATCACCTTCAGTACGAACTTGATCATATTCTAGCACTTCTCCTTCATCTTCCTCGAGTGTAAGTCGTCGATAGAGTTCTTCTACCTCTTGAATGTTGGATGCATTAGTAACCATTAATGGATCCAAAATAAAACATACCCAGTTGACAAGAACAAAAAAGCTTCGACTTGTCAAATGACGAGATATTCATACCCTTTGTTTTTTACTCGATTTATTATATCCTATGATTTAATATAACTTTCATTCATTCAGCAAACACTTTTTATCATTGAACAACTCTGTTAGCAAATATTCAATCTGTTAAATGATTAATAATTTAAATGTTGTTAAGTGGGTATAGTTTATAGTTGTATGTAGTAAATTGATATATTTTATGTTTTGAGGGGTTAATGGGTAATTATCATAATTTCAGGGGCAGCTAATATTTGGGCCCGTTACCAAGCCCAATTATCCAATTTTAGAGGGTTTAGGGTCCTTTGTTTGTCTGTACAATCGTACCGATTCTCTGCAAGTTTCGGTACCTAAAAGTGAAAATCTTGGTATTCGAAATGGGGAAGAAGCGAAAACACAGTGAAACGGAGGCTGCCGCCATTGCAAACAAGGAAGAAATTGCAGAAGAAAGGCCTAAACGGACTCTTCTTGGCTTTAAAGACAGTAATGGGGGTGTTAAAGAAAATGATATTGCTCCTGCCGGTTTTAGGAATAAGGAGAAAGTGTTGGTCACTTGCACACGCCGCATAAGTTTCAGGTATCGTATATTACTTAAAAATTCAGTTTCGGTGTACTTGGTTGTTTTGTTTGTTTGCTTAATTATTACTTTCTTTGGGATTGGGATGACTAGGTATCGGCATTTGATGTTGAATTTGGTGGATCTTTTACCTCACTGTAAGAAAGATAACAAGGTCGAGTCGAAGAATAGCAAAGGCACAGCTTTGAATGAGCTGGTCGAGCTGAAGAGTTGCAATTCTTGTTTGTTTTTTGAGGTGACAAGTATTACATGATTGATACTTCTCAATATTATTTTTGGTTGTGGATTGGGCATGTTGAACTATGGCTACCTTGAAGTCTTTGGAATTAGTAACATTTTTGTGTAAAGCTGCATTTTTTTCTCATCAATTCTTACTTGTCTTATTTTCACTAACATCAGCATGTGGTTAGAAAATTCCAATTTCATTATTTATATGCATGTTTGATTCATATTATCGTTTACACTTTTTCATTTTTATTTCAGTGTAGAAAAGGTAGGGATCTCTATTTATGGATGGCCAAGTGCCCCAATGGCCCGTCTGTCAAGTTTTTAGTCAATGCAGGTATGTATCGATTGTTTTAAATGTTTGACGACTGGTTCATGTGGTTGATGAATGCCACCTCCTTTCCTATATTATTTTTTAAGAGAGTGAGGTAGTTATCCTTGTTGTTGAAATTTTCTTTATGTTTTTAAGTGCACACGAAGGAAGAACTGAAACTTACTGGAAATCATCTCAAGGGTTCTCGCCCCATCCTGACCTTCTCCTCGAATTTCGATCAAAAGCCTCACTGGAAGCTGTTAAAGGAGCTGATTATGCAGGTTTGACTTCCCATTACACAGCTTTGCTTTGTACACAAAACATTTGACATTTCTCATGTGTATTTTGTTTGCAGGATTTTGGAATTGGGAAAATGTCAATTGCGTTGGTTTAGCCTAAAACAGAAAAATTGCTTGGATGATAGTTGCATCAAATTTTAAAATGAATTTCATTCACTGTTATTATTATTATTTTTTTTTTGGGTATTTCGGTACGGTACATCGTATGATGATGTTGAAGATTATTGTGGAGCTGGTTTCTGTGGAGTAGATTGTATCATGATGCTGAAGATTGTTGTGGAATAATTTAACATTTTACATACATTTTGCAATTGTTTGATCTGAAGAGTGACACAGTGCGTCATTTGATGTACTGGAATTTTATAACTATTGTCAAGCACAAGTACACTAATTGAGCATGGCACGATTGTTCCCTGTTTTGTTTTGAATCAATTAGCGTTTAGCCGATGGCTATGCTCCTTTTTAGACTAAAGTTCGTGAATTGTTGCATTTTTTCATTTGTTCCTTATTACTGGTAATTAGTTTCTTCACAACTCTATGCATCTATATTTTCAATTTCTTCAATTTTGTTTCCCTTTATTCAGATATTTGGCATCCCAAAGGACCACCGGAAATCTAAACCATACCACGATCATGTCTTTGTCTTCTCAGTTGCTGATGATCATATATGGTTCCGAAATTACCAGGTTGGTGACACTTCTGTTGTGAACAATCATAACTTGATCTTTTGATGATGTAAATTAGCAAGGATTGAATATTTTGCTGATGTGAAATGTTCGGCCTTTAGATTCTTTCTTTGTTGGGTTATTGCTTATATGATCTCCTTTTTATGTACTTTATGATCTTCAGCATTGAAGAACATATCCCGTGAGCTAGTTTGATTGAGCAGCTTCAGTCTTGTTTATTAGTCTGCCACTACTACATTTTCCTTTTTCAGTTCATTTTATATGACAACGGTTATCAAATAATGGCACATTTTACTCCGTTTAATACTCAACATAGTCTTGAAACCCAACCAAATCTAAATGAATACTTGATTTGTATTCGAATGATTCATGATCTTTCTCTCTTCATTTTCCTTTTTCGCCACACAAGTTAGCTCAGGTTACTATTCCAAATTTGTTAAGGTTCTTAAGCTTCTACTACAGGGAAAAGTTTCAAATCAGCTTTTATGTTTATTTCATTTTATTAATAAACCACCTAGGTTCAAATATTTACATAACGACCTATCTTCTTTTTTTTTTTGAAGATATCATGCCCGCATGTTGGAACACAAAAAGTTGATCGTGGGGACTTGGAGAAGATGACTTTAGTTGAGGTTTGTAACAGAACACCATGTTTTTGTATACTAAATGATATGTGCTATTTGTATTTGATTGTCAAATTGTTCCTATGGTAGGTTGGCCCAAGATTTTGTTTGAAGCCAATTAAGATATTTGGTGGCAGCTTTGGGGGTCCAACCCTATATGAAAATCCATTTTATGTTTCGCCAAATCAGGTTGGTATTGTTCTGCAGTTCTTGGTCTTGCCAATCGATATTATAGGTTGATATTAATTAGTAAATATGGAGTTCCTTGGCAGATGATTCTTACCACCTCAGAATTTATTTGGGATGAGTAGTTGGTTCCATTTCCAATCCACTACTCTTTCTAAAGCCAAATAAACCGAATTTAGTTCTGAAAGAGCCGAACCAGCTGAAATGAACTTTCATAGAAACCAACCTAACCTAAATAATCAAAATATCAAACCAACCAAATCGAAACTTGCACTAAAAAAAATTTCCCTCTAAATTCTCGTTATTCAGAAAATGTAATAACCAATTTACTGAATAAATAAATTGGTTGGTTTGGTTGAAATGAAATTTGCATACCTCTAACATTTATTGATCTTATTTCAAACTCTTGTAGATTCGCTCATTGGCGAAGAGGCAACAAGCTGGTAAGTATGCAAAGAAAGTTAAAGCCAAAACCAGGAGGAAAATGCACGAGCTGGAGAATCCATTAGAGGTTGATGAGTTTGCTGATATGTGGAAGGAGTGACAAGCTAATGAGCCAAATGGGATTTGTTTCTTGCTGATAAACAACTACCATTACTTTACCTTGTAGCTTCTTTACTTAGATGAAATAGGCCGAATGCTGTTATGAGCGTAGCCATAGATATTACTTCTCTGATGTTGTGTGAAGATGCTGAATACAATCATTGAGAGTATCGTATATCTTTCCTTCTCATTTCTTTGAAGTCTGATTTCCAGATCTATCATGTGTAGCTCATACTGCCCATCGAGCCATTATGCGACGACATGAAGCTTATAGTTGTCTTTTCCTGAACATTGAGAATATGAGAGATTGTAACGCTGACGATACTTTTGTGAAAATTTGAGTTTTTGCGCACCCTACTGGGGAAAAAAATGTGCACCTAAATCAGGGCATTTCATGGATTAAACTGCATCTTGTACTATTTCCTTGACTTTTACTAATTTTTGTGGTATTTGACATCTCGAACTGCTAAAAAAAGGTGAAGTAATCCGGAATTTAATTCGGTTCAATTTCCTGGCGAGAAATGCAAGATTCAAGCAGTTTTTGAGTTCCAAAATTGATTTTTGAACAATCATCTTCTCGTTGGAGTTTCCTTTCTGCTTCTTTTTTGACATTTGATTTTCTGTTCTTAGGAAAATTATACCCAAGATTTTGGGCGAAGAGGAGCACGCTAAGGAAAGAAAAAAAATATTAATGTATACGGACTGCTAGTTATTTTTTGAAAAAATCACGAAATTAAATTTTTTTTTTTAAATGAATGAAAGGGCAATTCCACCCTGGGCCTCACTGGTCTCCCCAAGATCATGGGGAAAATTTTAGGTGCCAAGGTCGGTCTAACTAATTTTTGTTTGTTTGTTTTTTTTTATTCTCAAACAAAAGAAATTGGAAGAAATTGCATCACAAAATCTTCCCTGCCCACAATCTTTATATATACATTTAAAATTCTAAGATAAAACAATGTTACACATCACAAACCAGTATTCACTGCCTACAAAAAAAAAACAAAAATAAAACTAAAAACCGGTGTTCACTTGTGGGACACTGAAACTGAAACAGAAGCTCAATTCTAGATGTTCATTGCATCAATCTCTGCACTTCATTCTGGTCATTCAGAGTCTCGACCAGCAATGGGGGAGCGTATTGAGCAGTTCCTTGATGTTCATCGGAATCTTGACAGAATGAAAGAATGATCGTGTCAATCGACATCTCTACTACCCCAAAGAAGAGAGTGGCGACGATATAACCAAGACCCCAGCATACCTGTGTAATGATGTAAACTTAGAGCAACTATTCACACATTAAACTATAGAAAATATACGGACACAACCATGGGTGGTTGTGCATCAAGTGTCTGTCTCCCTTCACTAAACTCTTGGATTCACCCCTATACACAATTGAGACACTCACGACAATAAATTATTTACTCCAAAACTACAGCCATCTTTAAAAGCACTCTTCGATTAAATGGATAAAATTTGGTAACATATTGTGTCGTATTGAAGACGAGGCAACGGCACAGTAGGTCTCTGGTGACAAAAGTATGTGGTCGAGGCAAAATAAGTGGGTGAGTGACAAGGGAAAAATAGACAAATTCCTTGCTGATTATGTGTATAAAGTGTCCATTTGCTGAGCATGAGACCCGCACGATCCAAACATAATCAATACGAATAGTGTAATCTCTACTCTTGAGTTGCAAAATAAGATTTGAACCAAGGGTAAGATTTGTCGTGGCATACCAGTACAGGAAACAGCGGGGATGATATCTTGTTGTGCGCTGATTTATATTTGTGCATGTCCAGCATCAGAAATGCAAAAAGTGCACTCAAAAGGCTAACACATAACTTCCCAAGGAAGAGAATAACGTCGCCAATGACGTGCACCTTTCCAATTCGCATGATGTTACTCATTATTAAGCCTGTCGCAATTTCAGAAGCCTTAAAGAACCCTTTTCCTGTTATTGCAATCTGGAAAAATAGTCATCACCCTAAGTGAAAGAATTATGGAGAGACAACAAGAACTATGATAACAAAGAAAACATTTCATCCCCTAAAAAAGTAACAAACGTCATATTTCCAATAAGGTGGACTGCCCTCAATTAAAAAATATTAGGCAGATTCAGAGAACTTGTATCACGCCCTAGACCCAAGAGATAGGGGCTAAAAAACGAGACTCTGTCAATGTTGTTGTTAACAACAATTTCCTGTATGTTCTTATTTAATCGTTAGAAAAGTATGTTCAATTCAAATAAAGACTTTCAAATTTCTCTCATAAACTGATATAGAACACAACACGTACTCACCATGATATACGCATTCCTGTTTACAGATTTGATGATCCATCCAATGCACCTTAGGCAACACTGAGAAGTGTGAAATACAACCTTCCCAATCCAGCTATTTGGTGTAGAATCGATCAGTTTAAGTCTACGACGGAGTGCTTCAAGGATAAAGCGGATGGACTCAAAGAACGACACAATTAGAGAACCGAGAGCAATGGATCCAAGACTGTATCGTGCAAGTCGCTTCATTGAAGAGAAAACAGGAAGAAAGGGTATCTCTGGCTGCACATAAGAAGGAAAAGACTATTAGTATATAATTGTATATTTTATATTTGCCCAAAATCTAGCATCATTCAGTGTCTTACCGATGTTTCCCCACCGATCCAATAATAAGAAGCCACGGATCCCGCAATAACTGTGGAAGAACATGCTATGAAAAATTGGGTAGCCCAGAAACCGCCGAATAGATGGAAAAGTATAGCCGCAGCAATATGAGAAGTATATTGGATACTATATCCACAGCAACTGTTACAGCTCAGTCTTTTTGCTTTGAGATCATAAGCACAGCAATTTGCATCACAGTCGTTTTGAATAATACTTCCCGAACTAAAAAGATGGAGGGCAGCCGACAACCAAAACATGTAAAAAACTGCTAAAATGACATATGGTATAAGCGGAAAAATTATCAGTGCCTGGACTTCTCCGATGACCTTTGCAGCGACCTGTGATTTTTTCAGTTAAATTATAAGAACGACAAGAAGATTATGTTTTACAAGCATTCAGTGCCAAGTTAAAACAAACTATTGCTATTTTTTGCTTTCTATTTTACCAAAAGCTATCATTATTAGAAATGATGGAACTCAAATTTTTTAATATGTGCAGCAGCTGAAGTGCCAGGTTGAAGAAAGCTAAACTATATGGGGAATTGGGGAAATCTTTGCAACCTAACACTTGATATTATACGTCGTACTTCTTGAGTTAGCAGGAATATGAAAATGTTAACTCATCACTTCTAGAATTTTATTATCAGGTATTTACATGTTATTTGAAATTTTATTAAGATAATATTACTTGCCTTGAGCACAGATGTTGCCATGAGGATGCGACGGACTATAGCAATAGAAGATAAGAAAGCAACAATCATCACAACGGTCATGAAAACAGCAGCAACATGGAGATGATTTACTTCCTGGTTAAAGCACAATCCATATAAGAACAATAAAACTAACAAAATAAAATATGGGCCAAGTATGGAAGCAAAGGACAAAAGCCAACTTAAACCCAATCAAAGGCAATTAAGCTGGTTATGAGAGCATTTAGACTTCAACATCCCTACCCTTGCAGATACGGTGTAATATGGATCATGCTCTCCGATGATGGGGGAGACAGCGTCATTTCCAATCCATCCGGCTGAAGATCAACCAAAAAAGTATTTCATTAATTTTTTTCATTTGCAGCTATTAAAACACAGAAAATTTCCAATTACACTAAATCAGGGAGAAAAACAGACCTATATTTTGCGCACCACAAAAAATCCGGGTGGGGTTATTCTCTATTTGCGAATTTCAAAATTCAAATCCTTACGAAATGATTTTATCACATCGCCAGAGACAAAGAAAAATTAAATCCTAGTAGATCTAGTCCATGAAAAGATCCAGAAATGAAATCTAACCTTTCAAGTAATAAAACATTGTCACAGACATGGTAAGAATGTTGAAAAGAATGACAGTAATCCATGGCATTCCAGCGACAAAATGACGGATCATCAAAAGCCATAGAATTGATAGAAATAGCGGCAAAAATCCTCCACAAACAAGCAACACAGGCCATGATTTTCCAATATCAGCCACATATCTCTGCAGACAAAAAGAGAGTAATATATTCTTTATCTTTAAACACATCAATGCAATGACAAAATATTATCCATAAATTGCATCAGGTTACAATTTCTATTTTTGTATAGAATTTCAACCTTCCCTTATTGATTTTTAACATAGATAAGGTCTAAAACATTGTATAAAAACTCGTAATGAACTAGCTTTTAAAGGTTCATTTCCTTAATTCTTGCTATAGTGTCACTGAAAGAAAGCTCGGAAATTTGTTAACCTTTAGTACTGATGACCGAGAGTTGACTGATCTGTGAATAGCTTTATCAATTGCAATGTCTTCTATTACTTTCACTCCACCCATCTCCTCCCAATGCTTCAAAGAAATATTTGATGCACGAGCAATGAACTGGCAGGTCCAATACACTGACAATGTAAATTAAAGAATCACAGTTAAAAACCTAACTTCTTGGAGCTACTAATCAAGAAAACCCAAAACATTGATTAGTAAAAGCAACTGAGAAACAACATGCTAATAACTTGTGCCATTTTAATGGCATTTTCAAATGCAAAAGGGAATAACTTTAACATAAACAAATCACCGTTGACACTTGGAAATATAACTGGATAGCATGGACCCTGGAGCTGAAGAGAAGTGTTCCTTAGTTCAGGAGTAAGGTCTGCAAAATAATCATAATTTCTGTCGATCCAATCGTCAACTGAGAGATGAATATCTCCTTCTGGATAGTCACAAACCCAATTTAATGAATCTTCAGATGGAATAGGACAATCCATTAAGCAAATACTCCGAGCATTTGAGAGCTGGAAGTTGGTATCCTTTAAACCACTTTGGTAAACTTGATTGGAGTTTAACCAATATCGGAGTTCCAGTTCTCGGAGATCAAGATTACCGTGTTTGTCGCCACACACATTTCCTTTATAATCCAGCCCATAATTTAACCTTTCAAGCACAAGATACGCATATCAAACATGTAGAGAGAAAAAAACAACCAAGGAATTCAAACAAATCATCAACTGATCAAAGCATTGAGAATTGTTGGTCTGTTCCTATGGTCCTCTCAAATCTCTTTACAAGTTAAAACTTAGCAATCTCAGCTATTAGGGAGGCCAAAAATAAGTGGAAAGAATTTCAAATCTTGATAGCAATATTTTTTCAAAACATAAATTTCAACTAAAACGCATTTCATTGCCCATTTCCACAAAAATCATTCATCTCCCCATCGCAGCTGTTACTTAATAACAAGAAAAACATCCAAAGATGGAACATATAAAATATCAGTAGTTACTATTGGTATTTAAATATTGTCAGCAAATTCACATTTATAAAAAAAATTTCTAACTAAAATATGCACCCCACGCCTCCTGAAACTTTTAATGAGACTGGAAAAACCAAGAATCCAGTCTCATACCCTATTTTTCAATATCTAGGAACCAAAAGGAAAGATAGCAAACTTCCCAATGAAAAAAAAAACCAATAAAAACACTAAAATAAACTCAAAGGCATGAAACCAAAAATGTAAAGATGCAGTTTTTTGCTCAACAAGAAGGCAAAAGACGCCATCTTTCAGACAATGAGGGCTTAAACACCAGATCAGAGCAGCATAAAGTTAAAAAAACCCATCTTTAGCATCAAGAAAATGGTAAAAAGAAACAACTTTTTTCCCTCTTCACCTCAATGGGTTTCCAAGATTGAAACCAAAGCTCGAGTTCACAATCATTGCTACCCAAAATCCAATGAACATAAAAAGAAAAACCACATCTCTGCATTTCCTGTTGTGTTTGATTATATCCTCTTTTGATTCTTTTCCATTCCCATTCCCATTCCCATTCACTGCATCCCCATCACTTGATGGGTATCTTCCTATAACCGGCCCCAATGGCCCTCTCATATTTAATCTGCGCAAGTAAGACCTTGCCGCAAGTGAACTTTTAGAGGAAAAAACAGAGCAAGAAATGGGTGTGTAAATACTAAATACAAAGAAAGAGGATGGAGAGAGTCTTAAAGCAGTGGAGTGAAAAGGAACAAAAGGGCAGTGTGAAAGGGACAAGATTTCCAAAGGGGTTTTGGGAATATTTTTCCGCTAAATTTTCAAGAAATTTATTTCTTCAAAGCTGCTTTATGTAAAGAGTCTAAAGACAGAGATTTTATTAATTAACAAAAAAAAAAAGGAAAATGTTCTACAAATGTTATTCTTCTTTTCAGTAAAATGTTCGAGGCAACGGCTAAAACTTGTTCGAAATATTTCAAATTTAAGAAAACTGCTAAAATTTTATTTGAAAACGTTAAAAATTTGAAAAAAAAATTGTGTTTGATTTTACGAGGGTAGAGGATAAATGCTGATTTTTTAAATCAGTTATCTATGCAATCTAATTATTGGATTATGTGATTTGCCTCCAAATCTGAGCACTAATAATAGCATCTAAAACCATGTCATACATGGCACAAAACCAAACTTATTATCAAAATATAAATAAATTCTAATTCTAACGCCCGAAAATCAGTCCAGGTAGATCGTATGCATGAAAATTATTAAATTGCTAAAATATTTTAATTAAATGATTTTGGATGCGTGAATAATATATTTTAAGTGATTAAATGATTAATTGTTTAATTTTGCTTGATTTCATAATTTAAAGATTTTTAAACGAATATCGGTGATTGGCCGGGAATGGAGGACTGAAGACGATTAAGGTGTTAAAGATTTAAAAGTTAAATTTTTATTTTTAGTTAATAAAATATTTATTTTAAATAATCTAAAAATTATTACATTTTTAAAGTCAAATTTAAATTAAATAGTGAGAGCAAGGAAATTATGTAATATATTTTTAAACCCGTTTAATTTAAGTCCTATTGATTTTATTAGTCTTAATGGACCTAATTAATTATTTAAAAACTAGAGTTAATTAAGCTCATTAAATATATGTTTAGGAAACTTTTTAAATTCTTTTAAAAGAGTCCTACACACACCTAAACACCTAAACACACACATCCTGAAACACACACTTGCAAATTACGTGAATTGACAGGGGGAAAGGAAAGAGTGTATCGGCCGAAACATTGCTTCCTTGGCAAGGGAGGTTTCAAATTTCTTCTCCATCGTTCTTCAATTTTCTTCATCGTTTTTCCTTCCAACAACGATCACTCGACTCCATTGCATCCCGTGGGTTTTCGATGAGGTTTTGACAAGAAAAAAAATAGAAATCGTCCTCCGTTCGTCACCAACTTCCACCGCTTCGGCATTCGTATTTCGAGTATTTTAAATGCAAATGCATGTTTCTAAACCTTCTTTTTGCATCATTCAAATCATATTATGTGTGTTTAATCATGTTTGCATGAAAGAAATGGAACCCTCCTTTTATTTTCGTTTTTACGGCATATACATGATAAAACTTGAGTTTTCATGCTTTTAAATTCATGGTATTGATGCACAAAGGGGCTGCCAAGGTAGGGCTATTAGATGGGACGTTTTTCAGTATGTTTAAGGGTCTATAGAGACATGGATAAGGGCTGGACAAGATGGGGAAATAGGCTGAACGAAAATTCAGGTTTCAAAACAAGCTAGGGCACGGTCATGGCTTACCCCTGATTCTAGGACAAAAGAAATGGGGTTCCTAGAAGGGCAAGGATACGGGCTGCTGTTGGGACATGTCCATGGATCCTAAAAAAGTCTAGTCATGGTCCTAGATGGGTCGAGGGAAGACTGGTGCAAGGAGGGAGGCTGTAGGTTTGAAGCTTAGTCGCGCTAGCCTTGTAGAGCACGGGTTTATGGTTGCAAGTACATGGGCTGTAGAGGCTGGTCCAGCAGCTTGTTAAGGGTTTGTTCTAGGTCCTAGGATGGTTGTTTAGGGTCTGGTCCACTCGGTTATGGTCTAGGATCGAAGGAATTTATGGTTGGATGAGGTTAGGGTTTTCGAAATATGTGCAGAAAATTTCAGAAGGTTCTTAGGCTTGATCAAGGGTCTTAAATGATTTGAATTGGGTTGTATAAGGTATTGTTAGATGTTAATAGGCTATGGTTCAAGTTTGGTTAAGTTTTGAGTCGGTACGGGTTAAAACCGGCACGTACGGTTAAGTTATAAAACAAATTGAGAAATTAGTTTAGGAGCTTAATTTTACGTCTAAGAAATGTTTATGGGTGTATTTCAAGGTGTCATGTTAAGTTTAATGATGGAAAGTTTAGGTTTAAAATTTATGGAAGAAAATATTAAGTTTTGAATTTGTTCGGGTTAAAAACGCTTCATGGTTTAATCATTAAGTTATTAAATCGAAAGGCTCAGGTTTACGTCTAAGAAAAATATTAAAAGTCAAATTTCAGCTTATGTGATACTATGGGATAGGCTCGAGTCAATAAAGGGAAGAGAAAGTCAAAATCGGGAATTTGGAGTCCAGGGGTAAAATGGTCATTTTGCGTCTCGAGTAGTACGAAAGGTCTGACAGTGTCACGTAGAATCATAAAACATGCTAAATGCTATTTTAAAACTTTTATGATGAAAATATGAAATTTTATGATTTATGCTAAAGTTATACAATTTTTCCTGTTAAAATGCTATTTTACGAAATTAGAAAGGACGCGATATTTTATGAATAAAAAGGAAAGAAAATATTTTGAAAGATGTGAATTGACTATGAAAAACATGATATGATATGGTTGGGAATATCGTGAGGGAGAAGGTCTCAGAGGGAGCCTGTCTATGGGAGAAGGCTCAGAAGGAGTCCGCATGTGGGAAAAGGTCCCAGAAGGAGTCCATTTACAGGAGAAGACCCTAGAGCGAGCTCGATGATCATATTTGCATTTACGCAGGTGCCCAATGCACGTCCCCATGCGCAATGATGAGCTAAGACTGATCAGTCGATCACATGATGATACGATTACAACTAGTCACTTTCAAGGATCAAACTTCACCCAAAATGATATATGATGATGGAAAACTTTTCGATTAAATGATTTATGATTACAAGCTTATTTTATGTGTCTGTATATGTATTATTTGTTACATATGGTTAGAACGTGCTGAATCATTAGACTCACTAGGTTTGGATGATTGCAGGTGATGATGATATTGAGAGAAGCGCTGACATTTGAGTGAATCGAGTCCGGTAGTACACTATTTTTTTAAAAAATAATTTATTTTAACTCGAATTTTAAATAAATTTTAGATTCGGACTTCCAAGATAAAACTTTTTTTTTCAGAATTTCAAATTCGTCAACACTTGAAAAAATCAGAATTAGACGAAAATAATGAAGAATTTATAATTTTTAGATTTCGAGATTTATGATGTTAATTTGATGGAGATCGAGCAAAAATATTGACATTTTTGAAATACTAATTAACATATAAGATGCCAAAGATATATCACATCGATATATCGATCGAAAAATAATAGCCCACGAATGTTCCCCTCAGATTATTGAGAGATTACTTTCAGCAAACATTTTTTTTAAAAAAAAAAAAACACCAATCTTGAGTGTATTTAATACACTCAGACACATTTGACATGGTTATTTTTCAAAAACGCGATTTGACCAAGGTTTTTTTTCCAAAATTTTGCTTACTCCTTAAGTCCTTGTTGGTGTGTTTCTTCCGAATTTGTGTTGGTTACGCATTTATGAACTTCCTGCATTAAAAATCTAGTTGATATTAATAATTTGTAAAGTTATGAACTAACATATTTATTTGATGAAAGGTCATAATAATCTCATCATCAATTAATGAAAAAGTAGAATTCTAGTAAAAAAAAAAAAATTGGCCAGGCTTGTTGCCAATATTTCTCGAATTGGACATACCACTTTACAAATTTCAATTTAAGAAAATGACACTTTTTTTTTTCCATACATTATCTCACATTTGGGACCATGCATGTCTGTATCGATTTTACTTTTGAATTTTGGACAAAAAATTGTGTGAGACGGTCTCACAGGTCGTATTTTGTGAGACAGATTTCTTATTTGAGTCATCCATGAAAAAATATTATTTTTTATGCTAATAGTATTACTTTTTATTGTGAATATCGGTAAGGTTGACATGTCTCACAGATAAATATTCGTGAGACCGTCCCACAAGAGACCTATTCTGAAATATGTGTTTTTGTCCAACGAGATGATCACGAATAATAAAAGAAATTAAAGAAGGTATTTTGTGAGACGGTCTCACGAATCTTTATCTGTGAGACGGGTCAATCATACCATTATTCACAATAAAAAGTAATACTCTTAGCATAAAAAATAATACTTTTCATGGATGACCCAAATAAGATATCTGTCTCACAAAATACGACCCGTGAGACCGTCTCACACAAGTTTATGCTAAGAAATTAAAGAGGGTCAAAAATTAAAAACAATATTTATCTATCCAATTTTAAGATGGGTAATAAGGCAAAAGAATCAAAATCTACGCGACTTCAGAAAGTTTCAAGGGATACATTTTAATTTCAAATTTTTTCCCATTAATGAAATTGGTTATATGATTCTTCTTCTTTGATTCCAAATCCGAGGAGAATTCAAAATGGGCAGTGGTTTAGTGAATAATTCCGCGATACATGAGTTTGAGAAAGCCGTTTTCCTTTTCTCGAACAAAATGGCAGTCAATGTATGTGTTTGGTGCATTCATAAAACATCGGGTTAGAGACGATGTGTAACGCAGCTTGGTTGTCACAAAATAGTTGAGTAGGAGCAGTGAGGTTGAAGGACAAGTCTAGCGGTAGCTGATGAATCCAGACCAGTTCTCTTGTAGTCATTACCATATATAGCTCCATATTCAGCTTCTGCAGAGGAGCGAGATACCGTATTTTGTTTCTTAGCCTTCCACGAGACCATAGCATCACCAAGAAATATACAAAATCGAGTGATGGATTTTCTGGTGTCAGTGCATGATCCTCAATCAGCATCAGAGAATGCTTTAAGTTGAAGTTGGGAATTCGCCATAAAGATCATTCCTGGACCCGGAGTCCGCTTGAGATAGCGAAAAAGACGGCGGAATGCCTTAAGACGAGGCAAGCGGGGATGAGCGACAAACTGACTGAGTTTGTAAACCATAAATGAGATGTTCGGGTGAGTGATTGTAAGATATAGGAGGCGAAAAACTAGACTTCGATATTGGGATTTATCCTTTAGAGCATCACCATCCAGAGAGTTGAGATCAATCTTGGGAATCCATAGGAACATTCACGGGCTTGGAGGAGAGATGTGTTCTAACAGCTTGAGTGTGTAATTCTTTTGAGACAGGACGATTCCAATTTAGGATCGGGCGACTTGCATCCCTATAATCTTGTTTTATGTTTTCAAGTCCATCATGTCAAAGTAGATATCTTGTAAGTCAATGGTTGACTAAGGAATTTATTGACTTAGTTATAATTAAAAGTGTTTATTTTAATATAATTTCATTTCATGGTTTCTTTTTACTTTATCTGTCTATCCACGTAATCAACATAGATAAATACGTTGATTATACTTTAATACAAATTAATTGTAATTCAATCTTGAAACTCATTTGTAAACAATGTATATTTTAAATTCGTTTCTAGTCGATTCAGCCGCCTAAAACCGAGGATAAAGGCTGCTTGAGTTTGAGACTAGTATCTGTGATGTTGTGTACCATGTTTCATGGTAAGGGCATAGAGATGTCCAATCATGCAGATGTGTAATCATATGATGATTACACCGAACAACCATCCCTCGGACTTTTCAAGTGGTTATCATTCATCGAGAGGAAAAATTTGTGGTTATGATTGTACATCATTGGTCCTTACAACCCAGGACAACACTGAGATTTTACATACTAGGATTGTGCTTTGACTCGTTTACCGACTCTGCGAGGGTCACAAGGTGGCGAGGTTGGGTGCAATTATGACATGTATATGAGCCATTGCATTGTAGTCGGGAATTCACCGCACACCTACGGGTGTGAATATCATATGTGATCTAATGAAATAGTAGTGCATGAAATCTCTTGCCAGAGTGTAAGATGGACATTAGGGACAAGAGTTCTCTAGTTCTGCATGCGATAACACTATGAATATTTCATGAATGTATCATCACATAGCTATCAAATCTAATATGCGACCCTCGATGAACCAATGATTGCAGATTCGATCGGGATATATAAGATGCAGGGACCGTACTGTAGGTTAATCATAACCGATTGCTTCTTGAAGGCACTACTAGTAACACCTAGGGAATCATGGGGCGATGCTACTAGACGTTCTTACCATGATTCGATGAGTTTAAACGGAATATAATTTCTGTCATTCTCATGATCAAATGTTGGTACATAGAATGTGGCAAATAAGGGTAAGTTCGAATAAAGGAAATGTTCTGAATCACAAATAATTGTTATAACGTCCAAAAATCAGCTCACGTAACTGCATGCATGCAAATTAGTTAAATTATTTAAATATTTTATTTAATTGATTTTAAATACTTAAACGATACATAGTATTTGATTGAATGTTTAATCGCATGATTTCATGAAATTTAATGATTTTATCCAAACATTCGATAATAGGCCGGGGAAAGGAGATCGAGGATGACTAAGATAAAAATATTTTTCGATAAATATTTTTGAGGCTAAAAATATGATTAAAATTTTCTAAAAATGCTAGAGCTCAAATTATTTTACGAGACGAGCTCGATTTTATCCGGAAAGCCGGTTTTGGTCAAACGAAGGAATTTTAAAGGCCCAAAAATTATTATTTTTGAAAACAAATTTTGTAAATTTTTATTTTACAATTAAATAGGTCTTAATAGGCCTAATTTACCTAAAATTAGTGGGCCTAATTACTCATAAACTAAAAAACCCAAAACCCTAACCCATTAACACTCAAATTTCGAAAATTATAAAAAAGAATCCTAGGGTTCTAAGGCCACATAGCAGCCGAAAATTCGCACACACCACACACTCAAAATTTTGAAATATTAGAGAGAAAAATTCAAGGTTGTTCGTCGCCCCTTCATCCCCCTTCGCAACACATGTCAAAGATCATATATTCGAGCATTTTTAACACAAAGGCACGCTTCTAAACTCTTTTGATGCACCATTCAAATCATATTATGCATGTTTTATGTATTTTAGCATGAAAAATATTTAAGTACAAATCGTTTAACATTTGGATGATTATCTTCAAAGTTTTGATGATTTTACGATTCATTTGTGAATGTTATGAATTCCAAGGGATATGCTTCCAATATAGGATTATTAAGCGATGGAAAACGTGTCATTTAGGGACGAGACGATGGCTGGACAGTAGCGTGAGGGTGGACATGGATAGGAAGTCGGACCTAGGGTTTTCCGGGGGTTTGGCATGGGAGACATGCTACGGCTTGGGGCTGCCGCACCACGGCTCGGCCACCCATGGCCCTGTGCGCAGCCTGGGTTAGAGGCTAAAATGAGTCCTCGATAGCATGGACTCTTGGCTAGATGATTGCAGGCGCCGCGCTAGGGTGGTCATGAGGGCGCACGTCTCGGTTCTAGGCAGAGAGAAGGACGCGGCACTGTAGGCTCGAACTAGAAAGGTTAAGGGTGGTCCAAAAGGGTGGCTTGGCGGTGGTGAGGGGCGGTGGGTCAGGGGCCGCTGTAGGAGGCAATTCCTGAGCCCTAGAGTTTGGGGCTATGCTTGGCTCGGTTAGGTTGAAGACAGGACGATCTGGGCTACTAGGAGAGTCCAGTAGGGTCTGGAGAAGATGTCCAGGGGCTAGACGTGGGGTTCCAGGGGTCTAGTTCATGGGTGGCTCGGGCTTTATAGGAAGGCATGGCTTGACTTAGGTTTTAGGGTTCGAAATTTGTAAGGAATAGAGGTAAGGGCGTGAACTGTGGTTCACGGGGATCGGTTCATGGCTCACGAGGATAGTCTAGGTATGGAAGTTCATGTTTAAAATTTGGGAATAAAATATTAAGTTTTGAATTAATTCGAAATTAAAACGCTTCACGGTTTAATTATTAAGTAATTAAATCGAAAGGCTCAAGTTTACGTCTAAGAAAAATATTATAAGTCAATTTTAAGCTTACATAATGGTTTGGGATAGGTCGAGTCGATAAAAGTAAGAAATTCGAGAATTTTAGAGCCCAAGGGTAAAATGATCATTTTACGTCCCGGGTAGTTCAAAAGGTCTGGCAGTGTTCCGAAGAATCATAATACAAGCTAAATGATATTTTAAAATGTTTATGATGAAAATATGAAATTTTATGAATTATGGCAAAGCTGTACAATTTTTCCTGTTAAATGCTATTTTACGAATTTGTAAAGGACACGATATTTTATAAATAAAAAGGAAAGAAAAATATTTTGAAGGATGTGAATTGACTGTGACAAACATGATATGATATGATTGGGAATATCGTGAGGGAGAAGGTCCAAGAGGGAGCCCGTTTACGGGAGAAGGCCCTAGAGGGAGCCCAGCGATCGTATTTCCACTTTTGGCAGTTCCTAGTGCCCGTCCCCATGCCCAATGATGAGCTAAGACTGATCAATCGACCATATGATGATACGATTACAACTAGTCACTTTCAAGGATCAAACTTCACCAAAAGTGCTATAGGATGATGGAAAGCTTTACGATTTATGATTTATTTATGAATACAAAATTTACGCAAGCTATTTTAAATAAAAGTATTATTTTTATGCATGTACATGTACATGTATTATTTGTTACTCATGTTTAGAACATGCTGAGTCATTAAACTTCTAGGTTTGGATGGTTGCAGGTGAGGATGATTTTGAGGGAGGCGCTGACGTTTGAGTGGATCGAGTCCGGCAGTACATTCCCGAGAGACATTGATTTTCCGCATTTATTTATTTGTTATTTAAAGTTTTTTTACGAAAAGATTTTGAGAATTTTCTATTTAGAGTTTCATGCTTTATTTTGAAGTTAAATTTTGGATTTTTTTAAAATATTGACGTATGCTTTTGGTGGTTGACGACTTATGGATTGTTGTGCATTTAGTGGACGTTTCAGTTGTGAATCCACGACTAATTGTATCCATGAACCATTGAGGGTCACACAAACACAATATCATTTGTTATCGTTGAGACATGAATTTATATAAAATTATGAGATAGTAATATAATTAAATTTGGAGAGAACAAATTCAAAGAGTTGATTTTATGAAAAATGAGAGTTTAATTTATTAAACTCAAAGGTTGAGTTTATGAAAAATTAAATTAAATGCAATGATAGTATGTATAATGGGCTTGTAAGAGTACAAGTCCAATATGCTAAATAATTAAAGTTTTTAATGGATTTTGATATATTAATTAATTAAACTAGTTGAAATGGTCAAATTAATTAACTAAGCTCATTAATATTTAATTAAAGAACCCTAAACCTATAATTAAGGAAACTAGGTTAAGGATTCAAGATTTAAAAAGGAGACACAAAACCCTAGCCTCCACGCATTGTGATTTTCGAAAATCTATGTCCAAATTACTCCAAAATTCCGGCCATTTCAAAGCTTAAATCATTTAGGGATTGAGCCGTCTTTTGTTTTTTTATCTGACCTATAATATTCTTCTAAATTTTCTAGTGCAATTTAGAAGGAAAACAAATGTTCTAGTCGTGGACTTGATTGGAGAATTGAAGAAAAGCTTCAAGAAGACCGTTCGTAGAGAACAAATGTTTCAGTCGTGAACTACGAAGCTAACTGACTGATCAGTTTCAACTGATCAGTTACTACAAATAGTTGTGAGCTTATCAACTACATTCTATCAGCTGATCTCTCAGTTGTACACGTTATCTGTTAAGACACTCAACCGACAAAAGCTGACTGCAACAAGTAGTGGTATCGCCGCATTTCAGAAAAGTTGCAGTGTACAATTGTCAGAAGAATGTTGACGTGGCAATAAACGGATATAAAGTTTCAAATTGTATTTAATATTACCGTTGGAAGGAAGCCTATAAATAGCAGAGGAGAGAAGCTGAGAAACAAATTTTGAATCCTTGAACTTTGAACAACTATTGATTTACTAGTCAGTTACTCTGCTGAAATCGTTGCAAACATCAAAGCTCACGCTTATTGTATACATTCATAGCTTTCAGGCTATATACCTCGAGCTTTCAAGAACAAACTGTAATACTTGATCTTGAAGAGATTAGTTGTGCTATATTATTTCAATTCTATTGAGTATTGTAAACAAGTTTGTAACTAAGAGTTTCAGTTTGGCATTGTTAAGTCCAAAACTGAAGTGGGTCTGTATAACTGTTTGTATCGATCAAAGTCTTTTAGTGTATATCCTATCCTTGAGATAGAAGGGGTGACGTTGGAGTGTTTGAAATATCCGAACATTCATAAAATCTTGTGTCTTCTTATTTCAGTTTTTATTCCATCTATCAGTCAGTTTGTTTCCGCACATTTTTTGTTAACTGATTGATATTGATCTACAAGATTTCCGAGTATCAGTTTATCACTAAACTGACTCATAAATTGAGAAAATATTTTGAAAATTGTAAGTGTTTATTCAACCCCCATTCTAAACACTTTTCCATCTTTAACCGATCCTTTCGGAGATGATTATTTATTTTATGTTATATCCATTATTTATCATTATTAATAGCAGCAAAACAGGTTGGTGAGACTAAATAGTTATTATTCCAATCAATTTTGTAAGTGTTACCATTTCTGTTTCTAGTTAAAAATATTTGATTATTAGCATCATCAATTAAACAATTTATTTTACAAAATTCAACTAAATAGACATTATCACATAATTGACTAATACTTATCAAATTATAGCACACATTTTCAACCAGTAAAACATCATTAATTATCATATTTATATGGGTAATCGTACTCTTACCTACGGTCGTACCCTTATCAGTGTCTCTGAAAGTGATCATGGGTCATTCAGAGTTGATTAAGAGTTTGGTTTAACCAAAACATCCAATGTCTAGGTGCCAAACTAAATTTTTTAGTTCTTCTCGTTCATTGTTTTGCGTACAAAATTTAAATCATTTGTCACCCAATCTTATTTGGGTCCAAATAAGATTAGTCCCTTGGGAACCCACATTTGGATCAATTTGACAGCATGACCTTGTTGTTTGTTCTGGAAGGGTTGTGCAGAAAGACGTGCATGAAGTGGAATATTGTTAAGTCTTTCTGTCATAAATGGTTCGCATGTATCTCTTTTTAACATGCTTGCAGTGGTAGTATTGATAGGGTTTGATCATTTTTGAGTTGTGTCTTGCTTGACTGAATCTGTGATCAGACCATTTGGATTTGGCAAATGAACTCTCTGATGTATACTTAATACCAAATTTTTTGCCTTTGTTCATTAGTTCGACAGGTTTCTCAACTTGATCATTTGACTTCTAAGGTTCATATATCGTACTGGAATTTAGAAAGTGAAAGTATTTCCATTTTCATATGTTCAGTTTTGATTGGGTACTATAGTCAGTATGATTGCTATCATTATCATTGAAGTCGAGACCAGTTTTGTCTTCTGAGTGTTTCTGCAGCTCTTGCATTTTCTCAAAACTTACTAATGACTTATTGCAAATGCTAATTAATTAAGCTAGTTTCTTATTTTCAGAAATAAACTGGTGATGTTCATTCAGCACTATTTCATTCTCAGTTTTAAGCTTTGCAATTTCTTCCTTAAGATCTAATACGTCACCAGACTGTTCCCAGTTAGGTTCAACATCATTGTCAGTTTATCTTGCTTGCTTTGCTTTACCTTCCTCCAATGATTGAAAAAGTTCCTTGTACTTTATTTCCATGTCATTGAGTAGAGTAGTGAGATCATTTTGTGTAAAATAATTTAAGCTAAAATCAAATATCTTATCATATGTAATTTCGAGCTCAGCGTCAGCCATGAAACACTATACTACCTCTTCATCAATTTCATTGGTGGAGCAGTCTGAACTCTGATGATTCAGTCTCAAACTTTACCTACTTGGCTTTTCCATCTTCAACAACAATCACCTTCTGATTTCTTTCTTTTTTAATGACCTCATGTCATACTTGGAATTTTTCTTCTTGTCATGAAGTCGGTCTTCTCTATTAGTTGGCATTCTTTATCCTTCTTTGTCTTGGGACAGTCAGCTATGAAATGTCTGACTATTCCACAGTTGAAACATACATTGTGTTTGGGCTTGGGCATTGAAGTTACCGATTCTTTATTAAGAACTTCCTAATTTTTTTACACACAGTGACATTGCATCACTGTTCAAATGCTTAGCTGACTTTTCTTTCAAGGCACTTTTTCAGCAGTTGCAGTAGTCAGAGCCTTTGTCAGTTTGATTGACATAAGTTCTTGTTTCCAGTTTGAATTTATATGCTTTGAGATATGCAAACAAATCATGGAGTTCAAGCTTATTTAAGGTTCTTTGATTCTCGCATAGCCATTGTTTTGACATCTCATTTGTCATGCCTCGAGATCGGAGTTAGTCAACACCGACATTGTTTAACAACCACAGAATTGTAAACAACGAGTCTCGTAGTACAATATAAACCAACAACTATTTTATTATTTATAATCAATCATAGAATTTTCTTTACAACGTAAATACTTAAAACGGTAAAAATATGTGGAAGCGTTTACAATGGAAAAACAAATAAACTTAAAACGATCATAAACTAAATCAGCTTATTAGTTGTTTTGTCCATCACCAGCCCAAAACTGGTTTTGTTCCTCTTCCTCTATCTACTCTTTGGATTTATCTTGGAGGGAGAGTAAGGGATTAGTGATATGCTTGTCACTCATCAAGTGGTGATCGTTCGAGAACATACATAACAAATACACATGAGTTTCCAAAAAAACATATCATGCATATCATAATTCATATCATCAGCATAAACATAAAATATATCTTGCCTAGGCGCTAAGATTCATCTACTTTCCATGGTTATTGATATCAGTCACTAATTTCTACTCGTCTAAGGGGGCGAGCCATATAACAGTATTCCACCGTGTAAAGGCCATAAACTTATCACATGTTGGGATTCCCACACATATCTAGTTGAATCATTATAGTGCCAAAAAATAAAACACACGATAATCGTATCAAGGAGGGTCGGAAGAAGGATTGCACTCGACTGTAACTTTTGAAAAAAACAAAGCAATGCTTAACCAAAATTTGCACTTTTAAAACAAGCTCACTTACCTTAGATCTTGAACGAAAACGTGAAGAACAATTTTGTTGCTAGGATTTTTGTATCCTCGTTGGATCTGGACAGTAGCAGAACTTCGATACTCGACAGAACTTGGGAAAAAGAACTCGAAATATTGAGAGCACTTTGAGATCAATTTCTCGAAATTTTGACTGAATTTTTGGGTGTGAATTTTCGAATAGCATAGGGTGGTATTTATAAGTGAAGAGTAATTTTGCCATAATTCAATTGATATTTCTTCCATAATTTTGAGATAATTCTTCGGTAATTTCAAGATGATTCTTCCATACATAATATCATGCCATATTTTGAAAACTTGTCCACCAAGTATCATAAATTTCAAATTTTGATGTTGGACTAGATGACTGAATGTAGACTGTTTTCTTGTACAGATTCATAATGTACTTAGACTACACTAAAATTTGATAGCTTCTTTGTTGAGAAAAACTGCCTTGTATTTATTATTCTCTTCCAAATTTGATGGATATATTGGCCTCGATTTTGAGATTAATACATATCTTGCAATGAATTTCAATTTCAAGTATTTATTTACTTGAAAATTTTGAATATCATGTATTATTTAATATTTTTGAATTTCTTTTTAACATAATACCAAGATTTCGAAATTATATACATATCTTAAATAAATAATTACATTTCCAAAAATTTGGGCTCTCACATCATTCTCTTGGGAGTGCTCTCATAATTTTCAAGGTTTCTATTTCTATATTCCTTCCCAAGAGCATCCATTTCAATAATAACCCCACTCACTCTTTCATCGATGTTCGACATAGATTCTCCATCCTTCATCTTGATACTATCAAATCTTTGGATTGCCACAGAAAATTTACTCTCCTTTGTTTGATCATTACCTTCGCATAATTGTATGAATTTATCCCGGATATCTTTTGCAGTGGAACACATTTTGATCTTTTTGAAGGTATTCTTGTTCAAAATTTTGTATAATATGTTCTTGGACACATTGCCCAGATTGCCTTCTTCTTGTTCTCACAAGTCCATTTCATCCTCGATTTTTCAATCATCCGAGGAGCACCATTATAAATGGCAACATCGGTGTTTTCTTTCATGATTCTCATTGGTCCGTCTGTGATAACATACCACATATCATCATCTTGAGCAGCTTGATGAGTCTGCATTCTGGTTTTTCAGTCATCAAAATTTTCTTTAGAAAACATTGAGATATTGCTTAATGATGTCATTTAGAACATTGTGTTTAGAGACAAGAATAAACCGCTCTAATATCACTTGTTAGGATCAGAATAAACTTAGAAGGTGTGGTGAATAAATTTATCTCAAAAGTTTTTCGGTTGGGTTATCAACTCTGAAATTTTGTTCTTGACTGACAATTGTGTTATCAGAAAATCAATCCGTATGAACTGGACGGAAGTATGCTTACTGAAACTAGTTGAACAAATGGCTTATAAAAACAATCAGATGGGATTTACTGAATAATAGAAAGGTAAGTAAACTGAAAAGTAAATATGCCAAGGTTGTTTCTGGATGTTTGGATATTTCAACACTCCTACATCACTCATTCCTCAAGGAAGGTTTACACTAAAATACTTTGGTAAATACAATCAATTTGAAATTACCCACTTCAGTAGGACTTAACACTGCTTAATTGGAACTCTTAGCAAAAATTCAATCTAAACACTTTGAGCGGTATTACTTCTTACCCTCAATTACACATATTTAAAAGAGAAATTCTGAGCACAAAATTGATCCTCAAAATGATCAGATAATGATTTATTGGCGTATGTTGGTTATTGTTTGACTCACAAAAAGCTTCTTTAAAGAAAATTATTTTGGTTTTTATAATCCAAAGATAGATAGCGTAATTCTGTAACCTTCAGATCTTGTTCAACTTAACTCTTTATATATTAATCTGCAATGGTAATATTTTCAAAATATATAATTTCCAAGTACAGATGTCGTTGTTGACATGTCATCATCCTTTCTGACAAGTTTTGATAATGCGCTAAAACCTGACCTTATGTTACGATTCAGTGAATGTTAATACTGAAAGCTTTATCCGCTATTTCAGCTGGGCTCTAATCCTTAATCACTAAAAATACTGATTTTTAGGGAATGTATGGATTTGGACTGACTGATCAACTAGATAGACTTGTAGTTGGGCTTCATCAGTCAACCTTGAATCGGTTTGTCTATCAGTATCCTTCTTATATTTTATCAGTCTGGTTTTGTAATCAGTTAGTTTTCTTAGAAAATTTCTTCTTATGAAAATGCACTTTTCCTCCTTGAATTCAATTTGTTTAGGTTCTGTAATTATCCTTTGGATCAACAATTTTGTTCAAGCACAAAAACTTAAAATGTTCCAAGATTAAGGCTTCGTATATTTGATTTGAAGTGGGATTTCAAGAATGTAGTTGAATGATGTATTTCAAATTTATCACAATTAACATGCATTAACATGAACTACCAACTGATGAATTTGAAATTCACTCAACATAAATTTATACAAACAATCAAATGATTTTAAATTCATACCTTCAAATTCTTTCATGCAAGCGCAATCTAAAAGTCAATAAGTTTGATTTCATTAGTAACAATTTTATGTACCAATCGCCCAATCTAAATGGAAATCCCTAACCATTAATTCTAAGCCCAACACTTCATTCATAATTAACCATGCAAATTAACGCAGCCCAAGCATTTCACAAGCTATATGCACATTTTTTTGACAAACTTGTTCGATGAAGGATAAAAATGAAATGTTTCAACCATGATATATAATAGCGTATGGCAAAACAATTAACAATGAAACAAGATATTCCATTATCTTCCATATAACTTTGACATGCATGCGATTTCGAATACAAATGTTAACGTACATTGAAACAATTTCCCTCATGAAAGGGATCCATTTACATCATGTTTGATTTCAAATGGTGTTTCAGTCTCCTTATTTGACGAATAATAACAAATGTTTTTTGATGCTAGAAGATTAAAGTGATGAGACTGAAACATCATTTGAAATAGTATATTCGGTCTATATTCAGATCCTTGATATTCAATGAGAAGGTGAAAGTATAAAATTTGAAAAACAAAAATCAAAAGTTTAAGAAACGATCGTCCTGCTCGTCGCATGGGGTCTCCCCTCTGCGCCTGCATGCTTCATGCATACCCGCATACACCATAGTCACAAGTAATCCCACGCGAGCACTTCTTGTTGCATTTTCCGCAATTATTCTTGTTCGTCATCACATTCGTGCAAACTCCACCGCAGCACCGCTGCCACTGCTGGCATTTCCGGCCACACACCCCACAATTGTTCCGGTCGCCGAGCACGTTCCTGCAATGTTTCTTGCAGCAATAAAGAAGGCCGGTCCCTTTGTTCGCCGACACCCCATTGCACACATTAGGGTTAGTTTTCGCGTTACAGCTCGCGCCTTTCTTCAAAACCTTGATGCTTGAGGCAATCAAGAATCTACTCCTTGTACTTAATTGGTTGCCCACGAAAGGTGAATCGAGTACGTATTCTTCGTCATCGTTTTCTTCATCTTCTAAAGATGATACACTTGGAAAATGAAGGGTTAGTAGCAAGAAGATGGATAGGGATATTATTAGAATGGCCAAGGGTTTGGATCTTATGGTTTTGGCCATTCTTTCTTATTATGATGTGTGGAGTCGCATTTGAGTGTAAATGGAGGGAGATGGCTCGTGGGTTTAAATAAACTTTGGGTTTTGTGACAAGGAAATGTATATTTTTAACCATATTCAATGTATTTGATTTAAATTAAGATATTAAATAGTGACAGAAGGGCTTCCATCACATGAAAATAATTAATTATATTTTTATGTTTAAACTTAGGATACGATTTATTTCAAATGGAAATGTATAGTAACACTATATATTTTTTTTTCTATATTCTTGGATCATCATTTTCCGTCTATATAAAAACCTGATTTCCAATAGTTCCCCTAAAAACTCATTTTCACTATCTCCCGAAATAATTGTTGTTTTTAAATAAAATTTTCACAATTTTATATTATACTTTACAATTTTTCAAATAATTTTTCGAAAACGCATTTTCTCAAAATAAACGTACTAAAAAAAATGAAAAATGTGCTAATATTTATTTTTGGGGAGGAAATGCATGGTTTTCAAACTAGACAGTGCATTAATTTGGGCCACTTGCTTTGGTTGAATTTGCAGGTCATGTTTCCCACGATTTGTCAAAGTGTAAGATTCTTTGCTGACGTTTCCTGCTGTAATATAATTCCGACTAATATTTCATTTCAAATAAACTTAAATTTGGGTCCCTTTGACTAATTTTTATACAATTTTTTGTATGATAAAAATCACCACACTTTAATTATTTATCTATTTTAGGATAAAATTATTTACTATTTTACGTATTGTATTAACTTTTTATATAATTATTGTTTTGAATTCAAAGGTAAAATTTATTTTAGAATATTAGACAAATATAGAATATTTATGAATAAATTATGCAAATACTGTTGCTAAGTAAAATAATAAAGGCAAAAATTTGTGTGAGACGGTCTCATGGGTCGTATTTTGTGAGACATATATCTTATTTGGGTTATCCATAAAAAAATATTACTTTTTATTGTGAATATCAGTAGAATTGACCTGTTTCATAGATTAAGATTCGTGAGACCGTCTCACAAGAGACATACTAAATAATAAAATCAAAAAATTATCCCAAAAATTGTTAACTATATATAAAATTAGAACTAAAAAATAAATAGGGCCACGTGTTTCCTAATATATTGGAGTTCGGTAAGTAGTTCTAAATTCTTGTAATAAATTAAATTATAGGGTGAAATAAATTTATTTTAAAGAAGGGCTAAGGAAGAGATTCTGTATCGCATTTTTACGTACGTGGCTGGCTCTCATTAGTTTATATGAAGACAAATTAATATTAGGGATTTTCTCTATTTTGCTTGAGGTGGAATATGTATATCTCGAGCCCTGCGTGATCGATCTCTATATATTTTTAAAATAATGTCTTTTGTCAAGCTTATATAAGTGAAAGCTTATACAAGTGAGAGTGGTACTGAGATGAGTGAGCTCATAGGTAATTTTCATACATCAAGTTGTTGACCATGTATTGCTTGATCTGGTTGGGTAGATGAGCCGTAAAAGAGCGATGTCGGATTATAAGGAATAATATTGGCTCTGTCGGAGACATGACCAGCGGTAGAAAAAGTGTAAAAGTGATCTTTAAAGGATATGAAACATCAACAGCAGATAGACACGTACATTCCCGAACTCATGTGCCTAACAACTGGGCTCATTAGCACCTACGTAGGTGCACTCTGCGATGTCACGAGTATAGAAAAATAAAGTCGTGTCTTGACTAACAACTATAACTTTTGGCCTCATGATACGTACGTGATGAAAATTCATAGTGATGTGGAAGAAATCACTTGTTAATTCGTCAATAAAATAAATTCTTTTTAGTAGCCACCTAACAAAAAGAATACTTCATAATTCAATTGATTAATACATCTTGAATGAATACATTATATAGCTATGTCAATTTTTGCTTTATTTTTCAAGTTGACAAATAAAATACATGCACAACAATTTTATCGTGAATCAAATGAAATTAAATGCACGAATCCTCTTAAATACGTCGGTCTCTACTAATCAATAAGCATATATTTTTCTCATATTTATTTATTAGACTGACTTTTTGAAGAGTTGGCCACCTACTTTATTTAATTAAATTTTGATCATTGCTAAAAAAAAAAGACAAAATAATTGCAGTGACCACAAGCTAAGTAGCTAAATAAACAATTCCAAACAAGAATGAATATAGGCAGCGCATTACACTGACCAAAAACACTAATTTCTTCCAAGGCCGGGGTTTCGAATGTACACATAACACACATGTAATGATCTCATTTTCTGCCGAGAGATGCGATGAAATAACACTGTCGACAGCACATGGTCACGTTGAGTTTCACGGCGATCATATTACACGTTCCATGACGACGATGGGCGGCTAAAATACATTTTTATAAATTATTTATTTATAGATTATCAAAAGTAGTCGAGTTCTACATACGTACCTATGCTTATTCATGTATAATCTGTCGGCTATTTATTAACTTCTTTATCATAAGTCAAACGCTAATACATAAAAAAAAATACTAAAGATGTGTGGTGAACAACCATCCCCACTTGACCATTCAGGCTCGCGGCTGCGTGACTGCCACAATGAGCCCCTGTAGCAACTACTTCGTATTCGTTCTCATTTTTACGAAAATGATTAACCAAACTTGCTATAGAAGTCCATTGTAAGCCTTTTATAAACTCATTTTAAATCTCTAATTTTTAAGATGTGGGATAAGGGTATCACAATGTGTGTGCGCGCAATCTGTTCTGAAATTCCAATCATGAAAAATCAAAGCTTTCACGTCGTAATTTTGAAGTTGTTAAAAATTATATTTTCACATTAGAGGTGCGCACGATTTATTTAATCTAAATGTTAAAAATATTAAAACCATTACAATCTATATAGGCTATTGGTTTGTAAATATGGATCATTGGAGTTTTAATTATCACTTAATTAGCTGGTTTAGCTAATAGTTTTATATTTTAAAATTAGGTTTAGCCAAAAAAAAAATATTGAGTAGATCAATCAAAACGTGATGCTTGAAGTGTTGTACAATTTAAACGATTTGAGTTGCACTGTTCTCAGCATAGTTTTTGGTAAAACGGCAAAATCTCGGTCTTACACTATGTATTTCGAGGGATATTTTTTTAAAAAAATATACACAATCAGTATATTGATCAAAATTTTCTCCATAGAAAATATGAATATTATACATCTCGATTCTTAAAACTCATAAAAAGTGTCGTAATACGAGTTTTTTTCTTGGAAATCTATGTGCTTACCAAAGGAAAAAGCCAATCAGAAATCATGTACTTGACTACGAAATCATGTATTTGACTATTTTATTAAGGCAGGTCATAAATTTTTAAATACACGTCTATTTTAATCTTTTGCAATACCAATAGACAAAATTACCCTTAATCTTAGTTTTTATTTTTTGTTTTTTTTATTTTTTAATTCAACAATAAAAATGTACACTTCTTATCATATAGTTAGACAGTATAACTTATACGAATCTACATAATTTTTTATAATTAAAATATGACCCTTATATTAATTATTATTTTAGTCAAAAGAACAAAAAAATTATATTATTTTTATCAAATAATTAACTTTAATTAGTTTGATTACATCACGAACTGCAAAATTAATTGAATAAATTTTAGTTTATACCAAGACTTAAACCAAGACCGAAACCAACAGAAACGTGTATCGGAAACATCAATTTTGAAATCATGGTCAGGCTTACTTACAAAATATTATTTTTTTTATTTTAGTAAAAAGTCATTGTGAGGAGATAATATATGATATATTATATCTAATCACTTAATCTCCTAAATATACCTTGTAATAAAAAAGTAAAATTGTCGGGACAAAATTTATATCTAAGTTTTGGTGATTTTAAACTGAACTTATTTAACTCAAGTTTATATTAATTCTATATTATTAAACTAAAATAAAAAATATTACAAGTACGATGATCAACCTATATTATTACAAGCTAAATTGAATAGACATATCGAGCAAGTAAAATATTTCGATATGATAAAGTTTTTTCATCAATATGGCTTGAACTAATTTGTCAAACAGAACAGATAAACTCGAAGACCAGTCTACCAAAATTCTCTGAAGAAAATTGTTTATCTATGAGTTTATAATAAAGTTGTTAGCAAGGACGAAATAAAGAAGATCTGTTGGTTATCCTTTTCAACTAGAGTCCAAGGAATTTGGCATGCGGTATGTCATCGCGGATGGGCTAATGAAAATTATGAAATAAAATAATTTTGTTGTTGTAATAGATGGTGATCCTCAAATGATAGAGAAACCCAAGATATAATGGACTTTCGAGGAGAAAAAAAAAGAACCAAATCTGGACAATTTTGCAAAAGATATCCTTTATAAAACATTAGCTAAAAATATGTTCAGCAAAATTAAAACATGCTCAACTGCTAAAAAAATTAAGAAAAACTAACCCGACTTTGTGAATGGAATGATCAGAAAAAGGAAAACAAGGTGACGGTGGCCATTTAGAAGTTTTATAACATCAAAATGAAGGCGGTAGGAACGATGAACGAATTTGATGAAATGTTCAAAAGCATAGTAATTGAGCTAGCAGCTTTTGGGAAGGACAACAGCAACATGGAGATTGCACTTAAATTAGTGAGAGTCTACCAAGAGAATGAGACGTCAAGGCCATAGCCATGAGGGAATCCAAGGGTCTAAATAAGCTCGAGTTACATGATCTGTTGGCTAACATAAAGGCCTATGAATTCGAGCTGGGAACTAGAAATGAAGAAGAACCATCAGTTCCACAAGTTATGAAAGACCTTGTCACAACTGAAAAATCACCATCCAAGCCAGTAGAACAAATAAACAATGAAATGTTATTATTTTTCAAAAAATTTGAGAAGTTCACGAGGAAGAATCAATTTAACCTTCAAAACTCTTACAAAAAAAACAATTATAAGAAACACTCAAACTCTTCTGATCAAACTTGTTTTAATTGCATCATAACATGACTCTTCATTGTCGATTGCACTAGACCAAATAAGTATGACAAGAAATCATCTGAAAAAAGAAAAACAAAAAACGAGAAGAAATCATTTAGAAGAAAGAGAGAACAGAAGATGTTGATAGCATAAAAAAGTAAGAGTAAGTAGGTTGAGACAAACTCAGAAACCACCAACTCAGATGATGACTCTTGCAATAATGATGAAGAATCAATTAAGTTTCTAATGGCTGCTGAAGAAATGGAATCAACCTTGATGATATATCGAATTTAATTATGATGAATTTACACGAGACGATATAATAAATTCATTAAATGAAATGGTATTTGATTACAAAGATTTCACAAACATTTGAGGAAGTCAAAGCAGAAAACAAATGTATGGCGAATAAGTCCACTAGCTCAGGCTGTAAACAGCTCAATAAACTGGACAATTTTAAGAAAAAATTATCATTCTCACAACTAAAAATGACAATATGAGATCGGAAATCCAAGTCATACTGATTGAAAATCAATGTTGATTAATCTAGTCAATACTTGGAGAAATTCTTCTGTTTCACTTGAAAAGATGCATGAAGGTCAAAAGAAAGTTACTGACAGATCATGTTTAGGCTTTGTTCATAATAAATGCAATTTTTTTGAAATGAGTAATCAGTTTTATTTAAAGAAAGACAAATCTAAAAACATAGTTTTTGTCATATCAAGCACAACATATGATTATTTAGAACTTGAAATTCAAGTAAGTAAACATGTCTATCAAAAGAACAATATAATGCATCATGGACTTGGAATTGTAGAACATGAGGGTTCTAAGTTAGGTTGGCTCAAGGACAGACTAAGCAAGAATGTATATGATCATCATTCCAACTCAAGCTGGTCTAGTAAGAGTTACACTTGACAAAATTCTATGAAGGTTACAAATAATCATTACTAGAATTGCGAACTAATTCAAAAGAGAGACAAGCTAACTGATCAAAAAGGTCTAAAAAAGATTTTTAAAGTACACACCACACAACACTAACAAGATTTCAGAACAAATTTAGAGATATAAACTAACCAAACCGTCTGTGAGCTATTTGGATTTTGGATCTATAAAAAGCTCGTTTGAGTTCGTTTTTTAATCATATCAAGCTATGGTCGAGCTCAATTTTGAGCTCGACAATTTAATCAGACCAAGCTCAAGTATAAAGATATTCAGCTCATGAGTTCTCAAACATGTTTGTTAATAGGATCGCGGGCTCGAGCTCGAGCTCGGCATGTTTAAATAGCTCGTAAACTCAAGCTCGGCTCGTTTAGGTAGCTCGTAAGCTCGAGCTTGGCTCATTTGTTGAGTTGAAAAATAAAAATCTTAGTACTTTTGCCATTTGAAGTGTTAGACTTAATTTAATTGTGGTAATGAGAGTCAAAACCAGTAGGCTGTGTTAGCTAAATCAAAAGACAGTATAATAAGCAGAAGCTCTCGTATTGCTTTAACAGAAGAAGTACTTTTCGAGTACTTAACGGTTCAGAAAAGCAGAATCAGAACTTAGAAAAGTAGAAGCAGAATTTAGCTTAAACTAGAAGAACTTAACGTCTTTTGTTTGATAGTTTCAAAGCCTTATATGTTACCGTTACTTTGTCTAGTACTAATATTTATTGCACCATTAATGTTGTACGAAGACATTTAACGTTCTTTACTAGTTTAGGTATGAAACAAAGACTGATTATTCTGAAGGTTTCTGCAGGATCCTTTTTAGGTATTAAAGCTGATTCTACTTAGAAGTCCTAGAATCCGTTTTGATTATAGACGTTGGATTCAAAGATTTCTATATATAGGGATCAATTCTATATAGAAAACAACGATCATTTTTTTATCAAGCAACACATTATCTATCCAACGTTATTTTAAGCAAATAAAAAAACTACTCGTTATCTTGAAAAGCTCAACATACGAAAAAACAGCACACTCGTTATAGAATTTTTCTGATCTTCTGAGATCATATTGTGCGGCTGTTTCGTTATCTCTTCACAAGCTATAAACTTTACTACATTTTGTTGAGAAGAGTCTGTAATCTGGGAAAGTGTCTTTTCCAGAACTTTGTTGTATTCGTATTACTGAGTTGTGAAGCTAAGAGTTTCAGTAGACTAAGAGTAAGTCCTACTGAAGTGGGTGTGTACAAAATTTGTTTTGTAATATCCAAAATCTTTTTGTAATACCTTCTGGAAACAGAATTTGAAAACAGAAGAAGGGGAGACGTAAAAGATTTAATCTTTGAAATTCCAGAAACAACTACTGTCTACTGCCAACTGTTTTATTGTTTTCACCCTCATACCATCAGATAATTTCCGCACTTATTATTGTGATCTGATGGATATTTATTCGAACAAGATAAGCTCTTATCTCTAACAGGATTCTAGTACTCTTTGCAAAAACGTCCAACAAAGGAACGAGTTTATTCACCCCCCTCTAAACTCTATATCGATCTCCAACAAGTGGTATCAGAGCAGATTTTTCTTGTTCTGAAAATTTACAACAGGAATGGCACACTTCAGCAAAGTTTCTATGTTCTCAAAAGAATATTTCGATGATTGGAAGATCAGAATGAAAGCCCATATTGCAGCCCAAGATGATGACATGTGGTTTGTCATCACAGATGGTCCATTAAAAATTCTAAAGCCTAATACAACTATTGTTGTTACTGATGGAGCACCACAAATGCTTGAAAAGCCAAGAACTGAATGGACAAGCGAGGACAAGAACAAAGCAAACTTAGACAATGTTGCAAATGATATTCTCTACAAAACACTTGACAAAAACACCTTCAGCAAAATCAAGATGTGTCCTACAACCAAAGAGATCTGGGAGAAACTTATGTGAGGCCCGGGGCCGAAGAGGGCGGGGGGTGATCGTCGGTGCCATCAGGTTGCACGGACAATGAGCGGCTCCTGGCAGGCTTCTAGGTGGAGGGAACATGAATGAACCAATCCCACACCGGAATGAGAGGGATTTCGAGACTGTTCAATGTAATGGACTGTACGTTTGAAGAGGACTTAAAAGATTTGATTGATACTACTCATATCACGAAGGTGCATCTTCTTTTCGGTAGTTCATCACATAAGAACTCCAAAGTTAAGCGTGCTTGACTTGGAGTAATTTTGGGATGGGTGACCTCCTGGGAAGTTTCATAGGGTGCATGTGAGTGAGGACATAAGCACGCTGGAAAGACTCGTCTTGGTACAGTGAGGACAGTCGTCGAATCTGGGGCGTCGCAGTTGGTATCAGAGCCGACCTCTCTTAGTACGGTGTGGTTCGGGGACGAACTAAGCGGAAGTTGGTGGGCATGTGAAGCCCGGGGCCGAAGAGGGCGGGGGGTGATCGTCGGTGCCATGAGGTTGCACGGACAATGAGCGGCTCCTGGCAGGCTTCTAGGTGAAGGGAACATGAATGAACCGATCTCACACCGGAATGAGAGGGATTCCGAGACTGTTCAATGTAATGGACTATACAGTTAAAGAGGGCTTAAAAGATTTGATTGGTACTACTCATATCACGAAGGTGCATCTTCTTTTCGGTAGCTCATTACATAAGAACTCCAAAGTTAAGCGTGCTTGAATTGGGGAAATTTTGGGATAGGTGACCTCCTGGGAAGTTTCCCAGGGTGTGTGTGAGTGAGGACATAAGCACGTTGGAAAGACCCGTCTTGATACAGTGAGGACAGTCGTCGAATCTGGGGCGTCGCAGTTGGTATCAGAGCCGACCTCTTTTAGTACGGTGTATTTCGGGGACGAACCAAGCGGAAGCTGGTGGGCATGTGAGGCCCGGGGCCGAAGAGGGCGGGGGGTGATCGCCGGTGCCATGAGGTTGCACGGACAATGAGCGGCTCCTGGCAGGCTTCTAGATGGAAGGAACATGAATGAACCGATCCCACACCGGAATGAGAGGGATTCCGAGACTGTTCAATGTAATGGACTGTACAGTTGAAGAGGGCTTAAAAGATTTGATTGGTACTACTCATATCACGAAGGTGCATCTTCTTTTCGGTAGCTCATCACATAAGAACTCCAAAGTTAAGCGTGCTTGACTTGGGGCAATTTTGGGATGGGTGACCTCCTGGGAAGTTTTCTAGGGTGCGTGTGAATGAGGACATAAGCACGCTGGAAAGACTCGTCTTGGTACAGTGAGGACAGTCGTCGAATCTGGGGCGTCGCATATCCATATTTGTGAAGAAAATGAACAGACAAAAGAAAACAAGTTGTCTGTGGCTATGCAAAAGTTTGAAACTCTGAAGATGAAAGCTGGAGAAACTCTGAGCGAGTTTGATGAACGTTTTAGTAGCTTAATAAATGAGCTAGCAGCTCTGAGAAAGGAATATGGCAATAGAGAAGTAACATTCAAAGTGATGATAGTTTTACCCATAGAATGGGACGTCAAGACTATGGCGATGAGAGTCTCAAAAGATCTGAACAAGTTGGAACTACATGACTTGTTTTCATACTTGAAAGCTTATGAGTTTGAAGTGGAAGTAAGAAGCGGAGAAGAGCCCATGTTGAATCCTCCTACCAAGGCTCTTGCAGCTACTGCTACTGATGTAGTTGTTTCAAATGCTTCACCTATTGCTGCTATTGAAAGCACATCTGACAAGACTACTGAACAAATCAGCAATGATGCAATATCTCTCTTCGTAAAGAAATTCTCCAGATTCATGAAGAAGAATCACCGAGCATACCAAAGCCCTAACCGAAACTTCAAGAAGGAATCACCACCTGGTGATATTACTTGCTTCAACTGTGGAAAGATCGGATATTTTATTGCTGATTGCCCGAAACCTAAGAAGGATAGCCAGAAGAAGGAGTACAAACGGAATGAGAAGAAGTCCAGAAGAGACCGCAAAGTAATGATTGCTGAGGAAAGTAAATCAAAGTGGGAGGATTCTTGCTCTATGTCTTCTTACTCAGATAGCCACTCAAGTGGTAATGATGAAGAAGAATTCAAATGTCTCATGGCAAACACTGAATCAGCCTCGACATCAGAAGAGATATTTGATTTCGATTATGATGAATTTACACGAAATGATTTGGTGAAAGCACTGCATGACATGGTAGAAGAGTACTCAAGACTTTCTCAGTCATTCGAGGAAGTTAATATTGAAAATCAAAACTTGAAAGATCAAATCAATAAGTTTCCTTGCTTGCAAGAAAACAACTGCAGAGATATAAAATTTGAGATAAGTAAATTGAGAACTGAGAATGACAATGTAAATGCAGATTACCAGACGATGAAGTCTGAGAATCAGAAGTGTTCTCTCAAAACTGGGCTGATTATTTCTTGTAAGCTGAAAAAGCTTTTAGCGTGCCATTCTTCTTCACACACTCTTGTTGTTGTTATGTGTATACATGTTCACTGATCTTCATCTTCTATTTATAGGCGCGAAGTTTGATCGTTTCTAAAACGTTTTTGCTTTAAACATTGATGCAACGTCTATTATTGTCCTTTGACTGAAAAATTGATTTTGTACATTTGTGCATAACTGGATTCCATTGAATAAGCTTGTCGTGATCTGTGACTGATTGGTTCCAACTGATTCTCTGAACTGGTCATCTGAACTGATTTTCAGTTGGACTGGTCACACTTTCAGTTGAACTGGTCAGCTGGGCACTTCATCAGTTAAACTATTCATCAGCTGGCCAGGCTTCTGAAGGTCTTCTGTTGAACCACCTATCAGCTGGACAATCAGTTGAACTGTTCGTTGACATTTCATTTTGACTGGTTCAGTTTGTGCGATCAGTTTGACGTCTTGAGTTTGCGATTTTGACAGCTCGTAACTGATCTCAGCTCTGCGTACTTAGGTAAATTTATCAGTAACAAAATAACAAGTTGAAGATTGCGAACATGAAATGTTCCAACAATTGACTATCAAGGCCCAAGAATCACTTTTGGAGGTGACTCTCAAGGTAAAACTGTGGGTAATTATAAAATTATCCATGGTAATATTGTCATAAATGATGTATTATTAGTTGAAAATTTATGGTTATAATCTAATCAGCAAAAGTCAATTATGTGATAATGGATACACTGTAGAATTCCACAAGCACACCTGCATTGTCAAAACTTCAAAAGGTAAAATTGCAATGATAGGTAACAAGAATGGTAATACTCATAAAATAGACTGGTCTATCAAACAACATCCTAATCCGACATGTTTTATAGTTGCTAATACAAATAAAAATTGGTTCTGGCATAAAAGATTAAATAATCTGAAATTTAAAATAGTTTCTAATATGAGTAAGAACAGCTTGGTAACTGGTGTTCCCAAGATTGACTTTTCAAAGGATAAGATATGCTCAGCCTATCAGATAGGAAAGCAAGTCAAATCGACTTACAAAAACAAAGATTGTACTACCTCAGCTCGATGTTTGGAACTTGTTCATATAGACCTATTTGGTCCTATACTATTAATGAGCTTAGAGGGAATGATGTACACTCTGTAATTATTCATGATTTTTCAAGATTAACATGAGTTATCTTGGATCAAAAGATCATACATGTTCACAATTGATAAAGATACTAAAGCATCTACAAAATGAGAAAACCCTAATGGTGGACATGATAAGAAGTGATTAAAGAACCGAGTTTACTAACAGGAAACTTGCAACTTATCCGGAGGACAATGGAATCAAACATTATTTCTCTGCTGCCAGATCACCTCAGCAGAACAGTGTTGCTAAGAGACGTAACAGAAAACTCAAGGAAGCAGCTCGAACCATGCCAGCAGACTCTACAATTTCTCGGCGTTTTTGGGATGAAGCTGTCAACACTGCCTATTATACTAAGAACTGATCGATGATCAACAAGTAACATGGAAACACATCCTATCAGATCTGGAATGGAAATCAACCAGAAATCTCATACTTCATGGTATTTGGGTGTAAATGCTTTATCCATAACAACAATAAGAATAATTTATCTACATTTGATGCAAAATCAGATGCTGGAATATTTATAGGATACTCATATGTCAGCAAACCATATCATGTTTTAAATACTAAAACTCTATCGGTTTAAGAATCAGTATATACAGTGTTTGATGATTCTTCAATTGTTCCAAATGTTTACGAAAAAAACTTAAATGATCTTTCCAATAGAATGAAAAATAACAGTCTTCAATCTAACAATGATGATGAGATTCAGATTAGAAGAACAAGTGACTTGCGCCATGAACTTGATATTCTTACTAATCAAGCTGATGTAAACACAAATCAAAACTTGGGAGAACAAGCTGATGAGCAAAGAAAGAACAGTACTACAGATCGATTTTATCCAGATCCAAGTGAACCTACAATATATCAAGTTTTAAATCAATCCGAATTTGTTAAGGAAAAATGTGACCGAATTCAAGAACTAAATTTTACTATAGTAGATCCAAATTCTCTTGGACCATGCTACCGATCGAACAAAAATCATTTACCTGAACTGGTCATAGATAATCATTCTATTCCCTTAAGAACTAGGAAACAAATGATTGACGAATTTTTGCATGCTGCATTTATATCTCATAATGAACTTAAGAAAATTGATGAGACTCTAATTGACTCAAATTGGATAAATGTCATGCAAGAAGACTTATGACAATTTGATATAAATAAATTTTGACACTTGGTTCCAAGACCATTAGATTAATCTGTTACTGGAACAAGATGGCTCTTTAAAAATAAGCTTGATGAAAATGGCATTGTAACCAGAAATAAAGCAATACTAGTGGCACAAGGATATAAGCAAGAAGAATGAATAGATTTTGATGAATTATTTGCATTCATAGCTAGATTAGAAACAATTAGAATATTTATTACTTATGTTGTGTTTAAGAACTTTAAAATATATCGGATATATATTAAAAGTGCATTTTTGAATGGTTTGTTACAAGAAGATGTGTTTGTTGAAAAACCTCCTAGATTTATGAATCATGTAATACCTGATTATGTGTTTAAATTAGATAAAGCATTATATGGTTTGAAGCAAGATCCTAGAGCCTGGTATGACACCCTATTCAAATTTTTATTTGAGCATGACTTACCATCGTCACAGTTGATAAAACAATCTTTAAATATAGTAAAAGAGATCATACTCTGTTAGTTTAAATATATGCAAATGACATTATTTTTATTCAATTAACTTCAAACTGTAAAACTGTAATTTCCAAACCTTGTATTATTTTTTAACAAAAAAATTTGTACTAGGGTATCAAAGATTTTCTATTTAAAGATTATCAAGATTATTTAAAGTTGTGTGAGATAATTAAATCTTTATGTACAAATACCTTAGGAGTTCAAAATTTAAGACGATAATATGGATGTATATTGATTTTGATATATATAAATAGATCAAGATCCGATAATTTAAATAAGAAAATATTATATATATATATAGACACACACACACACAATTATGTATATGTATATTTCGAAATTTTGGGTGTAATTTCGAAATTTGAGAAATAAAATAAAAGATAAAGATATAAGATAAGAGATAATAAATACGACTCGATGTATTCAACGCCTCTAAACATCTTATTTTCGAAAATTTCATTTAATATACACCACACATTAAAAAATTTAAAATAATTATTTAATAAAAATATTTTCCCTCATATGGTCTCCGGTCTTCATTCCTCGATCGCGTCTCGAATAGCTTTTAAAACACAGTTTTATGCATTCATGTAGAAATGTACATTTTAAACATGCAGCACTCCCTATTAAATTTATGCAATTAAAAGCATGTAATTAGTCATTTTATATTTTTCCTAGATGTGCATGCATTTAGGTTACACAGGGTTAGACCTCCTATGAGGCCATATAGGCCATCGCCTGAAGGCTCGGTCCTTACAGGGACCAAAAAAATCATTGGACCATGTTGTTGAGACCTATATTTAAATAGTATTGACATTGGAAATTAAAAAAAAAAATTGAACATTGACTCATTGTGAACATGATTGAATAAAATTATTATGTTCATTTGGGATTTGATCCAATTGTTTAGAGTCCAAACAATAAAACAACACGGCTCAATAAATAAATTTTTAAAATTTTTATGCATTAAATGTTAATGTGTCCAATATATTTATCATTTTATATTGAACCAACTCGTGTGTTAGAATTTTATACTTCACTTGTTGATTATTTGGCTTATTTTTTTGAATTATTTAGTTAGACTCATTTCAAAAAATAAAAAATTGTGATACTTACTCATTTTATATATCTCTAATTTCTATTTTCTCAAATGAAATATTATATATATTATTTAAAACAAATCACATATTTTTACAATATTGGTTTGACATATTTATCATTTTGTTATTTTGATAGTTTATATTGATAAATTTCAATTTTAGCAACATATCTTACAATTTTTGGTGATTTCAATCTTTTTCCAATATAATTGTTCGTATGATATCGTATTACGTTATAGATATGTTGATGTTGTGACGCACGAAGAAAAAATCGCAAAGAGGTAAATATATAAGTCATAAATTATATATTTCTTACATCTATTGTTTAGTTATTTAAAATTTACAAACTGAGTTTTACGATTATTTATTACAACAAATCTTTTTTTTAACATATCGTCTCAGGCCATGTGAACCACAGGTACGGCTTTGAAGTTATGTTATCATATTTTTGGACCTTATACTTCAAGGACCCAATAGCAAACGATGACTTTGCATTCATCAGTCAGTTGGAAAAAGACGCACATGGTCTATCCATGAGAGTTAGTCTAATGAGAACCGACTCCAATTGCCTCTTCCAATTTGATGTGACCTTGCTGAAATGGATGAGCCGGATAAGGGGCTCCAACAGATCAAATCAGTAATTTATAGTGTTTGATAATTTGAGTGAAGGTAATGGCTTGGATTTACACCTGCAAAAGAAAGTAACTCGTGAATGGGCGTCGGAGGGATGTCCGATGTAGCCACTCCGATACTAAAGTCAGCAGGTTTTTCAGATGAACACAAGTAATATTTGAGAGAAAATATGTAAGTGCTTGAGAGTTAAAAGATTTCAGAATCCTTTAAATGACATTAATACCAGCTATTTATAGTAGAAAAATGGGGTAAGTACCTCGATCCTCGTGCCACCTACTAAGTATGGCAAGTCGGCTACCCATATTTGTAGCTTCTGATGACTTCTAGGACACTCCAAGTCCAAGTAGTTCTGACAGATTAGACGGTCTGTATCAATCACACTCGAGTGTGGTGCAATTCTCGAGGTGACCCGGGTAGTCGGGTACCCGGGTACTTGTACGATGGCCCGGGCTATGACGATTACCCGGGAAAAGGCGAAGTGCCCGGGAAGAAAAGATCTGCCCGGGTCCTTGGGAAAGTAACCGGCATATTGGCTCTGATCTGGGCTATCCAAGTAACAAATTGGGTTAATGATAACCCGGATCCTTATGGGGGTATCACCACCCATCCCTAAAATAGTCGGGCTAGAGCTTGACTCGTTGTCCCGATCGGTCATACTTGTACTCTTGTAAGAACATAATTCAGAATATGTAAAAACATCGGGGGCTTCAAATATCCCATAGATGGGAGGGATGAGACACCGGGATCTGATACTACCCGAGCTTAAGATAATAAACCGGGGCCTTATATCTCCCATGTTTGAATAAGATGTCGGGGCCTCAAATCTCCCGGGCTTGAATAAGATGTCGGGGCCGGGCTTGAATAATACGTCGGGGCCTCAAATCTCCCAGTCTTTGGATATTGTGTCGTTTAGTATTCTCGGGTAGTCCAAGGGGTGTCATTATGACGCATGCTTTAGCATTTATGCCGACGAAAATCGTTTCATATTCCAAGGCAATAATGAGCATGTCTCCTCGATATCCATACACGTCCTTTCACCTGCCTGCATGATTTCCTAGATCCATCCTGATCGTTCGATCTGATTTAGATCAACGGTGGAGATTGATTCATTCTCCTTATATATAGTAACCCTCCTATTTTTCAAAAATCACTTTCAAATTCAAACTCTCGGCGAAGCCCTTGCAAAAATTTTTCTCGAAGCTCTTCTGAGCAAAACATTCAACTCCGACGATCCTCCACCGTATTTCCCCCTAAAAACTTGTAAGTTTTTTTCCTCCTTCAAACTATGTCTAACTCTACCTCTTCAACCTCAGGAGCCGATGCGCGAGGCTCGCCTAGTGACGAGTCCACCGCACTGCGCTCTGATTCCCCTCCGTCTCCCCCTCGCCGTTCTATTACCAAGCCTTTTAAAAAACCCTCAGCCCACCAAACCAAACCAACTTCTTCAAAACCTTATACTTCTAGCCACTCCTGAGCTCTTGCAAAGAGCAAAGGCAAAGGCAAAGCCCAGGCTTCGAGCCCTCCTCCAACCGAGACCCCGGGTGTTCCCTGGTTTTCCTCCATGAGAATCACCCTGCGCTCGGGGGCAGACGAGGAGCTCCGGGCTCTGGGGTCTATCCCCTCTAATTTTTCCATTCTGATTCTCGGTCCTTCTGATCGGGCAGATCACCCCCCACCCAGATATATAAATTTCTTTCGGGACCAACTTAGAAATGGTCTTCGATTTCCCATCCCCTCCTTTTATATCGATGTTGCCAAGTTTTTTGGCGTGCCTGTCAATCAACTTCACCCCAACTCTTTCAGGATCATGGCCTCGGCCTATATCCTTTTCAAAATGAACAATCTCATCATCACCCCCCTTATCCTCCATTATTACTTCTCTTGTCGGCTCGGGGATAATGCATTTTCCCTGACTGCTTGGCTGAATGTCCGATTCTTTGATGGCATCCATTCCTCACAGAAAGGGTGGAAAGGAAGATTCTTTTATATTCAACTCCCGGGTCCTCTTTCCTATCTAACCGGGTTTCTCACTTCCCTTCCCCCACAACCTGCCCTTCCCCAATCTTACAAATTTGAGGAGCCTTTTCTTGTAAGCCAGACATTAGTGGAGGGGCATAAATACTCTTCCTCCACCCTTATTTCCAATGAAAACTTGATTGCTTACAAGTTGAGCGCCCGGGTTGAGGACCCCTTGGACTGGGTAATTGACGAGGTAGCGGGCTCGGGCTCTCAACCCGGTAATGGTCTCTCCTTCTCTGTCTCATTTATTTTCTTAATTTGCTCATTTAATTTTTTATAACCCTGTCACTTCCTTATGCAGATAACTCCGAGATGCAGACAGCTTTTTCCAGAAAGCGGACAGCTGAGAAGGCAGCCCAAGAGAAGAAAATGGCAGCTCGCCGAGCAGCTGCTGAAGAAGAGGGGAGGCAGGCCGAGGAGGAGGCAGACTCGAGAGTGGAAGTTTCCCGGGATAACACTCCCCGGGATCAAGAAGGGCTCGGGCCTCAGGTGGTGACCGAGACTATGGAGAAAGCCGAGTATCTCATTCCTCTTAGTCAGAGGAAACGAAGAGCCGTCACCTCCCTCGAGCTGATCGTCCTCGAAGGCGGCCAGGGCACCTCCCGGTCCGTTCAATCAACTCCCCTTCGCCAACAACCCTCAAATGAACCCGGCCAAGAGCTCCCTCAAACGGATCAGCCTACTCAGGCTAACATCTTTTTTGAGGGGGCTACTGCCACTAGGGTTAGGTGCCTTAAGTAGAAACTCAGCCCTGCTGAGACGGTATTCTTGAAAAGTGCCCCTTCCAGCGTTAGATTCCTGGAGGGATCAAACCGGCTTCTCTCTGTAAGCTTTGTCCTATATCTCTTTCTCTTTTTTTTTAACTCTTTTTTGTACAGGCTGCCCAGATGATAGTCTCGGCTTTTGAAGAGGTGGCGGCAGTGGCCACAAAGAAAGGTCAACAAGCCCGGGCGGCTCAAGAAATTCATGACCATTTTCAAGGAGAGATTTCCCGGGTTCAGAAGATTCATGAGGAGAAAATTGCCGGTCTCCAAGCTTTACTGGAAATGGCCAATCAACAATTGGTCTCAACTCAGCTTGCCCGGGATGAAGGCTTGGCCCGGGAAGAGGCCTCTCAGAGGCAAATTGCGTTCCTGGAGTCCCGAGTTCGTTATCTTGAGGATGAAGCCAGCACACAGCAACATCGGGCTGTTGTTGTTGAGGATAAGCTCAGGATTTTTCAGCTGAATCAAGAGGAATGGAGGACTATCTTCCTTTAATCTGCGGAATTCCAAGCGGCTATGAAGATAGATCGAATAACTACTTCAAAGTCGGCTTTGAGAAGTGCCGGGAATAGTTTGAGGAAGAGGGCCTTATCCCGGCAGGCAGGGAGGGCTTCCCAGATATCGACAAGGCCATTGACTCCCTTCCCCAGGACGATACGGCTGAGAAGGAGGCTGAGAAGGCTCCCGAGGAGGCCGGAGAACAATCTAATGCACAGTAGGTTTAGAATATGATAATAATTTCTGTACTTTTTTCTTTTTTACCCTTTTTATGTAATCCCTGCCTTCGTGCTTTTTAATGAAATTCTCAATTTCTTTCAATAGTTCATAATAATATTATGATAAGGCTTCAAGAAACCCGAGTAAAATAATGGCTTGTACGCAAAACATTCAGAAAATTTTCTAAGTGTTGAGAATTTAACCGGTAAATCCAAATAAGTAGTTGAGATGTTGGAGCCACGTACTGAATAAAAATCTCTGTACTTAATAAACGAACGAGGTGTAGAACCCCTAATTCAGGGTACAGAGCCCTGTAAATCATAAATAACCAAAGTGCGGAGCCTTGGGCCGGGGAGCATGTCCCGGAACTTGGGAATAGTCGAGGTGTGGTGCCCCGAGCCAGGGTGTAGTGCCCTGGGCTTATCAATAACCAAGGTGCGAAGCCTTGGGCCGGGGAGCATGTCCCGGGAGTTGGGAATGGTCGAGGTGTGGTGCCCCGAGCCAGAGTGTAGTGCCCTGGGCTTATCAATAACCAAGGTGTGAAACCTTGGGCCGGGGAGCATGTCCCGGGACTTGGGAATGGTCGAGGTGTGGTGCCCCGAGCCAGGGAGTAGTGCCCTGGGCTTATCAATAACCAAGGTTCGAAGCCTTGGGCCGAGGAGCATATCTCGGGACTTGGGAATGATCGAGGTGTGGTGCTCCGAGCCAGGGTGTAGTGCCCTGTACTTATTAATAACCAAGGTACGAAGCCTTGGGCCGGGGAACATGTCCCGGGACTTGGGAATGGTCGAGGTGTGGTGCCCCGAGCCAGGGTGTAGTGCCCTGGGTTTATCAATAACCAAGGTGCGAAGTTTTGGGCCTGGGAACATGTCCCGGGACTTGGGAATGGTCGAGGTGTGGTGCCCCGAGCCAGGGTGTAATGCCCTGGGCTTATCAATAACCAAGGTGCGAAGCCTTGGACCGGGGAACATGTCCCAGGACTTTGGAATGGTCGAGGTGTAGTGCCCCAAGCCAGGGTGTAGTGACCTGGGCTTTTCTTTAATAACCGGGGCCTAGTACCTCCCGGGATAAGATAAAAGAAACATTCATAACACTTTTTCTCTTAGAAAATAGATCTTTCATTTATTTCTTTCATCAAATAACTACATCTGTCAAGCATAGTATTTTTTCAAATTAAATACATTCCAAGGCCTTTTGAAAAGACGGCCATGGGCATCTTCAAGATAAAAAGGTCCCGTATTGACCCTCCGGGTGATCTTATAGGATCCCTCCCACCTGGCTTCAAACTTCCCAACATCCCCGGCAGGATTGACTTTCTTCATGACTAAATCCCCTACTTGGAAGTCTCGGATCCGGACCTTCTTGTTATATGATTTCATAACCCAGCTCCGATACGCTTCCATTCGAATGTATGCTCGGTCTCTTTTTTATTCTACCAAATCCAACTCCATGGCCCGGCTTTGATCATTGTCGTCCGGGTAAGATTCTACCCGGGAAGACGTTTGCCCAATCTCTACTGGTAGGACTACTTCAGAACCGTATACCAAGTTGAAAGGAGTTTCTTGGGTAGGTGCCCGAGGGGTGGTTCTGTACGCCCAGAGTACACTGGGTAATTTTTCCACCCAGTCCTTTCCCTTATCTTGCAGCCTTGTTTTCAGTGCTTGTACAATAATTCTATTCACAACCTCTGTTTGGCCATTAGCTTGAGGATAGGTAACAGAGGTAAAGGACTGGGTGATCTTCATTTCCCGGCACCATGATGTAATCTCTTTTCCCTGAAACCGTCTTCCATTATCTGTGATCAGTCTTCTGGGTACTCCAAACCGGCATACTATGTTCTTCCATAGAAATTTCAGAACTTGGCCAAGTGCTCAGCTTCCACCCATTTAGAGAAATAATCTATAGCCACCAGCAAGAATTTTTTCTGAGCCCTGGCAATTGGGAATGGTCCCACAATATCCATACCCCACTGCTCAAAGGGACAAGATGCCCAAACAGGCTTCATAAGAGTGGCCGGGCTATGTTGAAAATTTGAGTGGTGTTGACATCCTTCACAAGCCTGGACTGCTCGGGTAGCATCTTGGCTAAGAGTTGGCCACCAGAACCCGGCAAGCATTGTCTTCCGGGCCAAATATATTCCTCCGAGGTGCTCAACACAACATCCTTCATGAATTTCTCGGAGGACATAATACACTTCTCCCTCATATAAGCATTTTAATAATGGTCCCTGGAATTATCTCCTGTACAAGATATTATTTAAGAGAACAAACCTGGGAGCTTGTCTCTTAATCTTTTGAGCTCAGGCTTTATCCTCGAGTAATTCATTGTTCATAATGAACTTTATCAGAGGTGTCATCTAGGAATTCTCTAATGTTGATAATGCTTCTTCTTCAAGAGAAAGGACCAACCGGAAAACATGCAAGACTTCCCGAGCACTGACTCATGATAGTGAAGCAGCCATTTTTGCCAGAGCATCAGCCTCTCCATTATCCTCCCGGGGTATTTGTTCAATACTCCAATCCACAAAAGTTTCTGCTTGGGCTTGAATGAGCCGTAGATATTTGATCATCCTGTCATCCTTAGCTTCATAAACGCCCTTTATCTGTTGAGTGATTAGTTGTGAATCAGAGTACAGAATAATCCGGGAAGCTTCAACTTCCCGGGCAGCTCGGATACCGGCGAGGACTGCTTCATACTCGGCCTAATTATTGGTTACCCGGGAATCAATCCTTAATGCCAATTTAATCTTTTCTCCCAGGAGAAATATTATTACAACCCCTACTCCACAACCAGCAAGGCTAGACGCCCCATCCACAAACACTCTCCATACTTCTTCTTCCTCGGGTTGAACCATCTCGGATAATAAATCTGATAAGGCTTGGGCTTTGATGGCAACCAGAGGCTTGTATTCAATGTCATATTCTCCTAACTCTACTGTCCACTTGATCATCTGTCCGGATACTTCTGAATGAGTCATGATCCTGCCAAGAGGACTATTCGTAAGAACAATGATTTGATGTGACAGGAAGTAAGATCGTAGCTTCCGGGCGGTCATGATCAAGGCCAAAGAAATCTTCTCTATCTCACTGTAACGAGGCTCGGGGCCTCTTAGAGCATGACTGACATAGTAGACAGGCTTTTGATCAGATCTTTCTTCTTTTATTATAACCGAGATGACAGCACACTCCGTAGTAGACAGATAAACGAACAGTTTTTCCACGGGCTCCGGCTTCACCAATACAGGGAGCTCTGCAAGGTGAATCTTTAAGTCCTAGAAGGCCTGTTCACATTTCTCATCCCACCCGAATTGTTGGGCCTTCCTTAGAACCTGAAAGAAGAGATAACTCCTGTGTGCTGACAGGGATATAAATCGAGACAGGGAAGCAATCCTCCCGGTCAGCTTCTGTACTTCTTTGACAGATCGGGGAGATGGCATGCACAACACGGATTTGACTTTTTCCTGATTTACCTCAATCCCCCGGTCGGTCATTATGAAATCCAAAAACTTGTCACTCTTCACACCAAAAATGCATTTGGCAGGGTTGAGCTTTATCCCGTAATGCATTAGAGTGGCAAAGGTTTCCTCCAGATCAACGATGAAATGTGCCACCTCTTTAGACTTGCCCAAGATATCATCCACGTATACCTCCACATTCCGACCCAGTTGCTTCTCAAAGACTCTGTTCATGAGATGCTAGTAAGTAGCCCATGCATTCTTTAACCCGAAAGGCATTACAACATAGCAAAATGTACCTCCCCGAGGTGATGAAGCTGGCTTTATCTTGATCACTCTTATCCAGGGGAATTTGATGATATCCCTGGTAGGCATCTATGAAACTCAGCAGTTCAAAGCCCGAGGTGGAATCCACCAGTTGGTCAATCCTGAGTAGGGGATAATGGTCTTTGGGGCAAGCTTTGTTGAGGTCGCGGAAATCTACGCACATTCTCCACTTTCTGGTGGACTTAGGTACCAGCACCACATTCGAAAGCCATGTAAGAAATTGAATTTCTCGAATGTGGCCAGCTTTCAGCAGATCTTTCACCTGTTCATCAATAACTTTGTCCTTTTCAGGACCAAAGTGCATCTTCTTCTGTTTCACCGGGTGAGATCCCAGGAGAATATTCAATTGATGCTCCGATATTAGAGGCGAGATCCCTGTCAACTCCTGTTGGGACCAGGCAAACACATGAATATTAGCTTTTAAACAATTGATCAAGCTAACCCGGGTGGATGCACTGAGGTCCCGAGCCACCCAGATTTTCTGCTCTGGTCCGAACTCTATCATCTCATGTTCCTCCTCTGCCACAAAATGTACCTCTCCCTTCTCCACTAATCTTTCTCCTCCTTCATCCACTCTTTCTTTCTTCCCTTCCCTCTTGGTTTTACTCTGATCAGCCCGAGCTGCTTCCACATAGCATTTTCGGGAAGAAGGTTGGTTTCCCCGGACTTCTCCTACCCGGGCTCCCACAGGAAATTTGATCTTTTGGTGGTAGGTGGATGCCACGGCTCTCAATTCATTCATGGCTGGCCTCCCTAGAATGATGTTGTATGAAGATGGGGAGTCCACCATAGTGAAAGAGGTCATTACTGTCTTTTTAAGATCTTGGGAGCCCAAAGTTAGTAGCAACACAATCTCCCCTCCCGGGTAAACCACGTGGCCAGCAAAGCCAAAGAGTGCAGTCTCTACAGTTTTCAAGTGATAGCCCTGCAAATCTATCTGCATGAAGGCGTATTTAAAGATGACATTAACAGAGCTACCCGAGTCCACGAAAACTCTTAAAATATCGTAATTGGCTACCCAGGCTTGGATAACCACGGCGTCATTATGGGGTAGATTCATCCCCTTTAAATCTTACTGGCCGAAAATGATCACCGCCTCATCTCTCCTCACTCCCTCCACTTCCATACAATCCCTCCTACTCCTAGACTTTCTCGCCCGATTGAAGTCTCCATCAGTGGAGCCTCCTAATATCATTTTAATCAACCGCAGGGCAGGGGGCGAATTCTTCTTTCTCTCGGGCTCGGGATCTCTCCTTGGATTACTCCTCAAACCTCCTCCCTGTGAACTGGATTCTGGTTGCCGGGATGTCCATGGTGGCAATCTCGGTCTTTTGTTGGCTTGGCCAGGTGCCGGGGCGGTAGGTAAGGCATATTCTCCCTTCAAAGTTTTGCAGTCTTCGGTGTTATGATAACACACTTTGTGGAGAGTGCAAAATCCTCTCTTCTCAGACCGGGATATTTGATAATCCTGGGCCAGATCTCTACTGCATTCCTGCACCTTCCTCTCCCGGGCAATCTTCAGAGGCACGTGGTGAGAAAAATACCCTGGATTACCCCTCCTCTGTCCCTTCTCCTCGGGCTTAGACACCCGGTCCCCTCTCTCCTTCCTCACAGCCTCCCTCTTCTGCTTCTGGGCCTCCTCTATATTGATGTATTTTTTTGCCCGGGATAACAAGTCCTCGAAGTCCCCGGGCACTTTCTTGGTCAGTGATTTGAAAAATTCACCCTCCCTTAAGCCTTGGGTGAATGCAGTCGTTTTTGTTTCAGTGGCACAAGTAGGAACATCCAGAGCCACTCTATTGAATCTTCTGATGTAAGCCCTTAAACTCTCCCCCGGGCTCTGTTTGACCTCAAAAAGACTAAAAGCAGTCTTCTTGTATTTTTTGCTACTGCTGAAGTGGTGTGAGAACACCTTCTGAAAGTCTTTGAAAGAATGGGTGCTTTGAGGAGCAACTCCCTCGAACCATCTCTGAGCAGAATCTACCAATGTTGTCAAGAACACCTTACACTTGATTCGATTAGTGTAACAGTGTAACATGGCCATATTCCCAAACCTGTCCAGGTGTTCTTCGGGATCTGCATTACCATCGTAATCCTTTATCTTGGCAGATTTGAAGTTCCCGGGAAGAGGTTCCCGGACAATGGCTTCAGCAAATGGGCATCCTTTGGTGATTGCCCGGGAAGTACACCGGCTCTCCAACTGCCCTTCCAGGACCTTCATCTTTTGCCTCAGTTCTAACAATTCTTCCGCTACAGTTGGAGATTTTGACCCGACACTAGAATCCTCGTCCTCTCTCCTCCTCTCCTCCTCCTCCCTCAACTCCTGCTGCTGCTCCTGTTCATTCTCCTGTTCTTCTCTTGGAGGAGTAGCCTGGCGTGAATGATTTCTACGGGCCATGGCCTTATCCACCGCTTCAGATATCATTCTAGCCAAATTCTCCGGGGTCGTGGTAATAAGATTGGGTCATGTGGGAGGAGCACCACCACCACCTTGTCCCGAAGTACGCGCATTATCACCCTGAACCCCGGAATTATCCTGGTTAGTTCTTCGCGTATGAGTCATATCAACGTCTTAGTCTCAAGATTTCCCACAGACGGCGCCAATGATGTGACCTTGCTGAAATGGATGAGCCGGGTAAGGGGCTCCAACATATCAAATCAGTAATTTATAGTGTTTGGGAATTTAAGTGAAGGTAATGGCTTGGATTTACACCTGCAAAAGAAAATAACTCGTGAATGGGCGCCGGAGGGATGTCCGGCGTAGTCACTCCGATGCTAAAGTCAGCAGGTTTTTCAGATGAACACAAGCAATATTTGAGAGAAAATATGTAAGTGCTTGAGAGTTAAAGGATTTCAGAATCCTTTAAATGACATTAATACCTGCTATTTATAGTAGAAAAAATGGGGTAAGTACCTCGATCCTCGTGCCACCTACTAAGTATGGCAAGTCGGCTACCCATACTTGTAGCTTCTGATGACTTCTAGGACACTCCAAACCCAAGTGGTTCTGACAGATTAGACGGCCTGTATCAATCACACTCGAGTGTGGTGCAATTCTCGAGGTGACCCGGGTAGTCGGGTACCCGGGTACTTGTACGAGGGCCCGGGAAAAGGCGAAGTGCCCGGGAAGAAAAGATCTGCCCGGGTTCTTGGGAAAGTAACCGACATATTGGCTCTGATCTGGGCTATCCAAGTAACAAATTGGGTTAATGTTGACCCGAATCCTTATGGGGATATCACAATTGAAGAATTACATAAAGAAATTCCTTCACATCAAATGAATCTGGATGAACAAATCAAACAGTTGGATAGAAAATAAGAAAAGATGGCTCAAACTGATCAATGACCACAATCTAATCACTCCATTAATCAACTGTTTAAAGACAAATTACAATAGTAAAAGGGTGAAAAAGTTAAGGAAAACTGATCAATGACCACAATCTAATCCCTCCATTGATCATTGTTACGAAGCTCTGTCTGAAATTTCGTTGATTACAATAGCTGAGACACTGCAGACTCTGGATACCATGATCATTCCTGAAATAACTTCAAAATCTGCTTCAGAAACCCATGCTTTAATCACAAATGTTATTCCACTACCGTCAGTCGTGATAATGGAACCCATGCCTGCTGTCTCATCCTCATCCGTACAACCTGATGGGCCAACAGAACATGCAAGTGTTGCACCACCTCAAATAGATTGCCACATTAATCGACCCAAGTCTAGCTTCCTCATCACAACCCCATCAAATTAATGAGATAATTCACAGCATGTTTCAAACTTCATCCATAATTACTCCACAAAAACTACCATCAATTGGATTTACAAATCAATTAAAAGAATTGCTAAAGGATAGGCATGTCAGTTCTAAATGTAATAACTCAAAGCGAAAAATAATCACACAAAAACTCCTATGAGACTGTCTCATATATTAATTTTTTCGAGATGGGTTTCTTACCTGACTATACTTATAAAAAAATATTATTTTTTATGTCAAAAATATTAAATTTCACTCCAAATATGGATGAGGTTAACATGTCTCATGTATATTGCTCCATGAAACTATCTCACATGAAACCACCTCAATATAATATATAACATTTGGAGTTCAAATATCACTTATTAAATACGATTATTATTAATATCGACCAACTCCTTACAACTCCAAATATATAAGCAGCGATGACTAATAATTGTACGGTGGCATCTTATGTCGTTGCACGCTTTTCTCCAAATCCTATCATTGCAGTCTTGCTCTTACTTTTTTGGATTAAGTTCTAATAATTTTTCGTAGAAAAAATAATAGAATCTACAATGAAGGGAATAAAAAAATGATAATGTAAATGAATGAGTTGAAGGAAAAAAATTTTTAATAAGAATGTAAGAGTTGAATAGAAATGATAATTTCTTCTTAAGGCAAAAACTTGTGTGAGACGATCTCATGGGTTGTATTTTATGAGACGAATATCTTATTTGGGTCATCCATGAAAAAGTATTACTTTTTATGCAAAAATTATTGATTTTTATTGTGAATATCGGTAAGGTTGACCCGTTTCACGGATAAAGATTCGTGAAATCGTCTTATCAGAGACATACTCTCTTCTGAATATGTTGGAGGATTCAACGCTCGATCTAAATAGAGGAGGGTAGGAAGAGAATAATCATACAAACACAATCATCTTAATATTTTAAATAAATTGATCTTCACAAGAGAGGTCACTTTCGTGATTTCCGGCCAATCGATTGTCTTGCTAATACGCCATGGAAATCATCCATGAAGTGGCCGATCTTGCTTAATTCGGGCTACCCTAAAACCCTTATCCCCAATTCGAGTTTCTAACTTTTTCTGATTTTTTTTTAAATAAAATTAAATTAAATTGAAATTTTGGGCATTAATTTCATTAAATTCTTTCTCCGATTAAACAAAACATCGAAGAATTTGAGTCCAAATATTTTTTCCTGTTTCAGATCTAAAAAATTACATAAACTCAAACCACATATAAAAATAATTTTAATCAAAATATTAAAGGGTTTATGAAATAATAGATCTTAATTCATAAACAAAACAAAACAAAACTATAGATGATACCAGTTGTTAGAAACAAATTGACATTAGAACACAAATCTAAATCCAAGATCTTCCACATCAAATCAACGTAAAGAATAACATTAAACTTAAGCGTATATGAATTCATAACGACTGATGTTGGATGAAAATGCGAGCATTAAAATCTTCTAGATTAATATACTCTATTTAAGAATATTGATGAGATATCAATAAATTCAAAGTTACGTATGAACTAGGGACATCAACCCATATTTATAATTTGAAGAGTTATACACTTCCTTTATTTTAAAATTAGCTCATAATAACTTAGTAAATAAGAAAATAAGTCTCTACAAAATATAATATTCATATTTAAATCTGACACTCCAAACTCAATAAATTCAAAGTTACCCATGAACCGAGACCTCAACCCATGTTTATAACCAGGCCTGGTTCGGTACGATATACTAGGTTTTCCAAAAATATTGTATAGTGTATTGAAAAATGAATACTGATATTGTACCGAAATTTCGGTATACCGACCGTTGATATTTCTATACAGTTCTTACAAAAAAAATTCGGTATACCGAAATTTTGGTACAGTATCGGTATAGTATCGTCTATAACGAAGTTTAAAACAATGGTGTTATTCGCATTGAAATATCTTTTTTTTTAATCTAATACCGATATCGAAATCGACATTATATTATAATTTTTAAAATATATGCATTTTTTAAAGTATTTCGGTATATACCGAAAGTTTTGGAATGTCATACCGATATCGAAAAGTTAATAACGATATCATACCATATCAAAATTTACGATATACCGTTAAGTTTTATATATGCGGTATTTTGCGATATGATAAATGCGATACACTGAAATATCGTTATTTTTTCCCACCCCTATTTATTACATATCAAGGCAACATTTTGATGTTGTTTCATTAGCCGAATAAAAATATACCAATGTCAAGAAATGAGCACAATCTATCAACCATCACCACAGTGGGCAGACGTATATTTACTTGGTCAAATTGGACCGATCTTATGGGAAACACATCTTTGTTTATTGGGCTTGGGGTTCATTGGGTTTTGTGTGTGTGTGTATATATATATATATATATTTATTTATTTATTTATATGTACTATATATTTTATATATCTATACTATCTATACTATATTATTAAGTGTAAGTGAGTTGTAATAGTAATAGCACTAAGTTATTATGGGTCTTTTTAAGTTGCAATTCGAAAATAAAGATTTAGAAGGAAAATTTAATTGGGATCAAGGAGACGTAAGGACATTCTAGAACTTAAATTTTATCAGAGTAGCGCAGCGGAAGCGTGGATTTTTGGGATACTAGAATTAAGTCCAAACTTTGGGTCATTAAGGATAAACGAATTTCGAGGACGAAATTCAATCTAAGGAGGAAGATTGTAACGCCCCGAAAATTTGAAGATCCACGCGAACCACATGCACGCAAATTATTAAATTCATTTGTATTTTAATTAAATATTTTAATTGCATTAATTAATTATGTGGTGCATATTGATATGCTTAAATATATTTTTCTACATTGTTGCATTAAAATGTATTTTTAAAGATTATTCGAGTTGCGATCGAGGAACGGAGACCGATGGCTGAAAATTAGAAAATGATTTTTAAATAGTCTTTTTTAATTATTTAAAATATGATTGATGCATTTTCTTATTTTTTAAAATAAGGGGTTTTGAGATGAATTTATACGCCGGGACATAATTTTTATCGGTGTTGGATTTTTCAACAAAAATATGAACTTTTTAGCAACCCGGCTATTTAATTTACAAACTTATTTTACCAAAACTATTTTAACATTTTATTTAAATCCTAATTAAGACTAATGGGCCTAATTGTTGGCTTAATAGGCCTAAAAACCTTGTTAGTGTTGATTAGTATATAATATATGATTAACACCCCAAAACCCTACAATTCCTACACAAACACACGGCCACAATTCTTGAAAAATTGCCCCACCCTACACGGCACACACATGCTTAAACATTGAAGGAATTTTCGAGAATTTGCCAAGGGTGATTCAAGCCAAAGGTCTTGCTCCGTTCTTCGTCATCGTTAAACACGCTAAGGCACACCTATTCTTTCCCTCAAAACATCATCACACCATAGGAAAATATGTAAAACTTTGAATTAATTTCGTATGGATGGCATATGTCAATTTTTTTGCATGAACCTTCCTTCAAAATCCATGTGTTTGTATTGTTTAAGGGCTGCCATGATATAAGCTATGATTAAGCATGGTTTTAAACGATTTTTAGACTCCTAAACCACACACAAACGCTGCAAACCACTTGAAATTAAGCTGGAACTAAAACTTGACAGAAAGTGATCCTATATATGGTTCGGTTTTCATATGATGGTGGTCTAGCTTGGGTGCAGTTGGGACCAGGGCATGGCTAGGGTTTGTTATGGGTAAGGGGTAGAGTCCTAGCCACGCTAGGACTCGAGTCATGGGCTGTGGAAGGAGTCCTAGCTTGCTAGGACTCCCACCCGAGAGTTGAGGGAGGTTGAGCGCAGGTTCTATGGTCTGCGCAGATGGATTGTGGGCTCGGCCAGGGGCTTTGGGCTGGGCTAGGTTAGGTCCTTAGGGTCCTAGGAGGGTGCTTGAGGGGTTGGTTCAAGGGGTGGCTCGATGGTTAGAGGCCTAGCATCAGAAAATGTGAGGAAGGTGCATGGCAGCAAGGTGTTGCGTGAGATTGCTGTTGTGTTCAGTAGGCGGCTGCTCGCGTCCAGGGGTTTGGGTCGGTCTGGGCTTGGTCTGGGCGTGGTTCAGGGAAGGTTAGGGTCATGGGTGGTCGGTGGTTAAGGGCTGGTAGAGTCCTAGGCGGCTAGGAGTCCCAATGCAACAAGGACACTACAAACACACACACGTGCAGAATTTTAGGTCGACTTCCAGGACGCTTTTGGTCGGGCTAGGGCTGGTTGTTTGGGCTGGGCTTGCACAGTAGGGTCCTTAGATGGGTTAACTAGGTTTTGGCTTGAGGTGGCTCGGGCGTGGCTCAAGTGAATTGGGAGATGGCTCGGTGTGTTCGTCGGTGTGTCAAAAAACAAAAATTTAGGAACTAAAATTGAATCCAAGGGTCCACGGGGGTGGCTCATGACTTGGAAGGGTAGAATAAATATTAAAAATGCTATGTTTAAAATTTGGGATCAAAATAACGAGTTTTGGATTTATTCGGGATTTAATCGCCGTACGAAACGCTAATTAACGAGTTAATTGAAACGCCTAGTTTTAAGTTTTATAAAATTATGGAAAATTAGGTTTAAGCTTAAATAATTATAAGAAGTCTAAGTTTTTAATTTGAGAATTTTATATTAAGATTTGGTTTAATTCGGGACTAAAACGTGTTAATACGTCTTATTTAAAGATTAAATCAAAAGTCCTCGATTTATGCTAAATAAAAATATGAGAAAATTCATGTAGGCTTAAATAATTATTTGGGACATGTTAGAGACAAAGAACTTAAGAAAAAGTCAAAAACGGGAAATTATACGTCCAGGGGTAAAACGGTCATTTTACACCTAGAAATTAGTAGACGTCATGGCAGTGCCCTGAATGCTGTTTTATGTGCTAATATGATTATTTTCTATAGTTATGGATGTTTATGGAATTTTTTTTATGTTAAAATGATATTTTAAATGTTTAAGGAATTCTATATATTTATGATTTAATATGTAAAAATGTTATTTTACATGTTTTGAGGGTAAAATGTCATCTTGAATGTTTATGAAATGTTCATGATTAAATTATGATTTTTTTAAATATCCATGGGATTTTTATGAGTTAAGGAAGACATTTAAAAGACATGTTGCATGCTTGGTTTAAAAGAAAAACGTTATATGCATGTTTAAATTTTATAAAGTGATGAGAATATGAAACGTTGAAGGAAGTGAAGTAATTGTAACTAATACGATGATATGTTGGAAATTTCGTGAGGGTTATGGTCCCAGTGGGAGCCCGACGATCGTGTTTCCTTGGATACGGACATGTAGATGTATACGATGATATGTTAATACGTAAGGCCAATGCCCAGTTGACCGGTGAGAGTGTTGCTGGTGTCCCCGTCGCCCAATATTGTGGTTACATGTAGATGGATCCATCGCCCAACACGTAGACGTAGACGTAGATGAACACGAAAGTCACAATTAACGATCTGAATTCAACGAAAGGAAAAAAAGAATACGTATATGTTGATGATAATATGAATATGAATATGTTGAGGATGATATGATTAAGTTTATGTTTAAAGTCCATGCATCATTATGAAAATGTTTTTATTTAAAGTTTATGCATCATGAAAATGTTTACGAAAATGTTATTGTTTAAAGTTTATGCATCTTCATGAAAACGATATTTTAAGTGCAAGTATTTTTCATTGTTATATGTTAACTGTATTACGTATTACTTGTTATCAAGGATATGACGTGTTGAGTCTTTAGACTCATTAGGTGTGGTTGATGCAGGTGATTTTGATGTTAATATTTTTGGAGGTCTTGATGGTTGATCTGACTGGACTGAAGGTGCACATAACCCGAGGACCTACACTAGTTTTCCGCACTAGTTATGATTTATGATTTTACGTGATGTTAAAGATATTTTTACGAAAATTTATTTATGAGTGATTTTTGAGAGGTTATAGTATGGGCTATACTTTTCAAATAATGTTTTTAGGTTGGTAAAATGTTTGGCGATTTTATGCTTTAAAATATTTTCCTTTGGATTTTTAAATGGCAGTTGAATGTTTATTTTTAAAATGATGTCAAAAATATTTTATGGTTCGGCCGATGCTAAGTGAGGTTAAAAAAAAATTCTAGTACTTTTTAAGCAAAACGAATAAGTAGACGTTTCAGTTACATTGGTTTCTTGCTTGAGTTCCTCACCGACTTAAGCATCGGAGTGGTCACGCCGGACACCCCTCCGGCGCCCATTCACGTTGTTATTCTTGGTTGCAGATCTTCACATCTATCCTGGGAAGCAAGTTTTTAATCCAGACATCTTGTTCTTATTTTCCCCAACATCTTGATAGTAGATTCGGTGGAGCACCCGACCCGGCTCATTCATTTCACCCGGATCACATCATTGGCGCCATCTGTGGGAAGTTCTGAGTTATAAGGCGTTGATATGGCTCCTACTAGGAGAGCAAACCAAGACACATCCCGGATCCAGGAAGAGAACAACACTCGTCTCTCTGATATAGTTGGTCAGCCACCCAATGGTCCCCAGCCGATCATCCATTTAACACCCGAGGAGTTGACTAAGTTTGTAATTGATGCTGTTAAGACAGCCCTGACGAAGAAGACCCTTACTCATCATTCCAGCCACCCCGAGCAGGAGCGTGAGCAGCCGCGGGAGGAAGAGAGAAGGGAGGAAGAGAGGGAGTCAAGTGCAGGTTCTAAATCACCTATTGTGGCTGAGGAATTAGAAGAGTTGAGGAAAAAATTGAGAGTATTGGAGGGACAAGTTGGTTTTAAAAGAAGTGCTCAAATTGCCAAGGGTTGCCCATTCTCCGATATCATTATCCGGAAACCACTTTCCGGGCACTTCAAGTCAGCCAAAATCAAAGATTATGATGGGAGCTCTGACCCCGAAGAACATTTGGCTCGATTTGAAAACATGGCTATGTTTCATTGCTACGGAGATCAAATCAAATGTAAAGTATTCCTGACCACCCTGGTCGACTCGGCCCAGAGATGGTTCGAAGGGCTGGCACCTCAGAGCATTCATTCTTTTGAAGACTTTCAAAAATTATTCTTGCATCAGTTCAGTAGCAGCAAGAAATACAAGAAGACTGCCTTCAGTCTGTTTGAAGTAAGGCAGGGCTAAGATGAAACTCTAAGAGCCTACATCAAGCGATTTAATCAAGTAGCTTTGGAGGTCCCTGCATGTGCTCCAGAGACAAAAGTTAACGCTTTTATGCAAGGATTGTGGGAGGGGGATTTCTTTCGATCCCTGATCAAAAAGTTGCCTGGGAACTTTGAAGATCTCTTATCCCGGACAGAGAAATACATCAACATGGAAGAGGCACATAACCAAAAAAGGAAAGCCTTGAAAAGAGCCAGAGGAGACCGGGTTGTCAGACCCGAGGAGAGAGCTCACAAGAAAAGTGGTCCAGGGCATTTCTCCCACGTCCTTTTGAGAATTGCTCGAGATCGGGAAATCCAAGAATGTAGCTCGGATATGATTCCTCGTCCAAATCCAGCAGCACCACCATCAAGACCAGAAAAAAAGGGTTCTGTACCCTTCACAAAGAGTGTTCTCACAACACGAGTGAGTGCCGAACTTTAAGGAAGGAGTCTGGTAGGCATCCTATACCAGAATCTTTTCCCTCCCGAGATAGGTCTAGACAATCACCTTGGTTGTCTCGACGTCCCGGGCCCAATATTCCCCGAAAACACAGCAGATAGCCTAAGTGGAAGTAGGAGAGAGGAAGGAAGTTCCCGGGAAGAAAGAAGTAGACAGCCGGAGAAAAGAAACACCTCCCCAAGTCGAGGAGTAATAAAGATGATTTCAGGAGGATCTACAGATGGTGATTCCAACCGGGCTCGAAAAGCAAGAAGCAGGAGGGAGTGCCTGGAAGTTGATGGGAGGGGGAGGAATGAGCCAGTTATAAGCTTTGTCCCATAAGACCTCAGGAGAGTTAGTCTACCCCATAACGATGCTCTCGTTATTCAAGCCCGAGTGGCTAATTACGATATTTTGAGAGTATTCGTTGACAATGGCAGCTCTGTCAACGTCATCTTCAAGGAAGCATTGGTTCAGATGGATTTACACGAGTATCAATTAGAGGCGGTTGAGACTGACCTATTTGGTTTTGCGGGTCATGCAATGTACCCTGAAGGGGAAATAACCTTGCCACTGACCCTGGGAACTGGAGATTTGAGGAAGACAGTCATGACAATCTTTACAGTGGTGGATGCCCCGTCCTCGTACAACACCATCATGGGGAGGCCGGCTATGAATAAGATGAGAGCCGTGACCTCCACTTTTCATCAAAAAATTAAATTTCCAGGACGAGGGCAAGTCGAGGAAGTCAAGAGAGATCAGCCCTCTTCTCGGAAGTGTTATGGGGAGACTGTCCGAGTGGATCAGAAGAAGGCAAGGAGAGAAAACAAGGGGAAGGTAGTGAATCGAGTGGAGGAGACGGCCGAGGAAAGGGAAGTACATTTTGTTGCAGAAGAAGAGCAAGAAACGTTGGAGATTGAACCAGGAAAGCATATCTGGGTGGCCCGGGATCTTGAAGTTTCCACCCGGGTAAGACTCTTGAATTGTTTAAAAGCTAACATTAATGTTTTAGTCTGGTCTCAACAGGAACTAGACGGGATCTCGCCACAAGTGGCTGAGCATAAATTAAATATCCTCCCGGGATCCCGACCCGTGAAGCAGAAAAAGAGGCATTTTGGCCCGAAAAAAGATAAAGTCATTGATGAGCAGGTGGGAGAGCTGCTACGAGCCGGCCAAATTCGGGAGGTTAAACTCCCCACTTGGCTCTCGAATGTGGTTCTTGTTCCAAAAGCTACTGGAAAATGGAGGATGTGTGTAGATTTTCGGGACCTGAATAAAGCCTTCCCCAATGACTGTTATCCACTCCCTCGGATTGATCAACTGGTGGACTCAACGTCCGGGTGCGAGTTATTAAGCTTCATGGATGTTTATCAACGGTACCACCAAATCCCTTTAGCTCATGAAGATCAAGATAAAGCCAGTTTTATCACTTCCGGGGGCACTTTCTGCTACGTAGTTATGCCCTTCGGATTGAAGAATGCTGGGGCCACGTATCAGCGCTTGATGAATCATGTTTTTCAGAAGCAGATAGGCAGGAACGTTGAAGTGTATGTGGATGATATCCTGATCAAGACCCGGGAAGTCTCCTGCTTCATTGATGATCTGGCCGAGACCTTCACCACTTTGAAACAGTATGGAATAAAGCTCAACCCGGCAAAATGTGTGTTTGGGGTCAGGAGTGGAAAATTCTTGGGTTTCATGGTCACTGATCGGGGAATTGAAGTAAACCCAGAAAAGATCAAAGTAATAGTTGACATGCCTTCCCCCCGCTCCGTCCGGGAAGTACAAAAATTGACCAGGAGAATTGCGGCCCTATCACATTTCATCTCCCGGTCCGCCCATCTAAGTTATCCATTTTTTCAAGTTTTGAGAAAAGCACAAAAATTTGGCTGGGATGAAAAATGTGAGCAAGCTTTACAAGACTTGAAGAAGCATTTGGCCGAGTTGCCTGTTTTGGTGAAGCCAGAGCTCGGGGAAAAACTGTGGATTTATTTATCTGCTACTGAGCACGCCATTAGCTCCGTACTTATCAGAGAGGAAAAACCGACCAAAAACCAGTGTATTATGTCAGTCATGCCCTCCGAGGAGTCGAGTTAAATTACAGCGAAGTGGAAAAAATAGCCCTGGACCTGGTGGTCACTGCCCGAAGCTGAGACCTTATTTCCTCTCACATCCGATTGTGGTTCTCACGAACTCTCCACTCGGGAGAATCATGACACACGCTGAAGTATCAGGCAGGATGGTCAAATGGACAATAGAGCTCGGGGAATATGACATTGAATATAAACCTCGAGTTGCTATAAAAGCTTAGGCCTTGACGGATTTCCTGATAGAAATGATTCAACCGGAAGAAGAGGAAGTGTGGAAAGTCTTCGTCGATGGGGCATCAAAATTGTCAGGGTGTGGAGTTGGGGTGGTTTTAATTGCTCCATCAGGAGAAAAAATCAAGTTGGCTCTAAGAATCGATTCCAGGGTCACCAACAACGAAGCTAAGTATGAAGCAGTTCTGGCAGGGTTGCAAGCTGCCCAAGAAGTCGGTGGTTCCCAGGTCATTATTTATTTTGATTTTCAACTGGTCACCCAGCAAATAAAAGGGACATATGAGGCCAAGAATGACAAATGCTCAAATATCTAGGGCTCATCACGGCCCGGGCATCATTTCTAACCTACTGGAGCATTGAACATATTTCTAGAGAAGAAAATGAGGAGGCTGATACCTTAGCCAAATTGGCTGCATCTATGTCGGACACAAGCACCCGGGAAGTCATGTGTTTTACCCGGTTAGTACTCTCTGTTGATGAAGAAGTACCACTGACTCGGAAAAACTCGTGGATGACTCTTCTAATTGAGTATAGGGTACATCCCAAGCTCCCGGAAGATAAAAATCAAGCTTGGAAAATCAAAAAACAAGCACCCAGGGGTTGTCCTTTTGAATGATGTTTTATACAAGCGATCATATCAGGGCCTTTTGCTCAAATGCTTATCAGAAGATGAAGTAGAATATGTCCTCCGAGAAATACACGAAGGGTGCTGTGGTGAACATCTCGGTGGAACTGCCATGTCTCGAAAAGCTATATTAGCCGGATTTTGGTGGCCCGGGATGAATCAAGATGCTGTCCGACTTGTTCAGAAATGCAAAGGCTGCCAGTACCAGTCTAATTTTCATCATCGCCCAGCTTTCGGCATGCAACCCATCTCAGATCATGTCCCTTTGATCAATGGGGATTGGATATCGTGGTTCCATTCCCAATAGCCCGGGCATAGAAAAAGTTCCTTTTGGTGGCTGTAGATTATTTCTCTAAGTGGGTGGAAGCCGAGCCATTAGCCAAAATTACTGAAGAAGAGGTTATGAAATTTCTCTAAAAAAATATTGTTTGCAGATATGGCATCCCAAAAAAATTGATTTCAGACAATGGGAGGCAATTTCAGGGAAAGAAGATCACATCTTGGTGTCAAGAGATGAAGATCATTCAGTCCTTCACCTCAGTGGCTTACCCCCAAGCCAATGGCCAAACCGAAGTGACCAATAGAATCATTGTACAAGCGTTAAAGGCCCGACTCCATGGAAAAGAAAGGACTGGGTGGAAGAATTACCAAGTATATTGTGGGCATATCGAACTACACCCCGAACAACTACCCGGGAAACTCCATACAACTTAGTCTATGGTTCTGAAGCAGTCTTACCTGTGGAGATCGGATAATCTTCCACTCGGATAGAATCTTATCCAAGCAACAATTATCAGACCCGAGCCATTGAGCTTGATTTGGTTGAAGAAAAAAGAGACCGGATAGCCATTCGAATGGAAGCTTATCACAGCAGGGTAATGAAATCCTATAACAAGCATGTTCGATCGCGAGATTTTCAGGTTGAAGACCTAGTCATGAAAAAAGCAAAGCCAGTGGGTGACGTGAGAAAATTAGAAGCACGGTGGGAAGGACTCTTCAAAGTAATTCAGAGAGTTAGCTCGTGAGCGGCTTATTATCTAAAAGACTCTCAGGGACACACCCTTAAAAGACCCTGGAATGCATTTCATTTGAAGAAATATTATGTTTAAAGCTTTTGTATCTGGTGCTTATATATCAAATAAAGAAATTGTTCAAGGAAGTGTCTACTAAGTCCAGGGACCCGTACCCTGGCCCAGGGACCCGCACCTCGGTTATCTCCTAAATCCAGGGATCCGTTCCCTGGCCCGGGGACCCACACCCCGGTTATCTACTAAGTCCAGGGACCCATACCCTGGACCGGGGACCCGCACCTCGGTTATCTCCTAAGTCCAGGGACCAGTACCCTGGCCCGGGAACCCGCACCCCGGTCATCTCCTAAGTCTGGGGACCCGTACCTTGGCCCGGGAACCCGCACCCTGGTCATCTCCTAAGTCCGAGGATCCGTATCCTGGCCCGGGGATCCGCACCCCAGTTATTTACTAAAGCTCGGGGACCCGTACCTCGGTTATTTACCAAGATTAATTATTTCTTAAAAGATTATACCTCGATTCTTAATATGCTTGGTGAAGGTTGGTTAAAGCCTATAAGGATATTTGAAAAAAGTCTGCAACACTTAGAAATACTTTAGAAAAACAGTTATCAGATGCGAAAAAGGAAATGCAAAATATTTTCATTAATATTGGGAAAATTTACAAGGTGCCCGTAAGCCCGGGAGTGAAAAAAAAAATCCTAATCTACTTTGGGGGCCTCCTCCTCCTCCTCCTCCTCTTCTTCCGGGAGGGAAGCTGCAGCTTTTTCCAAATCAGGGAAGTCTTCCCGATCAGAGGGAACCAGACCTGCATCCTGGAACTGCTCGAGACACTTATTGAAGCCCAGGTCAAAATAGACGAAGGCCTTATCAGCCACCATCTTTTTGAATTCCCGAGACTTCAAGAATTTTGCCATGTCCTCCTCCCGGGAAATCTTTGCATGTTCTAGAGCAGCCTGCGCCTCCTCAGCTCGAACTCGGGAGGACTTCGCATCTGCCCTGGCAGCCTGCATCTCTAACCGTTCAACTTCTGATTGGCCATCAAAGGTTTTCTGAGCCTCGGCCAGTTCTGCTCGGGCCAGGTCCATTTGTTGTTTCCAGCCAGCCCTCTCCCGGGCAAGAACGTGATCGTGGAGCTCATTCAGCCGACCTACCTCCTCTTGGAGTTTGGCATGCGTCTCCCGGGAAGAGGTGGCTTGTATGTTGGCTCTTTTGGCACCCTGAGCCACTCGCTCAAAAGCTGATATAAGCATTTGCAAGCCCTGTAAATACGGAGAGTTAGAAAAATTGATAAATAATTAAATAATGGAACAAGTAAATGGAACTTACAGAAAAGGACCGGGCCACTCCTTCGCATAACATCTCATTGGGGTGGAGTCCTTGGAGATGCACCACTTTGCCCGGATCATCTCTTCTTCGGCTGCATCAAAGGAAAGTCAGAAACATAAAACAGAAGGGAAAAGTTCAAAAGCTAAGGAAAATAATTTACCGGCCTGTGACCCAGCCTGGCTAAATTCGTCAATCATCTGGTCCACAGGGTCTTTAGGCTGGGGCCCGATCCCATAATACACCAGATTATCCCCCCCAATTAGCACTGAGGACAGGAAAGATTGGCCCTCAATCGCATCCCAAGCCTGGTAAAAGGGGGAAGGAGTTTGTAGTCTCGAGGAAGCTTAGGTTGATCGGGAAGAGAGGATAGAAAACCCGTGTCACACGCTAGGAGACTTGGGAGTTGCAAAAAGAAAAATCTGTTTTTCCATCCCTTCAGAGAGGAAGGGGTGGCTGTCAAAAAACGGTATTTCATGCGGGCCATGAAAGAAAAGACCCCTTCATTAAAGCGACATTAATAAAAAAAATGAAAGATAGGAGAATTAATTAATAGGTTTTTCATGCGAAATAGAATGAAGCTGGCTGCCATAATTCGAAAGGCATTAGGGTGGAGGTGATTGATCGGGAGCCCATAGAACCGGGCAATCCCTTCGAAAAAATGATGGATCGGGAATCGAAGCCCACTCTTGAGCTGTTCCACGAAGAAGGTTTGGAAGCCCAGAGGAGGGGTGTCCGTATAACGGCCCGAAAATTCGTGTTTGAATATTTGCGGAAAAATTAAAAATTTTCTTTGTAAAGTAAGTAAAATGCCTCATTCATAAAATAGACCGTTAAATAAAGTTTAAAATAGCAGCGGAAGAAATTATTTGTTTGCAAAAGAACAATTTAAGAATAATCCAGCAACGGATAAACTGTTTGAGCATAAAAATGGTAAATGCTAAAATGAGGTCCTCGGGTTCCACTACTGCCGACCAAGCTACCTCACTGGTCCCCGCCCTCGGCCCCGGCATCATCAGTACCTACAACAATCAAGTCTAGTGAGTCTAAAGACTCAACATGCATATATCGTAAATAACGAGTAAATATAGTAAAATTTCATGGGAGTAAAAATATCATGTCATGAGGCATATCGTAAAAATGTCGGGTCATGATTAATTATAATACGTGCATAACTGAACTGAAAATATCATGGTAAAAATGTTTGCTCCTTGGAGCCCTGTACTGAAATAGCCTATAATAAATTTCTGTTGAGATTATGGTCTACGCAAGTGGCCCCTGCACTGAAACTGACCGGTAACTAACGACCGGATAATAAAATGCTCCCATGACCTGTAACTGGCGACCGGGTAAAATAGTAAACGTCTGATCAGACTATGCCACAGTATACTGGGTGGTACAAACTGAACTGACCGGTAACTGGTGACCGGACCGGTAACTGGCTACCGGATTTAGCAATAATCCCATGATAGTGAAATGGCTACAAGCAATATCGCATAATCTCATAAATGAACATTTTATATTTTTATGCACGTAATATAATTAAATGGCACAATTAAATATCCTGTAATAATTTAGTGCTTGGATTGGATCGCTCCCAGGCTCGCTGCAACCTAAATATGCCATGAAAAATATGCAATAGATTTTTGGGACCAAACTATGCAATAACATTTGAAAATGTGACAATTTCACCGAACGACTTCGTATTTAATCATGACTCCGAACCAACCCGAGCCAACACTTAAACATCATATAGTCATGATTAAAATACGCTTAAAATGATGAATTAATGCTCCTAAAATGATGCAAGTCGAATCTTAGGTGAATGGAGGCCAAAACATGAAACGCTCTTTCAAGAGTCAATTTGGCAAATCGCACCGTAAATTCTCGTACGACTTCAAAAATGATCCGAATCACGAACGGTCAAAAACATGACCTTCCTAACTTGATGAGGCACTGTCCAGTCCAAGTGCATGGGCTAAAAGCCAACCAAGAACTCAAACGAGCCACTAAACCGTCACAGCAAGTTGCTGTCCACAAAATACAGCAGCTGTGCTTTGGTTTCTTGCATCGTTTGCGAGGCTAATGGCCATTGGGGCTTGAACCACCGATCAAAACCTCTTACCAACATCCCAAGGAATGATTTGAACTATGGCTAAGGGCCCTAGGCCAGCCACAATCCGAACCACACCAGAAACAAGACCACAATCCTAGCCGAGAACGTAATCTGCGCGCTTGGGGAGTTTTGCTTCGTTTGCTGTCATGGACCTTTCCACTGGCCATTTGGTTGACCATGGCACAATCTAGACATCTTGGGGTATGGTATGAACCGTGGCTAAGGGCCATAGGCCAACCAAGATCCACACCAATCCACCAAAATTCGAAACACACACGCTGTACAAATGAAGAGCCGAAATGGGGAAGGGGTTGTTCTTGTTGTTTTATTTGAAAACCGATTCACCATGAACCAAGCCACCAAAAAGGCAACTTAGTCACGTCTTAGACATGCTAGGGGAGTGATCTAACCATGGCTATAGGCCTTTTGGGCAGCCATGATCAGAACTTCTCCCTTTGACAACAAGCTGAATTTTCAAAACTCAATATGACACTCGTGGGGAATGTGATGTCATTTCTGACTTCCCGTGAGTATGGGGCTGGAACCAATTCTTTCATGATCCTAACATGTCCTAGTACATGTCTATATGCTGCCTCGAGCCCCTGGAACGAGCCATCCCTGAAATCGAAAAGAAGCATACCCAACGTGAAGCATAATAGAAACTAAATCGGTGCAGAAATTATTTCTTGTTCTTGTTGCTGAAAATTTCGGTTTTTACATGAAAGGATGATCATGAAACATAAAAATAATGATAGTATGACTTGATTGAAGAGTCAAGGAAAAATATATGCATGCCTGGTTTCGTTTTGAAAGAAAACGAAAGAACGAGACGATCCGGCGCGGAAGAGGTGGAGCGCTTCCTTTCCTACCTTACTAGCTCTCGATTTTTCTCTCTAATTTCCTCTAGTGCTAGCCACTATTTTTCTCTCCAAAATCACTCTGAATTTCGAGACTAAGGGAGGGGGAATGGTGGTTAAGAGGGTGAGGAGAATGGGTGCAAAATATAGGGAAGAAAATCAAGACCAAGTCTACCTCTCATTCATATTTTGAATTGGTTAGATCAAGTCTTTTTGGGGGGAGCATGGCCGATATTATCCATGATAATTAGACTAGGATATTGCTTATTAATAAACTAATTAAGGTTGATCCATATCCTTGCTCAATCTACTAAGGGTGGCCGAAAATCAACACTAAAAATGAAGAGAAATGTTGTTTAGTTACTAAATTTATAACCCTTAAAAGCCTCACCTATCCTTTAAATAATTTAGTGAACTAACCCCTTAATTAAGCAACTTAAATAAATTTATTTTCTACTCACCTCAAGTAACTTAAATAATTCCTTAAACTTCCTTATTAACTTAAATTAACTTACTTGCTAGCTAAAATAAATTCTGGAAATGTTTTCTAAATCTTAAATTTTATCTCTAAACTCCAACTCCAGCCCGACCTCACTGAATTAACTGAAATGATAAAAAATCAAAATACTGCATAAAATAATTAACTTAAGGAAAAGCATTTAAATACTCATGAAATAAAAATCATTTTAATTTAAAATACTAGAATTATGCATGGCTTATACGTAGTCTAAGTTACGGGTTCTACAATCCTTCCCCCTTTAAAAGAAATTTCGTCCTCGAAATTAAAACTCACCGAATAACTCGGGGTAACGATCTCTCATCTCCGGCTCAGACTCCCATGTAGCTTCCTCCTCAGAATGGTTAAGCCATTTAACTTTGACTCGCCTAACCAGCTTGTTCCGAAGCTTCTTCTCCTGCCTGTCTAAGATCTGCACTGGTCTCTTCTCATAAGATAGGTTCGGAGTAAGCTGCAATGGCTCGAAGTTCAAGACATGCAAAAGGATTCGCCATATACTTACTCAGCATAGAGACGTGAAAGACATTGTGTACTCCGGCCAGATTCGGCGGAAGAGCCACACGATAAGCTAGCGTCCCAACTCTGTCAAGGATCTCAAATGGTCCAATAAATCTCGGACTGAGCTTCCCTTTCTTTCCGAATCGCATGACACCCTTCATAGGTGCTACCTTCACGAAGACATGGTCGCCAACGGCAAATTCTAGGTCTCTCCTCCTCTGATCTGCATAACTCTTCTGTCGGTGAGCAGCTCTCATCCTATCACGGATCTTGACTACTACATCAGCAGTTTGCTGAATAATCTCTGGACTCAACTCTGCTCTCTCTCCTACTTCATCCCAATGAATAGGAGATCTAAACTTGCGGCCATACAATGCTTCATAAGGAGCCATACCTATAGACGACTGAAAGCTGTTGTTATAGGTGAACTCTACCAATGGCAAGTTCGACTCCCAACTCCCAGAGAAATCAATGACGCAAGCGCGGAGAAGATCCTCTAAAATCTGAATGACTCGCTCTGACTGCCCATCTGTCTGAGGATGGAAAGCTGTGCTAAACAGCAACTTCGTCCCCATAATCGAATGCAAACTCTTCCAAAATGATGAAGTAAATATGGGATCTCTGTCAGATACGATAGAAACTGGAATACCATGGAGTCGGACTATCTCCCGGATATACAACTCTGCATACTGAACCATAGTGAAAGTCTTCTTAATAGGCAAGAAATGCGCTGATTTGGTAAGACGATCAACAATCACCCAGATGGCATTCGATCCTCTGGCTGACCTCGGCAATTCGGTCACAAAGTCCATGGTAACATTCTCCCACTTCCACTCGGGAATAGGGAGAGGCTTGAGCAAACCTGCTGGTCTCTGATGCTCGGCCTTCACTAACTGACAAGTCAGACACTCGGATACAAATCGTCTGATATCATTTTTCATCCCTGGCCACCAATACAATAGCTGCAGATCTTTGTACATCTTCGTACTCCCTGGATGAATAGAGTACGGCGACATATGGGATTCTGATAAGATATCTGCTCGGATAGAATCACTGCTAGGAACCCATATCCTGTCTCGGTACCTCACAATACCATCACTGACTGAATACAAGACACTGCCATTGGCCTCATCCCTCTACTTCCACTTTGCCAATTGCTCATCTGTTGCCTGACCACTGCGAATACGGTCCAGGAGAGTGGACTGAATAGTCAAGGTAGATAGTCGGGGAACTCTACCTTGAGGATATGACTCTAGATCAAACCTCTGCATCTCAATCTGAAGAGGTCTCGAAACTGTCAAATGAGCCATCACTGCGACTTTTCTGCTCAACGCATCCGCAACTACATTAGCTTTACCCGGGTGGTAGCTAATGTCACAGTCATAATCCTTCACAAGCTCCAACCAACGCCTCTGACGCATGTTCAGCTCCTTCTGCGTAAAGAAATACTTGAGGCTCTTGTGGTCGGTAAAGATCTGGCACCTCTCTCCATACAGATAATGCCTCCAAATCTTCAAGGCAAAAACTACTGCGGCCAACTCTCGATCATGGGTAGGGTAGTTCTTCTCATGAGTCTTCAACTGTCTAGAAGCATATGCTATTACCTTCCCATGCTGCATCAATACGGCGCCAAGACCGAGCTTCGAAGCATCGGTATATAGAACAAACTCACCGGACCCTGACGGCACGGCCAAAACTGGTGCTGAGATAAGAGCTTGCTTCAAAGTATCGAAACTCTTCTGACACTCCTCGCTCCAAACAAATTTCACATTCTTCTTTGTCAGTGCTGTGAGTGGAACTGCAATCGAAGAGAATCCCTTAATGAACTTCCAATAATATCCTGCTAAGCCTAGAAAACTGCGGATCTCTGATGCATTCTGCGGCACAACCCAATCTCTGACTGCTGCAACTTTCGCTGGGTCTACCTCAATACCACTGCTGGAAACAATGTGGCCTAAGAACGCCACCTTCTCTAACCAGAATTCGCATTTACTAAACTTTGCGAATAGTTTGTGCTTCTGCAATGTCTGCAGCACTGTGGTCAGATGCCTGCTGTGATCCTCCCGATTCTTGGAGTAGACGAGAATGTCATCTATGAACACTATCACAAACTGGTCGAGGTACGGCTGAAATACGCGATTCATGAGATCCATGAATATCGCTGGCGCATTCATCAAACCGAACGGCATCACAAGGAACTCGTAGTGACCATAACGAGTCCTGAAAGTTGTCTTTGAAACATCAGCATCTCTCACCCTCAACTGGTGATAACCGGAACGCAGATCTATCTTAGAGAAAATCGAAGCTCCCTGCAACTGGTCAAACAGATCCTCAATCCTCGGAAGTGGGTATTTATTCTTCACTGTAACCCTGTTCAACTCTCGATAGTCAATACAAAGCCTCATCGTGCCATCTTTTTTCTTAACAAACAAGACTGGCGCGCCCCAAGGTGAGAAACTAGGGCGAATGAACTCCTTGTCAAGAAGTTCCCGAATCTGCTTCTTAAGCTCTGCCATCTCTGTCGGTGCAAGTCAGTACGGTGCTTTTGAGATTGGAGCCGTACCTGGCATAAGCTCGATGGAAAACTCCACATCTCTCTCAGGTGGCATACCAGAGACGTCCTCAGGAAAAACGTCTAAGAAGTCTCTAACAATCGGAACATCTGAGGCTGACTGACTGGGCGCCTCAGGGAAAAATACAAAGGTTTCTAGAAACGCCCGACACCCTGTATGCATGAGCTTCCTAGCCTGGACATAAGGAATAATACGCGGTAAGGGAAAGTACATGTCTGGCTCAAATAAGAACTGCGTCATTCCAGGCGGTCGGACTAGAACAGATCTCCGCTGGAAGTCAATCAAAACTCTGTTCCGCAATAGCCAATCCATCCCTAGAATAATGTCAAACTCTGGCATCGGCAGTACGATAAGATCCGCATAAACAAGGTTGCCATGGAGCTCAAGATCTATGTCTCGGATCACATTGATGGCTGCCATCTCCTCGCCAGACGGCAGTACTACGGAATAGGCTATATCTAGCCCAATGGTCTAACTTTGAGGAAATTAGCAAAGACCTCTGAAATGAATGAGTGAGTGGCCCCTGAATCTATCAAGACCTTCGTAGCGGAACCGGATATAAAAATTCTCCCTGAAAGATCGGAACCCTAAGTTGGACCCAATAGTTACAAAGACTAAACTTATAGACATGCAAAGAATGAAGTTCTTCTAACTTAAATTTCCAAAATATTACAAAGTAGAGCATGCAATCCTATCGCAATTCTATGTTCAAAATATTAACCCAAAACATTAAGTTCCAAATGCAGACTCAATGCTTAAGGTACCTGTCATCAGCATAGTATCGGGGTTCGTCTCCGTCGCATGGAGAGCAAACACTCTGCCCTGGGTAGGCAGGTTCCTCTGAGGGCATTGCAGAAATAAGTGGTCTGGACTACCACACCTATAACACTTCCCTGAGCCGTACATACATGCTCCAGGATGGCGACGTGAGCACTTAGGACAGACTGGGCGCTCAAGAGCCCTCGGGGTTGGGCATCCCCGCTGCTGCTGCTGCTGCAGCTGCTGGCCTCTGTTTCTAGGCGGCCCGTGAAAGGCCTCTTGTTCTGCTGCTGATGCTGCTGAGGAGGAGGGCGGTGCGGTACCTGGACTGGTCGCTTTCCCAAGTGATCTCTCTCGATATCCCGCTGATCCTGCTCTGCGGCTAGAGCTTTGGAGACAGCGACCTCATAAGAAGTAGGGTCAGACACCCTAACATCACGGCGCAAGATCGGCCGTAGACCCACCAGAAAATGCATCATCTTGGCTCTAGCATCATTTGCGATCAGGGGTACAAAATGACAACCCCTCTCGAACTTACGGATGAACTCCGTAACAGTCATATCTCCTTGCCTCAAGCTCATAAACTCAGTGGTCAACCTGGTGCGCACTTCCTCAGCAAAGTATTTGGAGTAGAACACCTCCGTGAAGCGTACCCAACTCAGCGTAGCCACGTTCAGGGCTACCGATGCACCTTTCCACCATAAGCGGGCATCTCCTCCGAATAAGTATGTGGCACATCGGACTCTGTCTGCATCTCCAAGCTCCATGAACTCGAAGATAACCTCGAGGGACTTGATCCAGCCCTCAGCAATCATGGGGTCAGACGTCCCAGAAAACTCCTTCGGACGCATCTTCATGAATCTTTCGTAGACAGCCTTGGGCCCTGTCGGCCTGGTCGCCACAGCATGGTTCCCCGCAAACTGTGCGAAGAACTGCGTCATCCCAGCTAGCATCTGGGCATTCATGTCCGATGGAGGGGGTGGTGGAGGTAAGTCTCTCCCCTGCCTCGGCTCCTCCCTGTCCTCTCGGCGAGGCTCATCCTCAATAGTGCGCTCAAGGATGCGTATAGGGGGCATACTGTTCCATACATAACCCATACGTAACTAACATGCATAATTCCATAATTTATTTAAATTTAAATACTGAACAAATAAAATGAATCTGGACATAAAATGCTTCATGAAATCATGCCGTTAAAAATAATTCATGCTTTAAATAAAATGCGTAAATGTAAAACTTACAGACCGAAGACGTGACCTCATGAGCTTCTCGTAGTCAGTAATAGTACAACCCTATACAGAACCTGGATCTGATACCAGCTATAACGGCCCGAAAATTCGTGTTTGAATATTTGCGGAAAAATTAAAAATTTTCTTTGTGAAGTAAGTAAAATGCCTCATTCATAAAATAGACCGTTAAATAAAGTTTAAATGTTAAAAATAGCAGCGGAAGAAATTATTTGTTAGCAAAAGCACAATTTAAGAATAATCCAGCAACGGATAAACTGTTTGAGCATAAAAATGGTAAATGCTAAAATGAGGTCCTCGGGTTCCACTACTGCCGATCCAAGCTAGCTCACTGGTCCCCGCCCTCGGCCCCGGCATCATCAGTACCTACAACAATCAAGTCTAGTGAGTCTAAAGACTCAACATGCATATATCGTAAATAACGAGTAAATATAGTAAAATTTCGTGGGAGTAAAAATATCATGTCATGAGGCATATCGTAAAAATGTCGGGTCATGATTAATTATAATACGTGCATAACTGAACTGAAAATATCATGGTAAAAATGTTTGCTCCTTGGAGCCCTGTACTGAAATAGCCTATAATAAATTTCTGTTGAGATTATGGTCTACGCAAGTGGCCCCTGCACTGAAACTGACCGGTAACTAGCGACCGGATAATAAAATGCTCCCATGACCTGTAACTGGCGACCGGGTAAAATAGTAAACGTCTGATCAGACTATGCCACAGTATGCTGGGTGGTACAAACTGAACTGACCGGTAACTGGCGATCGGACCAGTAACTGACGACCGGATTTAGCAATAATCCCATGATAGTGAAATGGCTACAAGCAATATCGCATAATCTCATAAATGAACATTTTATATTTTTATGCACGTAATATAATTAAATGGCACAATTAAATATCCTGTAATAATTTAGTGCTTGGATTGGATCGCTCCCAGGCTCGCTGCAACCTAAATATGCCATGAAAAATATGCAATAGATTTTTGGGACCAAACTATGCAATAACATTTGAAAATGTGACAATTTCACCGAACGACTTCGTATTTAATCATGACTCCGAACCAACTCGAGCCAACCCTTAAACATCATATAGTCATGATTAAAATACGCTTAAAATGATGAATTAATGCTCCTAAAATGATGCAAGTCGAATCTTAGGTGAATAGAGGCTAAAACATGAAACGCTCTTTCGAGAGTCAATTTGGCTCATCGCACCGTAAATTCTCGTACGACTTCAAAAATGATCCGAATCACGAAAGGTCAAAAACATGACCTTCCTAACTTGATGAGGCACTTTCCAGTCCAAGTCCATGGGCTAAAAGCCAACCAAGAACTCAAACGAGCCACTGAACCGTCACAGCAAGTTGCTGTCAACAAAATACAGCAGCTGTGCTTTGGTTTCTTGCGTCGTTTGCGAGGCTAATGGCCATTGGGGCTTGAACCACCAACCAAAACCTCTTACCAACATCCCAAGGAATGATTTGAACTATGGCTAAGGGCCCTAGGCCAGCCACAATCCGAACCACACCAGAAACAAGACCACACTCCTAGCCGAGAACGTAATCTGCGCGCTTGGGGAGTTTTGCTTCGTTTGCTGTCATGGACCTTTCCACTGGCCATTTGGTTAACCATGGCACGATCTAGACATCTTGGGGTATGGTATGAACCGTGGCTAAGGGCCATAGGCCAACCAAGATCCACACCAATCCACCAAAATTCGAAACACACACGCTGTACAAATGAAGAGCCGAAATGGGGAAGGGGTTGTTCTTGTTGTTTTATTTGAAAACCGATTCACCATGAACCAAGCCACCAAAAAAGCAACTTAGTCACGTTTTAGACATGGTAGGGGAGTGATCTAACCATGGCTATAGGCCTTTTGGGCAGCCATGATCAGAACTTCTCCCTTTGACAACAAGCTGAATTTTCAAAACTCAATATGACACTCGTGGGGAATGTGATGTCATTTCTGAATTCCCGTGAGTATGGGGCTGGAACCAACGTTCTTTCATGATCCTAACATGTCCTAGTACATGTATATATGCAGCCTCGAGCCCCTGGAACGAGCCATCCCTGAAATCGAAAAGAAGCATACCCAACGTGAAGCATAATAGAAACTAAATCGGTGCAGAAATTATTTCTTGTTCTTGTTGCTGAAAATTTCGGTTTTTACATGAAAGGATGATCATGAAACATAAAAATAATGATAGTATGACTTGATTGTAGATTCAAGGAAAAATATATGCATGCCTGGTTTCGTTTTGAAAGAAAACGAAAGAACGAGACGATCCGGCGCGGAGGAGGTGGAGCGCTTCCTTTCCTACCTTACTAGCTCTCGATTTTTCTCTCTAATTTCCTCTAGTGCTAGCCACGATTTTTCTCTCCAAAATCACTCTGAATTTCGAGACTAAGGGAGGGGGAATTGTGGTTAAGAGGGTGAGGAGAATGGGTGCAAAATATAGGGAAGAAAATCAAGACCAAGTCTACCTCTCATTCAAATTTTGAATTGGTTTGATCAAGTCTTTTTGGGGGGAGCATGGCCGATATTATCCATGATAATTAGACTAGGATATTGCTTATTAATAAACTAATTAAGGTTGATCAATAATTAAAAAGGTTATCATGCTAAAAAATGACAAAGAATGGGTCAAAAGTGAGTTGGCATATCCTTGCTCAATCTACTAAGGGTGGCCGAAAATCAACACTAAAAATGAAGAGAAATGTTGTTTAGTTTCTAAATTTATAACCCTTAAAAGCCTAACCTATCCTTTAAATAATTTAGTGAACTAACCCCTTAATTAAGGAACTTAAATAAATTTATTTTCTACTCACCTCAAGTAACTTAAATAATTCCTTAAACTTCTTTATTAACTTAAATTAACTTACTTGCTAGCTAAAATAAATTCTGAAAATGTTTTCTAAATCTTAAATTTTATCTCTAAACTCCAACTACAGCCCGGCCTCACTGAATTAACTGAAATGATAAAAAATCAAAATACTGCATAAAATAATTAACTTAAGAAAAAGCATTTAAATACTCATGAAATAAAAATCATTTTAATTTAAAATACTAGAATTATGCATGGCTTATACGTAGTCTAAGTTACGGGTTCTACAGTCCGGGTGATCACTAGGCTTGGGAATCAAAATTTTATAAGTAGAGGGGATCGCTCCAAGGGACCTAATTTCATCAGAGGTCCCGGGGCGAAGGTTGGAAGTCACAGTGGAGAATCACAGTGGCCCCGCAGTTTTCTCCTTCCCCTTACCCTGGAGGCCAGTAGGTCGTGAGGAAGATGTTTTGGGTTGTGTTTGTGAAAGGAGTCGGGAGGAAGGGATGGGGATAGCTACGGGAATATGGACATAAGTTTCAGAAGGAGTCGGGGAGTTATCCTCCGACTGACCCCGGACAATTTTGCCAGAAGTGGAGGATGTGGAGTTGGACATGGTGAAAAAGGATAAAAGAGGAAGTGAGAGACAATTACGAAATAAAGACGGTAGTGGTGGCAGAGATCACCGGAAGTAAGACTTGCACGTCGGAGAGCTTGAGAGAGAAATTCGACAGAGTTTGGCCACTGGTTCGAATTTGCAGATGATTTTTGAAAAACTAGTGAAGTGCTATATATAGTGAGAGGAGTTAATCTACGCCGTTGATTTAAAATGAATCGGACGGATCATATTAACATGGGAAATCGCGCGGGGTATCTGAAAAGACAAGCGCGGGATTCGAGGCGCCATGATATTTATCTTCTCGGAATTCGTAGAGTCTCTGACAGGCTTTTAATGCTAGGGCTTACGTCAGCATTGATAGTGTGACATCATCCCTATCATCTCGGGAAGACTAAACGACAAATTTTTCTCCTGACCGGGCACATAAGACTGATCGGGACAGCGAGTATGACTCTAGCCCGACTATTTAAGGAGGGATTGATGATATCCCGGGATGTCCTGGGATAACCCGGGACAAGAAGCCGAGCCATTCGTGATGCTCGGGTCAGGAGGGTGGATTATTCTCGGGTCAATAAGATGATAATCTGAATGGAGACCCAGATCTCTAGCTATCCGGGACGGTGACAGTGACTTGGCAGGGAGACTTTATGGAGAGGCTAGTCAAAAACCGGGCTATTGGAACACCCGGACTCAAACTACCAGGGCTATGAGATGCCCGGGCTCTCATGGAAATACCCGAGAGGCATTTTACCTGAGATATTTCGATAAGCGTGCCACATTTAATTACGCCGACAAAGTAGGGTATGTGTGGCTGACCTATCTCTGACACCAGTGCAAGTGGTTGACAAAATCAAGTAGGCTGGATGTGACTAGTATGAGATTTGACATATCAGAACAATAAGGTATAATCAGCCGTCCTACTATAATTAATGCTCAACACAAAGAACGAGGTCATCATACATCTCCTACTATAAATATCAAGTTCACTCTTTGCATTCACTCTCTATTCGGATATTAACTACACTCATTTATTGTGCACCTTCCACACCAATCTCACAACTATCACTTGGTTACATTGGTTTCTTGCTTGAGTTCCTCACTGACTTAAGCATCGGAATGGTCACGCCGGACACCCCTCCGGCGCTCATTCACGTGGTTATTCTTGGTTGCAGATCTTCACATCTATCCTGGGAAGCAAGTTTTTAATCCAGACGTCTTGTTCTTATTTTTCCCAACATCTTGATAGTAGATTCGGTGGAGCACCCGACCCGGCTCATTCATTTCACCCGGATCACATCAAAAGGGATTAGCAATTGGTCAACTTATGTGAGACGGTCTCACGGGCCGTATTTTGTGAGACATATCTCTTATTTGGGTCATCCATGAAAAAATATTACTTTTTATATTAAGAATATTATTTTTTATTGTGAATATCGGTAGGGTTGACCCGTCTCACAGATAAAGATTCGTGAGACCGTCTCACAAAAGACCTACTTCTTCTTTTATACATAAAAAGAAAACTCGCATCACATTGTAATCTAAATTTTGGTGAAAATGTTGCCGAAGTGAACATATTGCAAATAATTTGAAGTGTATATATTTTTTGACACGTGATTTATGCATAAAATTTAAACTTTATTTGAAGTGTAATTGTATTGGTATATCTTTTTTTTAATTATATTTTGTTTTTGAGTAAATAAAAAATCAATTAACTCAAGCATTTGAGATCATTAGACCCGTATGTGAGGCCATCTCTTCAGACAGACTCCTAGAGCACAAAAATATATGCGAGACTATTTCTGGTATTAATTTTATGCGATATATATCTGACTCGACACAACATCTGAAAAAATATAACTTTTTGTGTCAAAATTATTATTTTCCACTAGAAATATAGATGCGTCAACTCATTTCACGTTTCACATTATTTATCAAGAGACTAAGAGAATCAAGCCTGATATAAAATTCATGAAGTGGAAAATAAGGTTCAATATACGCATAAACTAACCCTTAGCTTCCCCTTTACAATCCGTGCATTTTTCAATCATTATCTTACTTGAAATAATTTTTCTGCTTGTTGAATTTTAATCAATTTGATTTCGATGATAACTTTACAAGATAAAAGGTTTGTTTTCTTTTCCTCCAGCTTCATCGAAATTGCTAGTGCAGTAAAACTTTTGGTTGAATATACAGTACAAAATTAAAATTGAGGTTTCACAATAATATCTTATTTAAAGTGTGAATTTTAAGAAAAATGTCAAATTATCAATTAGGGGAAACTATGGTAATCCGATATCTGCAATGCCTGATCTAAAAGTCTGATCCACAAAATGTATGCTGCAAACTTCGTACCTTTTATCAAATTGAAATCCAATGATTTAACCTTAAATAATAATAAGAATGGAGACAACAAGATTCTTAGAATTTTCACATGAAGTTCTGAACATAATCTCTTCAACTTTTCTGACACATTGAATGTAATTTAATAATTTTACAGCTCACGAAAACGGCTCACAGCTTGTATTATTATTTCAATTTGACAGCTCAATCCAATAAAAGGGATCAGAATTGTTTGATGAATCTTTAATTTTCAATCAAAAATAAATCAATGAAGTTGATCTAAAATTAAATGAAATTAATGGGTAAGAATGGATCTAAATAATCGTGCGAAATCAAATTAAATTAAATGCTTCCATGTTTTTATATTTATTAAATGCCATTTGAGTATTATCAGTTAGTTATCTGGCCTATATTTGATCTTAGGATAAGAAATATTATAGCTTCAAATAGTATATTAAATTTTCATTTTGTCACTTCAACTATAAGCGATGCACACTTAGTTATTTTTGTATTAGGAGAAAAACATATATAATTAGAAACAAAGGTCACATATTAGAGTAATAATTAAACTATAGAAGTTTTATTTTAAAATGTAAACTCTCAAAATATAGAACAAAATATAATTTGGACACAAGTTCGACTCAAATGTTTCCCGACAAGTTTAAACTCGAGTTCAACCATTAATGGTGTTCATTGAAGATGGTGCAGTTCAACCATTAATGGTGGATGAAGATGGTGAAGTTTACAGGACCAAATTATGGGCAGAACGAGTGACATAACTATAGGCAGTCTAACACATTACGGTAAAACATGAGCTCTGAGACTATGTTAAAATTGAGACGTGTACCTAACTCAACCCTAAAAACTAGCTCAAAGAGGGAGGATTGTCCAAGTCCATATACGCAACTCCTACAAAATTTATCCAACTAGTGTGAACTATCCACCATAATTATTTCATCTTCAAATTAATATTATTTAAGAAGATAAAAAAAAACCCTTCATCCCATTTAAATCGTTTGCATTAATTTCTATAAAATCTTGCAAGTTTTAGTTAAAAGTTTTCACATTTATGAATGGTTAATTTAGGTCCAACTGTAGTGGTGGCTAGCTAGCTGCCTGTCTCCTAATTAGCACAAGAAAGTGCAAGTGTGAGCTGATAATAATTAAAGAGAGGGGAGAGATGAAAGATGAGAAATCCAAATTATAAAAAATAATTTTGGCCAATAATTATTTTCAGTTGCATGCATTCTCTCATTTACTGCTACATTTAATGTACCCTTATTATTTGCGTGTGCTTTCAACTACTTCTCCGCCATGCCAACAAGTCAAAATTATGCGCATTTTTAATTTTATTTTTGCTTTATATGCATCATAAAAACTAAAGAGATTTGGACCCCTATTGTATTTTAAGAGGTGAAAAATGTTCTCAATTTGGTTAAAATTATGTATAAAAATCATTGACATTTAATTTGCAGTTGAGCGTGTATAATGCCGACTCTCGTGAACGTCTACGTCTATGTGTTCGAGTGGAGGGAAATTTGAAATTTTTGTTTTTCATATATGTGTTTTTTCGATTTTGGTAATTTATGTTTCGGTTTTTATATTTTCATAATTTGTTATAGATTTATTTTCTTCTTATAATATATATATATATATATATACACACATACATACATATATACACACACCCCTGTATCTTTGCTTTTTTAATGGTTTTAATTAGGGATGTAATCGAGTCGAGTCGAGCCGAGCCGAACTCTTGAATGTTTGAGCTTGGCTTGTTTATAATCAAGCCGAGCTCGAGCTTTATTTAACGAATATATTCATGGCTCACGAGCTTATTCAAACTTTTATCGAACCTAAACGAGCTCAATAAATATGAATTGTACATTTAAATATTCATTAAATTCATTAAAAAATAAATTATACATTTAGAAAAAAATATAATATTCTTATTAAAATTTGTCAATTTATTATAATAAATAAATTTAATAGATTTTTCTATATATTTCGTAATTAATGTATTAAATCAATAAATTAAATACCAACATTATTATTTTTTCATCTAGGATGTTACTTATGAATTTACTAACGAACATGTTCACAAGCTAACAAGCCGAATATTGTAGAGCTTGAACATGGTTCGTTTATCTTAATGAGCCTCATTAAACGAGCTCAAACGAGCTTTTATCGATTCGAGTTTCGAATAGCTCACAAATGATTTGGTTCATTTACATCCCTAGTTTTAATCTATATATTTTTGACATGACATTGATTTGTGCACATATTAGTATTCCGACCGGAAAAAGGACTAAAAAATTGCAAAAATTGAAATATAGAAAACTAAAACAGAAATTTAATAAAAATATATAATAAAAATAATGAAGAAACAAACATATAACCCCAAATTTGCTATATTCTTCAATCCCCTGACACCCGAAACATTGCTGCATGAGATATGCTAACGCTATTGCAAACACGAATATTTTATTATTTATAAATTTAAAAAATTAATTTAATTAATTGTTTGATATTTAATTAATTTGTAATATTTTAATAAAGTTATAAATAGGTATTTGATTGTGGTAAATAAGAAAGAAAGCGACATTTTGAGAATATTCATTTTAGAGTTCAAATTCGTATTAGTACAAAAATTGATATTGTTGGGTGCAATAATTGTTCCTGTTTGGTAAAGCGATCGAATCGTGGTGCTTGAGCTGCTTTGCGGTTTAAAAGATTTGAGTTGCACCATTACTACTAGCTATAGCTTTTGGTAAAGCGGTAAGCACTCGGTCCTACAATTGATATCAGAGCCAAGGTCACAGGTTCGATACTCGTTGATTGCAAAGAGTGCAATTATTGGGAGGGAGATTGTTGGGTGCAAGAATTGTCCATGCTTGATAGAGCGATCGAATCGTGGTGCTTGAACTGCTGTGAGCTTTAAAAGATTTGAGTTGTACCATTTCTACTAAAACCCCTTAGAACCTTCCTACACCAGCTCTACAGCCCATGCACGCGAACGTTCACCATCCACTCCTACCTCTCAAGCGCACGGCTAGATTGGATACTAGCCGGGCGCCTTCCCTTTCTGGACCATCCCGTCGTCCTTGGACCACCATGACTCATGGCTAGGACCATCATGAGCCCAGCCCCTTGCCTATCCAGGCCTTGAACGGCTCCTTCATATTTTCTTCCCAAAAGTTGAGCCCTAGCCCTCATGCCATCACTTTTCGTTCAGCCTTATTTCCCTCAAATCCAATCCTTATGCAACCTCCTCTAAGGCTCTTATACCCTCTGAAATTCATCCCTTGTAATGGCCCTACCATGGCAGCCCTTTTGTGCATCAAAAACATGAATTTAAAAGCATGAAAGCTCAAGTTTTGATCGTGTATTGCCATAAAAACGAAAATATAAGAAAGTTTATCATAGTTTTCATGAAAACATGTATTAACACACATAATATGGTATGAAAGATGATTGAAGTAATATTAAAGCGTGTCTTTGAGTATTTCACGCACGAAAAACAATTTGAGATGCCAAGAATGTTGCGGAGAGGGACTGGAATTTGCTGCATTTATTTGCTCTCAAATTTCACGTGAATGTGCTTCAAAACGTGAGGATTGTGCGTGTGGTCGGCTGCCCTAGGAGTCCTAGTGTGGCGTGCGTGTGTTTTGAATTGTTTTAGGGTTTGAAAACTCTAAATTTTTATATAAATAATTGTGTAGTAAGCTAGGTCCAATAAACTTAGTACAGTAGACATTAGGCCCATTAGATAGTAGGTAAAATATTTCGTTTAGGATAGTTTTCGAAAATATTAGCCAAATCTCCAAAAAGTCCCTATTTTCGTCAAAAATCGACTATCGATTTAAAATACGACTCGGCGCGTAAAAACACCTAAAAAGTTACCATTTTTGAAATTCTCATTTAAAATATAGCATATATTAAATAATTAAAAATAATATTTAATAAAAATATTTTCCCTTTATGGTCTTCGATCTCTGTTTCTCAATCGCGTCTCGAATAATCTTTAAAAACACAATTTTATGTATCATAGTAGAGAACCTATTTTAAACATATAAATATGCTTACCACATTCAATTCATGTAATTAAAATAATTTAATTAGTCATTTTCCATTTTCCTAGATTTGCATGCATATGTATTACGTTATCACATTTTGGACCTTACAATATTTGGATATATGAATTTAAAATTATTGGATTTCGATTATAATTTTAGTGTTAATAATGAAACAATAAATTAAATCTTAAATATGTAACCTACTTATTTACATATTAATTACACAAATTAGAATGAATTTCAAATGGCATTATTTTTTAACGAATTTGAAATTCATCATAATAAATATGAAACGTTGTATAAGCATGCAAGAAGTATATTTGAAGTTTTTTATTCTGATTCTCAAAAACAACAAAAATATATTTGAATACAATTAAAATTTATAAATTTGAAATACATGAATCCAAATATAACTTTTAACTTTACATGTGAGGATTTAATGAATTAGGTTCTACTACAGAAAATTTGTGGCGATGTCATTCACACACACTCCCCTTCAATTTTTGGGATATGTTGTCGGTAAAATGCAGCCATAAGTTTGAATATAAATCTTGTGAACTAGAAAAAGAGTGCTATAAATAAAATAAAATATTTAAAAATAGAAAGAAATCAACAAAAGCTGAATTTTTTTTTTTTTTTTGCAGCCATAAGTTTGAATTTAAAATCTTGTGAACTAGAAAAACATACTATAAATAAAATAAAATAATTAAAAATAGAAAGAAATCAACTAAAAACTGATTTTTTTTTTTTAAAAAAAAACATATTATTATCAGCAGACTGTTAGCCTAACATTTGTTTTTAGCCGGCAAATTAATTATATCTTTGATGTCAAATTAATTTGCAATTAAATTATTTTGATTATCTCGGCCTATATATCTACGCATGTGTATATATATATATGTATATATATATATACTTACTCTAAAATAATAATTATTGGCAGCCTATTGCATGTGACTTTGCCCCCACGAACAAATTATTGTCATTCAAAGATGCATGCGATCGACATAATTTTGTACTAAATGTAGACATTAATTAACTATAACTTAGACTGTAAGCTATAATTATTTTGAATACAAATCCCATATATCTAATTTTGTTTGTTAAGATTTCCGATTTGGAGGTCCCGCAAAATAATTAAAATCATATATATTAAGTTCCACGTCCATGTTTCCCTAATACTATACGTTCTTAGTAACTTTGTGCACGTTTTGTATGGATTGATTTTTTGTTTTTCGTGTTTAAGTAATATTTATGTAAAATTCAAAAATTATATTAAAGTAGAAAAGACAGAGATAATTTGTCAAATTTCTTTAAATAGTTAATTGTAATGATCATTTAAGTTTTTTTTGTTAATTTAAAAATTTTCTAATGTCTCACACAAATTTTTAAATGTGTAAATTAGGGTGGTATGATTATTAATTCTGTAGCCACAATATATAGCAAAGTGCCACATTTGATTAATTAATGTGTCCAGTTTTAGGTTTTGGTCTATTAAATTTTCAAATTTTGGTTTTGGTACTTTAACTTAAATTTTAGGTTATTTTGTTCAATTGCAGATGTGTTATCAGATGGATAACTTAGCAGTTTTCGATGTCACATCAACATTTTTTCGGAGTAAATATGACCGAAAGCCAACAATTTCTATATGTTTACAATAAAATTTTAATTTGTTTACGGTAAGTTGAGTGGCAAGTATTTATATGCAATTTGAGATACTGATCTTTCACCTAGTTTGAAATCTTCTGATAGCTAGGCTTAATTAAATCCCAACATCAAGTAAGAACATTGCACATTGCCTAAAAAATTCGTTATTTGATGGGATTTTTAATTCTAACCATGCATTTTTTATCACCGTCTGTGAAAATTAAAGAGAAATATACATACAGAAATTGGAGGATTTACATTATTAATGCACCTGTAACACATACAACCAACTCACACTTTCTTCAACCGTATATATTTATGTCAATGTCTCATAAAATCTTTATATAAACATTCCTTAGCATTAAGTAATCTTACCTCTTTCTCCGTGTATCTCAAATTTCATTATTATTTTAGGGTTTTCTCTTAGGGAGACAAGAAGAATGGAGAAGAAAACAAGCGTGCAGGCATCTCTGCTGATTCTGAGTGTGATGCTTTCGCAAAGCTTGTCCCTGTCTGCAGCCACCTTTGAGGAGCAGAAGAGCTTCTTCAATTTTCCTCCCTCAGGTCACTACATTATTTGAAATTTGCTTCCAAAATATATATGATATTCCGAGACGGGTATAATTTATATCTTGCAGCATGCATGCAAGGATGAACATGAATTTTCTTGGCTAATTTATGATCATCATGCATGACAGACATTTTTTTCTATAATTTCTGTAAATATTCAATGGATTGAAGTTATAGTTTGAGGATTTGTGCCAATATGGAAAATGCATGCTGACAGCTAGTAATGAAATCCAACCAACGGTTGAATCTTGTTCTCAAATGAAAAGAGCTTATAAAGTATGTACGTACTTTTGGAGCCTTATGGACGTGAACATTAACTGCATAACCAAGAAGAATGTGAAATTAATTATAAAATAATTGAATTCAAAACTATAAACTTAGTGTGTTGATTTAAGGGTCCTAAATATAATTGACATAAAATTCCAATAAAAAATTCTGATCTTGGGTTAAAAGAAAAATTAACATTGAAAGCTAAAGTCTTGTTAATTTTGTGCAGTTTACACTCTTCCTGGAGTTTACACACCTCCATCACAAAGTTCAGGATCAGGCAGCTACCCATGCCCAACACCTTCGAAAGGCGGCAGCTACAAATCTCCAACACCCTCAAAAGGCAGTAGCTACACCCCAACACCTTCAAAAGGCGGCAGCTACAAATCCCCGACACCCTCCAAAGGCGGCAGCTACAAATCCCCGACACCCTCCAAAGGCGGCAGCTATGGCGGCAAACCTCCGAGCAAAGGGTCTTCGAGTAGCCCTGTGTACCAGTCTCCTTCAGTTTCCACTCCAACTCCAGTATACCATACTCCGCCATCTTCTCCCCAGACTCCGCCTTACAGTTGCATGTAAGGACAATTTTTTTACAACTTATTATCCTTTATACAGCTAGTTGGATTTAATATTCTTTCCAAAAACATTTAAATAGAAGACGAAGAAATTATTATGTAAATATAATATATGAAAGTAGGCAAAAAACACTTTTTGAAAGTTTTTCATATAATTTCTAGATGTTCACGTTTTGGCTTGTTAATTTAATGTTTATCAATGCTCACGGCACACTTATTCTGTCCATTTTAATGTCACATATAATGCTTGAGCAACCATTGATTTGACTACTTTTTACTCATTTAATTGTCGTAAATTGCATGCAGATACTGGAAGAGTAATCCAGGATTGATATTCTCCGTCTTTGGCTGGTGGGGCACTGTCTGCTCAGCATTCAACACAACCACCATACCTGGATTTTCCCCAAGCACCAGCTTGCTACAAGCTCTTTCCAACACGCGAACGGATGGCTATGGAGACCTTTACAGGGAAGGCACGGCGGCGCTGCTCAACTCCATGGCGCACTCAGCTTCTTACCCTTACTCGACTGCTCAGGTCAGAGAAGGTTTCACGGCGGCGCTTAGCTCGAACGGGGCCGCGGCAGCGCAGGCAAAGCTGTACAAGATGGCGAATGAGGGTAGAGTCAACTGATAGCTAGTGAATGATCAGCACTGAGATTTATTTCTTTCTGTCATTGAATATTTTAGTCTGTTTGGTTTGTGGTTTATTTTTTTTTTTTGATGATTAGGGGTCACCATTTTATGTTCATCTTGATTTCAGTATAACTTTAAAAATATTATTTTAAATCGAATCCACTTTTACATTTTTTTCATTCATTATATATATGTATGTATATATATATATATATATATATATATATATATAAATTTTACATTATATTATTAAATTTGAGTGATCCAGAATAATAAACTTTATTATATATCATGATAAATTTTAAATTATAAAAAAAATTATCTCTTTCGATTTATTAGAAGTGCTTCATTTTTATTTATATAATATAATTAAGTTAATATCTATCTATCTCGAAAGAAAAATCTTATATATACGACAAGAGTTATAAATTGGATTATAAAATATGTTTAAAATTACAAATTATCCCTAAACTTTATTTGGAAAAACTCTTTTAAAAGGGCAATTATGATAGTTTTGTAACTCAACGTATAACCCTCATTTGTACATGTAGCATAACTCATCTCGGAAATCATCTATATGTATTAGCGTCTCGTGAGACGCGATGCGTTCATACACATTAAAATTTTTTATGTTAAACAATATTTGAGTGAAATATTAGTCATGAAGTATTTTTATAATATTTTTTTTAATCTTAGAGGTGATATAATTATTTAAAAATTTAAAAGCATAGATGAAGAACAAATTGTTGATAATGAAGAACAAATTGTTGATAAGATTAAAGGTGTTTTTGAAAAATCTAAAATTACTGACTCCATTCGATTAGTATATGGTACTCTCGTATTATATGATAATTATAATAATAATAATAATAATAATAACTAGTGTGCGGAGCGCATATATATAATATAAACATAATTTAAAATTAAAAGTTATTTTTGAAAATTTGAATTTATTTATAATATATTTTATTTAATCTTAAAATAATGATATAATGGTCAGGATAATGAGATAGTGAGAGAGAATTTGGGAAATTTTTGAATGAGTTATTTACTTTTTTGGCACTTTAATTATTAAATATTTTGGAAGAATGACAGGAATGAATTTCGAAATCCATTAAAATGACCAAATATATAATTTTATTTTCACAATTAATGTATGAAAAACATCGATTTTATCAATCATTCTCATCCAATTATCGAAATAGAGAATAGATTGGTGGAACATAGGTACCATACTGATCACATTGATGATCGTACATATAAGAATAAAGAAAATGAATACGGTCCAAGTTTGAGAAAATTGAATTTAAAAAAATAAACCAATTAAGTTGGATTAAGTGAAAAATATATTGTCCAAATTTGAGAAAAACTACCCATTAGAGTATCCAAGTTGGTAAAATAGGTGAACACTTGATCAATAATCATGGGTTCGATTTTTCCTACCAAAATTTTTTTAGAAGAGCCTGTCACACATAGTTTGCCCCATGTAATTTCCCTAGCTACTTTCGTTTGCAGGCAACTGCATTAGTCCTCGACTTTACTCAGCGCACACCAACCACGGCTGTCATCGTCATAAAAAAAGAAAGTTAGAGAAAAGCTAAATAAAAAAATGAACCAACTTTGCAACCTCCTTAAGTCAAATTCTCTCTTCCTTGCCATCCCACTTTCTTGCACACTTCTTTTACTTTTGTTAGAGGAAAGGAAGCAATCGAATCTATCAAAAAGTTATGCTTAGCTTCTTCAATATGATCAAATACAATGCGATTCAGTGATGGGCTACCAAAAAAAGTACGATATTAATAAGAACAACAAAAAGTAATTTTGGACACAGAAAAAAAGAGGCTAGCATGGGTATTCTTGGAGCCATTGCAAGGCATTTGGATGCACTTGTGGGGTGTTTTTCTTACAATGCTTACCACATTATTATTTAATTATGCCATCCTTTTTTAAAAAAATTCGTTAATTAATTATTATTATTATTAATTCAATATGATTGCTTGAATATTATTTTTGTTTCTTTTGATTAATTTGTCTTGCAGAACTGGAGTGATGCTTCTATTTCCCCTGTCAGATTAAATAAATTCTACTCCCTGCAGATCAAAGAAACTAAATAAAATGAAGCTATATAGCATTAAATTTTCAATGATTTGTGTGTATTTAAAATTTGTTAATACTGAATTCAATAACAGGTATGCATCGATGAGAGCAATAGAGAGCCCTTCCATAGTAGATGACCAGAAATGGTTGACATATTGGGTTCTTTATGTTAAAATATATTATTGTTATCTCTCAAGGGTAGATTAGTCATTTTACTCCTTTTGTGTTTACCCTAACTATATAAACATATTTCTTTGTATTCTTTATTCAGTTTTAAAACACTACGGCTTGAACTTTTCGCTCACTCTCTATTTCTTCAAAGGTTATCTTTTATCCCAGTCAAAGTACTAGCAGACCTGTTTGAGCGTGCACGTCTAACTGATAACAGGATAGTTGATACTCCTCTTGAGACCAATGCTCGGTACTCTCTGTCGGATGGACCTCCTTTGCCGGATCCTACCTTATACCGTACTATTGTTGGCAGCTTGGTCTATCTTACTGTGACTCGTCCAGATATTGCGCATGTTGTTCATGTAGTAAGTCAATTTGTCACTGCACCAACTACAGTTCATTGGGCTGCACCGGCTGCTGTTCTTCGCATTCTCAGGTATCTTTGGGGCACTCAGTTTCAAAGTCTTTTGTTTCCTTCTACTTCCTCCTTAGAGCTGCGTGCGTACTCTGATGCTGATTGGGCTGGCGATCCCACGGATCGTAAGTCAACCACTGGCTTCTGTATTTTTCTTGGAGATTCTCTTATCTCTTGGAAAAGTAAGAAACAAGTTGTTATCTCTAGATCTTCTACCGAAGCGGAGTATCGTGTTATGGCTTCAACCACTTGCGAGATTGTTTGGTTACGTAGGTTGCTTGCGGATTTCGGTATCCTTCTTCATCATCCTACTCCGTTATATTGTGATAATCAGAGTGCAATTCAGATTGCCCGCAATTCAGTTTTTCACGAGAGGACAAAGCACATTGAGATCAATTGTCACGTCCAGTGGCGGAGCCAGGAATCCGATTCTACTCGGACTAGAATTTTAAACTCTAAAATCCTTTAATATTTTAAATTGATCTATCCGCGCTAATATCAAATTTACATATAAATTTTTTAAAAAAATTTTGGAGCCCGGGTGAAAAATGCAGTGGCTCCACCCCTGGTCACGTCACTCACTATCATCTACAGCTTGACACAATCACGTTACCTTTTGTTCCTTCTTCTCTGCAGATAGCTGATATGTTTATCAAGGCACATTCCGCTTCGCTCTTCCGTTTTTTGTCTAACAAACTCTCCATGCTTTTAGCTGTAGCATCGTGAGTTTGAGGGGGATGTTATAATATATTATTGTTAGCTCTCAAGGATAGATTAGTCATTTTACTCTTTTTGTGTTTACCTTAGCTATATAAACATATTTATTTGTATTCTCTATTCAGTTTTATAATACTACGGCTTGATCAGCTTTTCCCTTACTCTCTATTTCTTCACTTTACTCCATCGTAACTCTATTCGAGCTTTCTTTTTGGAAAATTCTTCAATGGTATACACGTAATACACTCGATCATTCGATATTCTATCATATGTCGACACCGAAATACTCGACTTTTATTAATTTAATCATGTGCAACTTAAATTCATTGCAGGCTTCCATTCTGGCCATGCATATATATGAAGCTTCTGTTGTGTGTATGGCTGGTGTTGCCAATGTTCAATGGAGCAGCTTATATATATGAAAACTTTGTGAGGAAATATGTAGACATTAGCAATTATATGGATTCCAACAATCAATATCCTGGTCATGGCTAAAAAAATGTCCTTCAAATGATGAGTCTTGATGCAAGAAAATCAGTTGAAAGATACATTGAGAAACATGGCCCTGAAGCTTTTGATAGAATATAATAGTCAAAGTGGTAAGCCGAGGGTGGTTAACCTATTTCAAATTTTCTACTCCATATTACACTAATTTTCCTGTATTTTTTTATAAAATTCGATTTTACAGAACGTATATATATCGTATTTCGGACTACTATACGTCTTTATGTAGCTTGAGACGTATATGCACAGAGCATAAGTTGATGAAAAGGTTTACCTTTTCGCAGGCTGAGAAAGAAGCAAGGAAATGAAGACATGGATATCGTTTATGAACAAAGTATTTATATTATGTGGTGATGAAGATGAATCCATGCAGAATTTATTAAACTCAAAACATTTGTAAATTCCCAGATGTGTTAAATTTTGAATATTTGAAAATTATGATCAATATTTCAGTCTTCATGCCAAGTCGTGGGATGAGAATCCATATGTATTTTAGAGTATTCAAAATTTATCGAATAAAATTAAAGAACTTTGCTTTGATATATGTCTGTCATTTTGTTTTCATATATCTAATAAATAATGAAAGACTTTATCAATATATATACACCAACTCCACACACAAATAGACATTGTCCATCGGGCCTAAACAGCTTGGAGATATTGAAGTATTCAAAAAGTTACAAACCCTGGCAGATGAGACAGCATGCATCAACAATAGAAACAGAGAATACAACAAATAACACATTGGCAGAGATGGAAACGGGCGACTTAACTTTATGAAGAAATATCTCCATATGTTATTCTGATTTCCCGAATTTTTTCTTTAATTTGTTATCTGGTCTATTCGATCCACCATTTCTTTAGTAAGAAGAGTCTTCCAATTGTTAGAGTAGGTGCCCAGCGGACCAAGTTATGGCTTGTGCTTTTATTGAATATAATGTAAAACGATGTTTATTTTAATATTATTTTACGATTTAATCCAATTATGACATTATGCTTTATCTGTATATCAATGCAAACTGCATAAATAAAGTTCTTGAATATACAATAGGCACCATGAGATCTGTCTCGCAACGTAAGATAATGAAACTTATTAGGAAGTGTACCGTATATTCTAAACTAGTTTCTAATCGAATCAGCCGCCTAAAATAAGGATAAAGGTCGTTTGAGCTTGAAACTAGCATCTATAATGTAAACATCATGTTTCATTAGCAAGGGCATGGAGATGTACATTCATACAGATGGGTGATCATACGATGATGCACTGAACAACCATCCTTCGGACTGTCCAAGTGATTCTCACTTATCGAGTGAAATAATCTGCGGTTATGGTTGTATACCATTAGTTCTTTGACCTAGGACAATGTAGGGCCTATACGTAGTAGCATGCACTTTGATCTGTTTACCGACTCCATTTAGGGTCATCAAGTGGCGAGGTTGAGTGTAGTTTCGATATACGTAAGAGCAAATGCATTGTAGTCTGAGATTCACCGTTTGCCTACGGGTGAAGATATCCTATGTGATATGATGAGTTAATAGTGTTAGGAATCTCTGGCCGGGTCGAGAAATGTATTTTAGGGAAATATGTTTTCCTAGTTGCACATATCATGTCACTATTAGTACTCAAACATAAACCGCATTGTTATCGAATTTATATGCAACTCTCGATATACTAATGGTTGCAAATTCGATCGGGATATATGTGTTGAAAGGACCGTACTGTACGCTAACCATAACTTAAGGTTTTTGCAAATCCTATCAGCGATACCTAGGGATCATGGGGCGATGGTACTAGACGCTCTTATCATGATCCGATGGGTGCAATCAGAAATGATTATGATATTCTTGATCAAGTATTGGATTCTGTGTTCTCGTTGAGAAAGTCAAAGTTCAAGGAGTTGAATTTGACGACTATAATTTGATGGAAATCAAACATGATGCTTATAAAGAAATTTATAAGTTGATTCAATAGGATGTAAGAAATGAAAGTTAGCTTAACTGCTAATTGAGTAAGGATAGTGGAGCTGTTTATTTTGGTGAAGAAGTTCACTAAACTGACAGCTGTCCAATATGTTAAGCGAAAATTTTAATCTTCGAAATTTTTTATTTTCATTATATGAACAAAACTTGTATCCCTGACACACCGACGATGTCAGATCGTCAAACAGGGTTATAACGAGTTCAGAATCATTTACTTAGTGAATTTAGATTTACTGATTAAATGATCGTACTAGTAGTTGTGACTACTAATATGTAAAAATTCTTATAAAATGTTTTAAAGGGATCTAAAATTAATTAACTAATGAATTAATTATATTGATTAAATAATGTTTATTCAATTAATATGTCTATGCATGTATTAAATGTATATGTGTAGATATATTAATGTTTATATATATACTGATTAAATGATCGTACTAGTAGTTGTGACTATTAATATGTAAAAATTTTTATAAAATGTTCTAAAGGGGTCTAAAATTAATTAATTAATGAATTAATTATATTGATTAAATAATGTTTATTTAATTAATATGTCTATGCATGTATTAAATGTATATGTGTAGATATATTAATGTTCATATATATATATATATATATATTGTTGGGTGCAATAATTGTCCCTGTTTGGTAGAGCGATCGAACCGTGGTGCTTGAGCTGCTGTGCGGTTTAAAAGATTTGAGTTGCACCATTACCACTAGCTATTGCTTTTGGTAAAACGGTAAGAACTCGGTACTACAATTGGTATCTTAGCCAAGATCACGGATTCGATTTCCATTTATTGCAAGAAGTGCAATTATTGGTAGGTAGATTGTTAGGTGCAATAATTGTCCCTGCTCGGTAAAGAGATCGAACCGTGGTGCTTGAGCTGATGTGCGGTTTAAAAGATTTGAGTTACATCATTACCACTAGCTATAGCTTTTGGTAATGATATGAGAATTTATTTAATGAAAATTAAGAGTACTGGTGAGACAAGGATTTCAAATCCTGATGGAAGAGGGATTCTTAATGGGATCAGGAATTACACTCTATAAATATATGATTATGGGACATATAATACGATAGAGTTTTTGCACTCAAAAATTCACCGAAATTCCATCCTTTTGCAAAGCACCTCTCGTCCATCTCCAAGAATTTGGTGAAATATTTTGGCCACCATTTTCTTCCGCGACCGTGTCCTGCGCTGCTGCATGGGTCCAGATTTTGAAAAATCGGACAATCTAGTCTCAATGCATAAATTGTTTGGCTTCTCTAGTGCGATCCAAGCGAAAAGCATACTATCTAATTGTGGACCGGATTTGACGATCAAAAAGAGATCAAGATTTGAAAATGGTGGGTCCATATCCTCAAAAGGAGTTTTGAAGATCGAAGACATGTAAAATATTGAGAGCTTGTGTAATATTGTATTTGTATCCTTGCATTTACCTAGGTTCTGGACATAGATCCGTATATGGCTTATATGAATCAATTAGTTCTCGGTTATCGATCATTCTTTATTATTTATGATGTATGTGATATATTGTAAATAATCAGTATGTGCGTTATTATTAGTAGTAAGAGTTGCATAAATCCGACAAGCATACAAACAGACATGACACAAATTTTTAAAATTAATTATGAGAAAATTTTAAAAATGAAATCCCTCATTTTTTATAAGATCCAAAATTTAAATCAACCCATTAAAAGAAAGATTAATATTTTATTTTATTCCATTAACGGTGGTAACATGATCAATTAGCTCTTGGTGTCATGTTTTACTCATATAAATCATGATATGCATATGAATCACTGATATAAAAATTGCATGTGAGCTAAATTTTTAATTCAATTAGATTCATACAACTCAGTGTTGTAACTATTGAATTATATATATTCTTAATCTCGTGGATAAATTAAGAAAATAATTCAATATCATATCGTAATTAATTGTATTTAACATGATTAAATTTCATATGGGATAAATTTCACTATTCGAATATAATTAATTATAATTTATATACATCATGACCAAATGTGATTTTTAATAATTTATGTGTAATTTTAGTTCAAACGAAAATATTGTTCTTATTCTTCAATTAATTAGAATCACCAGGATATTGAATTATTTATGCATAAAATAATTATTCTCCATAATTATTCATCTCCAAATCTTACCAAAACCAAGAATAATTTTATATATTTATGTTACAACTAAATGTTATTCAAAAATTAATTTATAATTTTAATTCAATTAATTAATGTTGCGGCTATTCTTTAATAAATTAAAATCATTTGAATCACTAAGACATTAAATCACAAATGTATAATATTTATGATGTTAATAATTTACCATCATAAATGTCATTCATATGATCATCAACTCACTTATTTCGAATAAATAAAGGTGGCATGACTAAACCTTAATTATTTAAAATTATATGCGTTCACTGGACAATTTTTAGTTTTACTTAATACTCTTTATAATAATTATTTGATAATACAATCAACATTTTTGAAGAGTTCTCACATGAAAAATAAGTAGAGCTAATGCCTATTTAAAAACCTAACTCCTTAGACAGAGCAACGTTCATTAAAAAGATCAGCAGCAAACCAATGCAATTTAATCGGTCTATAAAGAACTCCCTTAAATCATGTTTTCATACGTAAACTCATAATTATTATCCAAATAAAATAATTATCCATAATGTGGATCTTTATAGTCAATTTTTTTTATTAATTTGTTAACTTTATAATTCACATTTTAACTTGATTTTTTCATATAAAATTATAGCAAATAAAATAAATAATTGAATATGACAAGATGTGAATCTCAATATGACAATTTTTAAATTTTATTTGCATGTATGATTAAGAAAATAAATATAATCATAATATTAAAAATTACATAATAACAAAAATAATTACAAATGATTTTGGGGTAATATATTTCATGCAAATAATTAATAAATTTTAAATAGGTTAATAATCGTAATTTTGAAGTCTCGTTATTTCTACAATCAACTTTTAAAATTTTCATAATTTCCATACATTATCAATGCAAACATGTCTATAAATCAAAATTTCAAAAATTTGAAAATTCTTAATTTGGAAATAGCATAGACTGAAAATTCAGAATTAAATTCTCAAATTAATAATTTTGACTATCAAAATTAATTTTTAAAGTTTAAATTTCTTGGGAAATCAAAATCCCAAAACTGAAGTCAATATTTTGAAATTATTAAATTTATTAATCAAATCCTAAAAGTCAAACAAGCCTTACATTGAAAAAAGCTCTAATTTTCAAAATAACCCTAGTCTCAAATTAAATTGTTCACGCTGCCACCAACTCCGACCAACATCGTCCCATTGTCCCAAGACCTCGACCAACCCTGCCTCACCATCGTCAATCATAAATCGGCCATCTATTGTTTTTTTTTAAAAAAAAAACCCGTCGCGCAACTTCACTTATAAGTCCGACGAAACAATGACCTAACTTTTTTGAACCAATCACACGACAGTTCATACTTTAATCGACGATAAACGTCCAGAGCCACATTAATTGGTTGGAAAATAAGCGAAATCAACCAAAAATATTTTGGCCAAATTTTTTATTTTATATTCCAGCCAGTGGCATACCATGGTTTCCCTGACATGAACTTCCGACCAGTAAATTTAGTCGTCGGAGTTAGGTTTCATACGACGACAAATTTAACCAAATACAAAACTAAGGTTTCTTGTCCGATTTCAAAATTTATGAGAATTTTTTAAATTTAAAAAATTATGGAGATTTTTAAATTTTAAAAATTATGTAACATGGTGATGCAAATTAGAAAATTATACCCATTTAAATTTTCATAATGTTTCTAGGATCGAAAATCTCAAATAATCAAGGAGGAGACATAAATCGCCCTGATACCAAATGTTAAAAATATAACATAATAATTGTTGTTCCTAAAATTATTTCATTATTTCAGAAGCCCATAAGAGAAGCCCATCAGATAAAGCCTAGTGGAGTTGCAGTTGGCCCAGTGAAAGAAATTTGCGGCCGGTTACATCCATTACCCAAGATGGAAGATCGTGGAGTGATCGTGAAAAAGATCCCAAACTGACGCGCAAAAATGTGACAAAAGCAAAAGGAGGAATTCAAAAGAAAACACAACAAACACATTCAACAATTCCACAGCAAACTTCTGCAAAATTCTGTCATTAATTGCTCGCTCATTTTCCATTTTCCAAGCAGTCTATTTTCTCATTTCTTCAATTTTATTGTAGAATGTTGATCAAAATTCATAACAGCATATTTAAGTTTGATGTTGTCCATGGATTCTCTCTATAATTTCTTTATTTTCCTCAGTTTATACGTTTAGCTTTGAAGCCATATCGAGGGAACTATAACTAACGGTCGAATCGAGACTCGCAACGTTTGATAAACGAAGTCGGATCATTTCACATTTGGCACGAACACGTGCCTGACACGTCCCGCAATTTTGTGACAAACAAATTGGCACGCCCAGTGGGACCAAATGCCTCCAAAGTGTACTGATAAGAATGAAGTAATTCCTCCATCACAGGGGAAAGGTCATCGTTCACAGGAGGAAGAGACCGATGCTGATGGAAGATCAGTGGAACGACTGGTACACAAGTTCGAAGAAGAGGCTGTGAAGGAAGGAATTTCATTTTCTGGTGGTGAGGGACTTTCAGCAAACATTATGTTGTCCATGGAGAAAAATATCTGTGGGGATCTCAACGAAATGACCAAAGCCTTTACTACTGTTATGATGGAATTTATGGCAGAAATAAGGGAATGGTGGAAGTCTTCGAATGAAGAGAATAAGTCACCAAAAGTGTAGAACCCGTAAATCAGTAGACGTATAAGCCATGCATAATTCTAGATTTTTTTTAAATTTAATTGACTTCATTGCATGATTATTTTAAATGCATTTATTTGAAGTTAATTATTTATTATTTCAGTTCAGTAGTATGATTTTTAGCATTTCAGTATTTTCAGTGAGGCCGGACCGGAGTTGGAGTTTTGAGATAGAATTTAAGATTCGAGAAATATTTCCAGAAGTTAATTTAGCTAGTAACTAAGTTCATTTAAGTTAGAAAGGGAGGTTTGAAGATTTAATTTAATTATTTGAGGTGATTAAGAAATGAATTCATTTAAATTATTAGATTAAGGGGTTAGCTCACTAAATTATTTAAAGGATTAGTAAGGCTTTCAAGGATTATTAGTTGACTAGATAATCAACATTTCCCTTTATTTTATCATGCATTTTTCGGCCACCCTTAGTGCTAGAAGATTCATTTTCCAACTCATCAACTTTGACCAATTCTTTGCATGTAATTAGTAGGATAATTCTAGGATTTTTGGGAGCACAATTTAATTAAATAAATGGACATATCCTAGTCTAGAATCAAGATAAATTTCGGCCACCACCTCCTAGAAGCATCCACCAACTCATTTGATATCAAACCATAATTCAAAAATTCAAATTCAAAGGGAGTGGACTTGGTCTTGATCCTTCCTTATATCTTGCACCCACTTCCCTCACCCTCCTAACCATTTTTCCCCCTCTCCTTTCTTTCAAAATCTGAGTGAAAATAAGACCCTTTTCAGAGGTAAAAATCGTGAGCCATAGCTAGGGAGAAAGGCAAGAAAATCGAGTTCAAGGAAGGTAGACAAGAAGCGCTCCACCTCCTCCGTGCCGCGTCGTCGTTGTTTCGTTCGTTTTCTTTCGAAACGAAACCAGGCATGTCTAGATTTCTTTCAAACCTCAATCAAGTCATATTATCATTTATTTTTCAGTACATGATCATGTTGTAGCAAGCAAAATCGAGATCCATGTCAAAATATTTTGGAACACACATGCAGAATTTTCGACTTCCCTTGACAAGCTTCACGTTTTTCTGAGTTTTGATGGTTTCAGGTATTGGATCGACTCCAGGCTCCCAAGGCGGCTTGTATACATGTAGTAGGATGCATTAGGACCATGTTGGTCCATTCAAACCAGCCCCATACTTGCTGGAAAACCGAAATGACAGCAAGTTCCCCATAAGTGCAGAAATGTGATTCGAAAATTCAGTTTGGATGTCAAGGAGGAAGGATCTGATCTTGGCTGCCCAAAGGCCTTTAGCCATGGTTGGATCACTTCCCTAGCATGTCTAAGACGTGACTAAGTTGCCCTTTTTGTGGCTTGGTCCATGGCCCCTCGGTTTTTAATCAAAACGTGAAAACAGCCCCCTCCCCTCTCGGCCCCTTTGGTTTTGACAGCACATGTACTTCGAGTTGGTTGGCTTGGTGTGGATCTTGGTTGGCCTATGGCCCTTAGCCACGGTTCATATCATACTCCTAGATGTCTAGATCGTGCCATGGTCAATCAAATGGCCACTGGAACGACGCAAGACATCGATCATAGCATAAACACTACACACGCACGCATGAGGGCCCTCGGTGAGAACTTTCGGGTGGTTGCTGGAATGAGGCGAATTGTGGCTGGCCTAGGGCCCTTAGCCATGGTTCAAATCATTCTTTGGGACGTTTTGGAGAGGCTTTGGTCGGTGGTTCAAGCCCCAATGGCCAAAAGTCTCGCAAACGACGCGATGCAAGCTAGGTCGCAGCTGCTGGAAATTACAGCAAGTTGCTGTGTCGGTTCAGAGGCTCGTTCGAGTTCTTGGTTGGCTTTTAGCCCATGGCCTTGGACTGGACAGTGCCTCATTGAGTTAGGAAGGTCATGTTTTCGACCGTTCGTCATTTGGATCATTTTTGAGGTCGTACGAGAATTTACGGTGCAATGTGCCAAATTGACTCTCGAAAGAGCGTTTCGTGTTTTGGCCTCCATTCCACCTAGATTTCGACCCTATCATTTTAGGAACATTATTTTATGATTTTTCAGCGTATTTTAATCATGACTATACGTCAGTTCAGTGTCGGTTCAGGTTGGCTCGGAGTCATGATTAAATGCGAAGTCATTAGGCGTCATAGTCGCATCTTTTGAACGTAAATTGCATAGTTGGTCATGTTTAAACTATTGCATATTTTTCATGGCACAGTTAGGTTGCAGCGAGCCTGGGAACGAACCAATCCAATCCAGTTGGTAAAATTACAGGAATTTTCATTATGCCAGTTAATTATTTTACGTGCATTAAACAGAAAATGATTATTTTTGAGATTTATGCGATATGGCTTGTGGTTCATTCACTATGTGGGAGTGTTATTTTATACGGTCGCCAGTAACCGATCAGTTCAGTATGGTACCACCCGGTCGCCAGTGACCGGCCAGCTCAGTTCAGTTTCAGCCTCCCCGGTAGCCAGTTACCGATCAGTTCAGCTTAGTGCAGTGGCCACAGGCTAAAACATAATCTCAACAGAAAATTTTACCAGATATTTCAGTACAGGCTCCAAGGAGCAAATATTTTTACAGTGATTTCCAGTTCAGTTATGCACGTATTATAATTGCTCAGTACAGATTATTTTCAGTATGCATCAGGACAGGATATTTTATCCCATGCATATTTTAAATTCAGATTTTTACTCGTTACCTGCGATTTATGCATGCTGAGTCTTTAGGCTCACTAGACTTGATTGTTGTAGGTACTGATGAGGCCAGGGCCGAGGGCGGGGACCAGTGAGCCAGCTTGGGTCGGCAGTAGTGGCACCCGAGGACCTCAGTGCAGCAGTTGTTATGTTTTTTCCGCAAACAATTTTTATCAGCTGATGTATATTTTTAAATTGTGATTTTTGGAAAACTTTATTTTCTTCCGCTGCAATTATTTTGAAATATTAAACTTGTTTCACCAGTGATTTTATGAGCGAGGCCATTAAGTTCTTTAAAAAAAAAAAAAATTTAATTTTCCGCAAATTTTCAAGCAAGTAGTTCGAGGGCCTTTGCAAAAAGATGATAAACCCAAGGAAACTGGAACTAAACTGTCTGAAGACCAAGGCCAGGGATCGGGGAATTCTCAAGCAAGTGAAAATCGCCGTTTGGAGGAATCACCGACTCTGGGATATGTTGAGGAAGAAAAGTATACTCCTCCACACAGGAGGGAATATGAGTTGGGTCTGAAACGCCAAAGTTACAGTAACGGTAAACAAGTAGTAGGAATATGTTCGCTGTCACTTCTCCTAGCATGCATCCAGAGATGTATGGTGATGAGGAATGCATGGGTGTTTAGTTCCAGGTTCGGGGAATAACACTCAGGGGGCAAATTATTCCCCGCACCCATCGCAAAAAGCTCCAGTCTTGGACTTCGAGACTGTACATGATGTTATTCAAGAGTTGTATGGCCCAGGAGTTAGGCCAATCAACCGACCAGAGTTTCACAAGACATACCCCGATGTTGTTGATCATAAAAATCCTTATCTACGAGGGTATCGCATTCCAGACTTTACCTTATACTCAGGGGAAGATGGCCAATCTAGCGTGGAACATGTAGCAAGGTTTACAATCCAATGTGGGGAGTTAGCAAATTTGGAGAATTTTTCTAATTATAAGTTACGATTGTTCCCCAATTCTTTGACTAACACTGCTTTCACTTGGTATGCGATGCTACCTCGAAATTCTATTATGACTTGGCATGATATGGAACGTCAATTCCATACACAATTCTTCAGAACAGTACCTGAGATTAGTATAGCGGAATTGTCAAGGGTGGTCCAAAAATCGGGGGAATCTGCTAATGACTTCATTTATAAATTCAAGAAATTGAAAAGTAGATGCCGAGTTTTCCTTCCCGAATCAGAATATGTGAAGATGGCACAGCGATGCCTTGATTTTGAACTTATAAAGAAGTTTCAGGGATGGAATTCCGTGATTTTTATGACCTTGCTGCCAAAGTATCAGAATATGAAGAATTACTGAGGGAGGAGAGTCATAAAAGAAAATCGACAGTGGGCCCTTACTTCCAAGAAGTTGAGGAAGTCGCTTTAGCGGAAGTGGCAAATTCTGGATCACACATCGTCCCTTTCTTGAGACGCAAGAGGGAAGAACTTTCCAACAAAAACTTTTCTCCAGTGCAAACACCATATACTTTCGATGCGTCAAAGACAGAAGAAATATTTAATCACTTGGTGAAGGAAAAGTTTATAACATTCTCCCCATATCATAAGCTGCCCACCAGAGAGGAGATGAAAAGAAGAGATTACTGTAAGTATCACGATTCCTTCAACCATATTTGTTGGGCTTTCAAAAATGTCTTGCAGGAAAGAAAATCAACAAGGGAGTCCTAAAATTTCCCGAGAAGAAAGAAACAATGATAGTGGATGAAGATCATTTTCCCCCACTGGCCAATGTGAATGTGAGCAGTACCGATTTGCGTTTCTTAATCAATGAGAGGAGAAGGAATGGAGGTGAAGACAAGTCCATTAGGCCAGGAGTTACTATAAAGAAGTGTTGGGTGCCTTGGAAAATGATATTTGAGGTTAAGGGGAAGAAAACAGAAATTTTCATGAAAAAGACCGCTATTACAATGGGAGTGATGTGCATTATGGTGGGAGAATATGAGGTATGTTAGGAATCTATGGCCAAAAGGCCAGAGACCCAGTACCTCAGAAGGGACTCGTCTCCTGGGTTGGTGACTAGCGAGAGAAGAAGTTACCCGCAGTTATTCCAGAAGATAATACAGAGGCCAGCACCTCAAAAATATGAAAGGAAACTCCGTTTTGTTGTTACTCCCAGAGCAATCCCCGACGGTATATGGAAACGCATAGAACATCCAAAGTTCCCAAATCCTCTTCTCGGACCCAAAAACGACGTGTGTTGAGAGAAAAAGCTATTGAACGCAGATCTAAGATGGAGGATTCATTCAAAGAGAAGAAAAAATTTGGGAGGAAGACTACTGAAGATAACGAGGAAGAAGGTGATGACTTTCTGTCGGAGGAAGACAGTAACGTGGTCAAGAAAGCTACCTTCAAGGTAGGGCAGATTCTTGTCTCATTTGAGTGTGCCACAGGATCATTAATGTTACCAGATGAGTTCAAACGCAAAAAAATGTTTGGGTCTGGTGGATTTATAGGAAATGAAAGTGCTACAGATTCCGTCCAGAATAATGTTTCAAAAGATTGTACTGGAGTTCTCGTTGATGAAGAGAAAAGAATGGTTATGAAGAAACCTACCAATGAAATGACTAAACATATCAAACCACTTTATATCACAGCGCATGTTAATGGAAAACATGTATCTAGAGTATTGATATATAGTGGATCTGCTGTCAATATTCTACCCCACAGAATTCTGCAGAAGTTGGGGAAATGTGTGGAAGACTTGATTCCGACAAAAGTCTCTATGGGAGCTTTTACTGGAGAATCCACCAAAACCTTGGGAGTTTTACCAGCAAATGTTACTGTAGGGTCTCGATCCTCTATGCCAGCCCTTTCGTGGTCAATTCCAGTGCTAGCTTCCATGCCTTGTTAGGAAGGGATTTGATTCATTCCAATCATTGTGTGACATCCTCCTTGCACCAATTATTGTTAATGTGGAAAGAGGATGAAGTGGAAGTGATACAGGCTGATTCACAGCCGTATCAATCTAATTCCAATGCCATGAAAGCTAGATATTATGATGGAGCTTTTGGTCCAATTAAGTTTCGTAACTACAAGGTGCATGGACAACCAGGAGCAGTGTATATGGACACTCGAAAGGTTAAAGAAGCAGTTGAGAAGGTTCTCAAACCTACTTCCATGGTCTCTCCTAGACCCATGGTCAGATCAATTATCGAGGAGGTCGATAACTAAGTTCACTAAAGAAGATATTGAAGTCGCTGCAACTTCCGAGTTGAAAGCCAAAATGCAGCAGCTGGTGAACGAAGTGCAGTCTCAGGAGTTGTGGGATATCGATGGAGCTGAATTAATATTTGAGGAGGAATGTGGAGGTAGCGAGGAAGAAGAGTTACAAATAGAGGATTTAATCTTAGCTCAGGCTCAGATGAAAGATCGACAGTCGGAGACAAATGGTTCATAAAGATGGAATACATGAGAAGTATTGTACAAAGTAGGCTGGATAGCCACTTTGGTTAGTTTTGTCATATTGACTCATAAGAAGTTTCTATAAATATGCGAGGAATAGGCTTTTAAGTCATTCCTTGCTGAAGTTGTTTGTAAATAATGATTGAGCATTGTGAATAAATAAAATGATTGTTCATGGAATCCGATGTAGTTAATGTATTTTGAGATGAATATTTGTTGTGTTGTTCGGCCAAATTGATGAAAAAGTGAAGTTTGTTTATGACATATCTTGAAACCTTGGGGAGTATCGTTTGAAAAATGTTGTTTAACAGTTGACTGGTAACAAGCAGTGTTGACCAACCATGTTTGCATCAATTTTGAAGAAAACAGACTTTTTTGTCGTTTGTTTAGTTTTTAGAAAATTTTGGCAGCTTTTCCCTTATAAATGTGAAATGCCATGTTTCCAATAACAAAGTTTGGCTTTCAAGCCACTTTTTCAAGTCTACATATCAGAAAAGACACTTGTCAAACCATGGCAAACAAGTGTAAAAAAAAGTACACCTACTGTCCTAAGCCTATATATTTTATTTCCTCTCAATGTGCATGACAGTCCATACGTATATGCTCAGCCGCTGGCAGAGATATTCATCAAAGCTTGCTGATTTTCGTTTGGATTAGCCAGCGGCACTATCATGAGGATTTTTCATCTTCATTGATCTTTAAGGTACTTTCTTGCATTGGGCTTTGAGATTCTCAAATAATTGATTTCTCCAACCATGTTTCCTAAAAAATAAATGAGAACCACATGAGAAATAATGGAGTGTTGATCAACAAAACTATACTTCGTGTGCACTATATGTTGTCATTTATGTGGCACGTGTCACTTTTTTGTGAGATGGAATGAATCTTGCCATTTTTTTAATTTATGTCTTGCCAAGATTCCAGAAAATGGTATATCATCATCAGTGAATTTGGTGGAGCATCACAATTCCTTGTGCTGGTGCATTTCTTTTCAGCACATGGAAGATTACATAAGTTGCACAAGCTATAGATCAAGCTCTGAATATGCACACCAAGAGAGCCGCTCTGTTGAGGTGCAAACAGTGGGTGTTGCAATATGTTACTCATCAAAAACTTATTCAGGCATATTCACAAACACCTTGAGTGCAGCATGAAATGTGATATATTCTACAATGTTTTTTTGATGAGGATTGGAAAAATGGTGAAATATACCTACTTTGAGAAGGTGTGGCTTGATGTAAAGGAGATTGATGATGGCAATTTTCAGAAACTTGGATGGCATCACAAAGTCGATGTAATCGGCGGTTTCTTCGAGAAGATCGATAGACTCCGATGGAGATTTGGGGGAAGAAAGAGATAAGGATAGGGTTCAGTGAATGCACACTCTGTTGGAGGAAGAACATGCGTTTCATCTGTCAATTCTTCTTCAAGTCCGTAGAACTATTCCTTGTAACCATATGATTCTACGTTGAGCTCTGAATAGGTAGAAGAACGAATAAAGCAAAGAAATAATCAACTTGGCCTACTGGACCGAATTGGTAAAATTAGTCAAATAGCCAAAATGGGCCAAATTGACCATTGGCCCAAATTGGCTAGGGGGCAATTGTTGTGCCTAAAATTATTTCATTATTTTAGAAGCCCATAAGAGAAGCCCAACAGATAAAGCCTAGTGGAGTTGCAGTTGGCCCAGTGAAAGAAGGTTGCATCCGTTTACATCCATTACACAAGATGAAAGATCGTGGAGTGATCGTGGAAATGATCCCAAACTGACGTGCAAAAATGTGACAAAAGCAGAAGGAGGAATCCAAAAGAAAACACAACAAACACATTCAACAATTCAACAGCAAACTTCTGCAGAATTTTGTCATTAATTGCTCGCTCATTTTCCATTTTTCAAGCACTCTATTTTATCATTTCTTCAAATGTTGATCAAAATTCATAACAGCATATTTAAGTTTGATGTTGTACATGAATTCTCTCTATAATTTCTTTATTTTCCTCAGTTTATACGTTTAGCTTTGAAGTCATATCGAGGGAACTATAACTAACGGTCGAATCGAGACTCGCAACGTTTGATAAACGAAATCGGATCATTTCATATTTGGCACGAACACGTGCCTGACACGCCCCGCAATTTTCGTGACAAACAATACTGAATAATATCTGATCTACATACGTATAAATACATGTAAAGATCAACATGTGAAAAATTAAAGGCATGAACGAAATCTAACCTCTAGCTATTGATATTGAATTTAAGATAATAACTAGCGAGATCTCACGAACATTGAAAGCTTTTACCATATTAATCCTGAAAATTTGATTTATCTTCTATTAAATATAAGATGTCCCTCATTTTTATCTTAATGAAATATGTTGACTATAATTATTTTATGAACTTAATACAATAATCTAATAGTCCTCGCCTTCAGTTTTACATTTGTATTATTGGGTTAGGTGGATGGTAAATTTATTAATACATTTTTTTAATATATGCAACTTTGAAACCATATAGATTTTTGGGCATCACTTGATTAATGAAATGAAATAAACGAGGATGTATGATATGAGAATAATAAACTAATAATATGAATAAAAAAAATTGATCCATAGATGAATTATTAATGTTAAAACAACTCATTTAATTACATCTATTTTGGCAAAAATTTGTGTGAGAAGGTCTCACGAGTCGTATTTTGTGAGACAGATCTCTTATTTGGGTCATCTATGAAAAATTATTACTTTTTATGCTAAGAGTATTACTTTTAATTGTGAATATCGGTATGATTGACTCGTGTCACAGATAAAAATTCGTGAGATCTAATCATCGGTTTTGGCATAAGAAGGTATAAAATAACATATAAAACCTAAAAAGTTCTATATATTGACGCTTAAATTTCTAACCCAGAATTTAATTTTGGTTTTTACTTTTACTATTAAAACCCAAACTTCTTTTGCTTTTTATATACAAAATATAATATTTTTTTAGAGGATCAAAATATACTATTTTCTAATCAAAAAGAGTATTTTTTTTTAAAAAAAGAACTAAATTCTACATTTGATCTCTTTGGTTTCGTAGATTGTACTCAAAAGTTGCAACAGAAAAACAATCGACAGTTTAACTACCGATGGGAATCCACCCCAATACCAAACGCTACCTCGACTTTGAATATAAATATAAAATAGGAAGAAAAAAAAATACAGATCCAGTTAACGTAGGAAAATACAAATGTTTTTCCTCTTGATGAGATTCATAAGTGAAATAAAGGAAAGACAAATTAAAACGGGGTGAGTTTTGATTTCTCTATTATAAATCTTTGTTAATTATTCTTTTCCTAACCCTTTATGTGATCTGCATTCTTGATCTCATTTCTATTGCGTCACCGGTCTGAATTTGTTTCTTGTTTTTTTGTTGTTTTTTTTTTTTGGATATGATTTGTTTTTTGTTCCATAGCAAGTACGTTAACTATTTTTTGTGTTGTATAGGTGTTGACTGATGATTAAAGGTTGGATTTTTTTATCATATTTTTTCGAAAGATATCTGATTTTTTGGTCGGTTGCTTCATGTTGGCAAAATTTTCGGCGGCACTGTAGATTCTGGGATAAGGGTTCTTCAGCTAAGATTATTTTTTTCCTTTGTTTCTTTTTTCCTTTTTTTTATCTTGCTTGATTCTTAATTTGAGGCTCTATATTACAATTCTAGCAAACTCGGATGTAAGAATATTTTATTACCCTGGTTATTATGTGATTGAATGGTTGGTAGTGAAAGAAATGGTAGAGAGTGATGAAAGAACTCGAAGGGTTGAGGAAAGTGGAAATGACAGTTTAAGGAGTGAAGAAAAGGGATGGGGATTTGGAAGGGATCCTTCGTTTTCGGGCTGGTGCGATGAAGATGATGTCACACATACTTGTCACTTAGAAAATAGTAATTTAAATGAGCTAGCGTTGGATTTTGATCTGCCTTTAGTTCAGAAGAATATGCCAGAAAATGGTATTTTAAATGGGAAGAGTTCCCATTTCAGTAACATTCAACGAAGGATGGAGCATGGTAGTGACATTGATGATAACTCCACTAATGGTGTGGCGAATAAGAATGAGAGTTATTTGTCTTTTGACGTTGAAAATGGTGATGCAATTGATAGAAGATATGAAACTGGTACAAGCGACAGTACTCGGATGGATTACAATAGCACATCTAGGCCGAGTACAAAGGACCCTATTTCTGTTGTTGATGTGCTGAAAACATTGTTTTTCATACTGGTTTGGTACACATTCGGTACAATCCTAACGCTGTGAGTCCTTCCTTTTTTTATCATTAGTAATTTGGGATGTTGCTTCTTTAAGAGTATGTTTCTCACTTATCATTTACTTCAAACAGGTATAATAAAACTTTATTAGGGGATAACATGGGGAAATTCCCTGCCCCACTGTTGATGAACACTGTCCACTTTGTCATGCAAGCTGTTTTGTCAAATGCCATTACTTGGTTTTGGTCGGACAGATTTCATTCCTCTGCCATGTCATGGAGGGATTACTTTGTGAGAGGTAGCACAAAGATCGTTTACTGTTATATTTATTATTTAGTTTTAGTGTTGCAGCTTTCATGTAGGTCTCGCCCATGTTAGCTTGATTATTTGTTATTTAATGTCCATCGTTTTCGTCTTTGAACACGCAGACAAAGTTAATGACACACTTATGCATTGTATCGTTTTTACTTTTTTCTTCTTTTTTTAATTATGGAAATTTAACTTGCAACTAGGTTAGTATTGAATATTTAGCAACTGCCCGTGAAAATGAAATAGTTACTTTTGGATAATGGTAAGGAGATTACTTGGTCCTTAGTCCTTACTTCAATCGGTGTAGCATGGACACAATAATTTATGGGCTACTTTTGTTCGAGAGAAGCTACATGATTCTTTACTTTCGCTCTTTGTGGGGATGGTATCATGCATAGTTGTCAAGGGCACACCGAGGCGCACAAGGGCCATGGAGCCCGAGGCGCACAAGGGCCATGGAGCCTGAGGCGCGAGGCGAGGTGTGCGCCTTACCGAAGCAAGGCACACATTTTTAAATTTTAAAAAAAATATATTTATCTTATAATAAATATATTAAATATGAAATAACTAGATCACAATGTCACACAAAACAAAAAATAATCAATAAGTTCATAGTAATTAGTAACATGGTTAAAATTCTTCAATCATCCAAATTAAGTTCATCTTTTTCCATCGAAACATCAGAGTACCCAGAACTTTCGGACTTGTATTCTTCTTGGTCTTCATCATTTTCATTATTTTCTTGATCAACATCAATTTCTTCTTCCTCTTCATCCAAAAGATGTGAAATCGGTCTTTCGAGTTGTTGTAGATGTAGATGTCCTCACCTCGCTCTTCTGTTCAAGGCTCTCTTCTTCTAATTCTGGCATTGGGGCGTTGGGTTGCTGAGGTTTGGGTTTGCGCTTTTTGTTCTAAACAAGTAATTAAAAAAATTCCACTCACGCGCACTTACTTCCAAGGCTAGTCCAGGCAAGTGTCTGGGCTCTCCTTAATGAATCGCTAAGGTCCTCGCCTGGTGGCACCTCTCGCCTTTGACAACGGGAGAAGTGCTCGCCTTTGACAACTATGGGATCTTGGGAATTTAATTTGCATGACATTGTTTATCAAAATATGTTAACACGTTTATTTTGGGGGTGTAGCTTCAGAATTTTTTTCCCGTGGAGGGTCATGTGAAACTTTGTCTGTAATAAGTATGTAGAATGATGTCCCGACAGAATTGTTTCTACCCATTTCTGTTGATAATATTTGTTTGTGTACTGGGATACCAACTTATGATATTTATCTGGTTTTCTTTCCGGGTCAACCATACTACTTCATAATACTCGTGCTAGTACAATAATGCGATCAAACAATATTAAACATAATTAAACAATGTAGTTTAATTCAAAGGTTTGACAATAAGCATAATACAAGTATTAATATTTATAGAATTATCGGAGTCCTAAATCTACAAAACCTCGTGATTCATCGAGTTATTTTTTACTACACCATGCTCTTGACTTTTGGCCCTTCGCTATGCACTAAAGCTACTCGCTTATTAACATATTACTGTTCGTTTATACTCCTTTCTTAAAGAAACTTGCTTCTGGCAGCAAGTATCATTAACTTCTCTAACAAACTAATGCTACAGACGGCCTTTGCCTTTCTCAGTTGTACCTACGGCTCTCAGCACTGCATTGGATGTTAATCTAAGCAATGAATCCCTGGTATTCATCTCAGTCACATTTGCCACAATGGTTGGTCTTTCCTCTTCCATCATATTGTATGAAAATTGATTTAAGAGTTGGATACTTCAATTAAAATTTCAAAACTTCAGTTTCTTGGATTTTGTGTAAGATAGTTGAGAAATGCCACTGGCCTCTCTTGGCTGCAATTTCCTGCCATGTATATCCAATGGATGGATCTAGTAAGGGCTGTTGACGTGTTGTGGCTGACTGTAGTAATCCAGACTTTTAAGTTACGAATAGACTGCTGAATCCTTAGATAATATAGAAAAAAAATTGACATGCTTCACGATGAGGCATAAAAATAAACAAAAATTAAAAAATACTACGCAAGAAAATTGAAGTGCTAAAAAAACTTATGATTGTGATCTTGATGAGGCCTTCCAGACTTACATACCTTTTTAGATGGCGCAGGAGTGTAATCTTGTTTCCTCATGTTTATTACTTGGTCTATGCACTTGGCTGATGCATACACTTGCTTCACTAAGACTTTCCTGGTTATTTCTTTCTAATTTAGTTTGGTTTTCCTGTTATTTGATGATGCATTCAGGAACTTCAAATAGAATCATCAGGCTTGATCCATGCCTTTTATTTTTTAAATCAACTCTTGATCAGTTAGTTAATCCTTCAGTTAGACGACACAAAGTCCTTAGCTAAATCCATTACTTTTTTGCAGTGTAAATCAGTGGCGCCTATATTTCTCCTTCTGTTTGCCTTTGCTTTCAGGTATTTTCCTTGAACTCCCCCAATTTTTAACATAAGTACAATTTAGCATTATTTCGAAACATATATTGGAACTCAATTTGTTCTCGCATTAAACAATGAAAAAGGCAATCCAAACTAATTTAAGCCTGAAATCAAATTGCAAGTAGGTTGTATATTCAATATCATTAGGATGAAGGAAGTCGGACAAACATATGCATGGATTGGTGAGGACCTTTGATTACCATTGGATGGAGGGAATTGATTTGGGTGGATCAATTTGATTGGCAAAAGGATTTGGAGCTTGAATTTCGAATGACATCAATTTGGATGTATTATTAATAAATAAGTTTAAAATGTGATGGGATGGATTTTAAATTTGCTGGAATTCAAGATTATCATTCAAAGAGCTAAAATGGATTTAAAATCCTTAATTTCAAGGATGCTAGAATTTAAGTTTTTATGGGCAATTTTGTTTAAATGAAGTACCATAATAGATCAGTCATTCATCATTTTAACCTGCCTTTTGACTCAAAATTTATGAAGATTGGAGTCACCAAGTGTGCAGCTGCTAGGCATCATTTTTATCATCTCTGTCGGGGTATTATTAACTGGTAAGAGTATTCTTTAATTATATACTTCTGGTTCATTTATGTCGGTATATTAATGTGGCTATTGTTTTGTGATATGTCAAAAGCAAAATATAAATTTTGCATGCTTCAGTTTTTGTATTATTTTGTTTCACCGCCGACATTTTTGTTCTTAATGCAGTTGCAAAGGAAACTGAATTTGAGTTTTGGGGCTTTATATTTGTTATGCTTGCTGCTGTTATGTCTGGATTCCGATGGACGATGACACAGATTCTCCTCCAAGTATGAGTAATATTTTTTTGCTAGTTTAATTGTTAAATTTCTGGTTCTGATCTCATTTCCTTGTTTCCATTTTTTTTATTGTTCTCACATGTCTTCTTCTCTGCTTTTGTGTTATATTACTCGGTTTGTGCCGATCAAATCTGACGTGAAGAAAGAAGTCTACGGTAAGTGCATTTAATCCCTCAGTCTGGCCTTCAATTCTTTTCTGGCCTTGTAACTATGAGACTAAGCGATGAGTAGATATTATTGTGAATCAATTACCATGTTTTGGTGTCAAATCATTTGGCGGTTTTCAGGTTGATCATGATATCCTAGTGGTTAAAATAGTTGCTTTCCACCACAAAACCAGACAAAATATGTTATTTATACAATTCACCGTTGCCACAATTAGATGAATTAGATCAAATTCCACAACATTCTTTTGGCTTTCCAACTAATTGGTTGTTTTCCTTCCTATGTGTCAAGGCCTTAAAAATCCACTTACTTTGATGAGCTATGTGACCGCAATTATGGCAATTGCAACTGCTCTACTTTCTTTGATGTTGGATCCATGGCGCGAATTCAAAATGACAAGCTATTTTGACAGCTCGTGGCACACTACTAGAAGTTGTTTTCTATTGTTGTTTGGTGGAACACTTGCTTTCTTCATGGTAAATATTTTTTATATCATTCTTTTACTCTACTTTTTCTAAAGATGGAGTACGATTTATCTGAGCAGTTTCAATAACTCGATAAAGCATGGGCAGTCTTTGTTTTATATTTTTTTAAAATATTTTCAGTTGTCGAAAACACCAAACATATATCGTATTCTCCCATACAATCTCCGGAAAGTGTATTTTTCATCTCATTTTGTATCTCCTGATATAATTATAGTTTTTAATACAACTTTTTATCATTTCTTATAAGTACTATATCGATATATTATATTTTAACCCAATAATTTTCAAATTTTAAAACACCTCACACCATGAAAATAACTAAAACTATGCGATTAGGCATCACTAGTCCAACAAAATTGTTGCATGACATGACGTTTTCAGTTAATAAAAATAAAAAAAAATGTGGATATATCGTAATTCCAAGAAGACATCCCAAAACAGTTTCATAAAATAGATAGAACAGTATCAGGAGTCGCCACTGTGTCTTATATGTATTTTGTGTCCACCACTTATGGTTTTCCTTGATTTTCGATTAACATCATTAAAGTAAAATTGATTCTTGCTTTCAACTGTTTATGTTTTGTCTGTCTTCAAAATACGAATTCCTTGTTCTATGAGAAGCTAGAGTTCTGTCTTATTATTGCAGGTATTGACAGAGTTTATTCTCGTGTCAGTGACTAGTGCTGTAACTGTGACAATAGCAGGAGTGGTGAAGGAGGCTGTGACTATATTGGTATAAATTTGCATGCTCCATTTTGCCGTAAATCTTAGTTTTTTCTTTTGTTTTCCCACTACAATTTTGAATTTGTGAGGAAGATAATGTTTAGTTAGTTTAATTTTATTCAGTTTCGTGTAGAACCAATATATTAAAGCCATTCCGTGAATCTTTGAAATTTTGATCAGGTGGCAGTTTTCTATTTCCATGACCAGTTCACATGGCTAAAAGGTCTTGGCCTCATAACAATAATGGCTGGTGTTGGTTTGTTTAACTGGTACAAGTAAGTGATCAAACTCCGTCTAGATATTATGTGTTTAAATTACGAGAGTGTGTATGTGCATAAAAAAAGTAAGACAGTAATCAAACACATACCATTGACCTATAGTTTACTTGTGATGAACCATATTAATCTAGCAGCAAAGATTTTGGTGTTCCATGATTTTAGTATTGGGTTCTTCGTTCACGTTGAGTGTGTAATGTGAATGTTTTACTTTTAAAAAAGAAAAAAAATATTTTGTTTCCCTTGTGAAGAAGTATGTTGCATATGTTCACGCTGAAAATGTAAAAGCAGGAACACCTAAAGTTCGCCTTAGTGAATCACTATTTTCTATATTTTCAAGCTGAATTTTTAAAAGATTAGCTTGTAATTTGACAATCAACATCTATGGTCTCACTTCTCTTGTCAATTAACATCTAACTGGGAAGCATGATATTTTCATGATTTTAATGTTATATTGAATGCTTTTATTGCAAATATACAATAAAATCGTAAATAACTGCAATTTCACCACTCTTTAAAAATGTGGACTGACTTCACGTCTTGATGGAAATCTTCAGCATTGCTGCAAAATTCTACGTTGTTGATTTTGGTCTCTTTTGTATATCAGGTACCAGAAATTGCAGAATGGCGAGAAAAACATTCACCCAACAACAGAGGGTGGTCCTTCGAAATACGTTATCCTTGATGAACAGGATGAGGACACTCCTTAAGAACAACTTTGTGTAAATGCTACTAAATTTTGGTAAGCTTCTAGTGATTTTCCAGCCATGAACCTTGCTTTTGGTATAATCTTACTTAAAGCAGCAAAAATTCTCCCGGTCTTTTTTTCTCATGTTATCTCTTGGATTTGAACTAATGAATTGTGTCACAATTAGATGTAACTTTGTCGGACTTCTCTGGGAACCATCCATGTGTTGGAGGGGTTGGTATGGACATGTACTAGATTTTAAGTAGTCTAAACCATTGTATTGAGTTTGTTCACTTGGCGGTACGATCTGATCCTGTGAGCAGTATCGTGTGATGCCATCTTTTTTTTTTTTAATAACGGGTATAAAAACAAGGATTGGTTCACCAAACCAATGCAAGATTATCTTTCTCATGCATTGGCGTATCTCTTGTTATACACTTCAAGCCATTTTGAGCAACAAGGATAGTGTTGAATCTGATTAATCGATTTAGCCTCTTGGTTGTTGCAGGCGGTACTTGAGCTTCCCCCGGCTGTGTTACCTACTCACACGAACCTGGACTCGTCGACAGCATGGTACTTTTTCGTATGGTGTTCGAGGTTTCACAACATACCGATGGAGAAAATTGTGTGGATGGAGCCTTCAGCTTATTTTTTAGTTCTCTACTGGACAGTTTCATTATCTCTCTCTCCTGTTTCTCCACACGCGTCTTTGATATCTAAAATTTGTTGTGATTTTCAATGATTTCATTCATTAAATTTTTTTTGTAAAATATTCGATAATCAAATGTTTGAATATTCGTTCCAGGATTATAATACTTATTATGCATTATATTTTTTTTGGCTGGTTTGTTTATGAAGTGGAATATATGCTTTTTCTTTTAGATCGATGGATAGGTTAGAAATAAATGCATTTCACAAATTTATTTAACAATAAAAGGGGAGGAGGCCATTATTTCAAAGTCCATAATTCCTCCATTGAATTAATAAATAAATCACGTCACTAAGAGTCAAATCCTCCTTTCGTTCTTATCAAAATATTTTGATGTAAAAACTTATTCACGATAAATCATTAAAAACCACATAAAATATTATTATTAATTTAAATAAGTAAATGAAATACCAATGGAGCTTCTGGAACATTAATCATCCGTAATAGCTTTTTTTTTTTTAGCTTACTACGCATTCAATTCTTGGTAATAATTTAGTATTTCATTAATTATATATATATATATATATATATATATATATATATATATATATATATAAGATTTAGCACAAGGACCATCAACAAAGGATCATTTTCTGAAAAAAAAATCCTCCCAGCAAGTGATATTACATCATGCATTAAAGCTATGAATATTGAGATGTTAGACAAAGAAAATTTATTGGATGGTAACTGAAAAGATAGTGTACACTTATATAATCCAGTGTTCTAAACAAAACGGATCAAGATCCTCTACTGTGGGAAACCGCACAGCAGAGGATGTTATGCATTTGTTTTAGTCTAACATTATTAAAAAAAATTATTTTTTAAAAAAATTGGTATTTTTATATTTTAATTATTTCAAAATCAAAATTATATTTTTTATGTTAAAATATGTGATTAATAATTCAATTTAAAATTATAATTTTATTTTTGGTTAGAAATGTATATTGTGTGAGTAAAATGATGTCTCTCTTATTATTTTTTCTTCTATAATTTTTTCAACTATTTTTTAAAAAAAAGTTAATAAAAATTTAATTTTTTTGTTACAAATATGTGATTTCGAACGAACAAGAAAAAACGACGATACATTCAATTTTTTTAATATTATAGTTCTTTTTCAAAAAACTATTTTCTCATTTTTTTTATCTTGTTAAATTTTTATTTAGAAGTTAAAATTTTATTAATCACATATTTGTAACAAAAATAAAATAGACGTTTAAATACAGGAAATATATATATATATATATATATATATATATATATATATATATATATATATATATATATATATATATATATATATTAGGGATATAAGAAATAATTCAATTTAAAAAATGTACAAAAAGTTTAAAAAATATTGGACCTATCGAACAATTAAAAATAATATCAAATATTGATACGATATAAAAAAAATTATCTTATATAATTTTTTCTTGTTCGAACACTTAGTCTTTTTTTAAATTTTTTTTACATTTTTTTTAAAATTGGATTATTTCTTAAAAAGAACTATAATATTAAAAAAAATTGAATGTACCGTCGATTTTTCTTGTTCGTTCGGAATCACATATTTGTAAAAAAAATTAAATTTTTATTAACATTTTTTTTAAAAATAGTTGAAAAAATTATAAAAGAAAAAATAATAAAAGAGACGTCATTTTACCCCAGATATATATTTGTAACCAAAAATAAAATTGTAACTTTAAATTAGATTATTAATCACATATTTTAATTTAAAAAATATAATTTTGATTTTAAAATAATTAAAATATAAAAATATCAATTTTTAAAAAAATAATTTTTTTTAGTAATGTTGTGGACTAAAACAAAGTGCATAGCAGCAGAAGATCTTGATCCCGACAAAACGTCCTGCTTCGGAGAAAAGCGGAAAAAACGATTAAACTATAGTTTGACCGAATTAAGAGTAATTAAGGCGTTTAATTAAGTGTATTTAAACATAATTAATCGCATTTATTTATTTTTAAATTTTTTTATTATGAAGGTATGTCTTTTATTTTAAAATAATAAATTATGTTTATAATTTAGATGTTTATTTTTTAATTTTAATTATGATTAAGCATTTCTGATAATGATTTGACAAATATTTAGCATTTTTTTATGTGGTCTAATTGCAAAAACAAATAAAAATTACAATTTTGAGATTTTTATGCTTTTATAAATATGAGAATTAATGTATCACACTGTTAGGATCGATTAGGGGGGTAATCGTTGAGCTAAAATAGCTCGGTTCTTGAAATATTGAACACCGATGAATTAAATCGAGTTTGGTGTTCAAACCAAGCGGAAAATACTCGAAATAATCCTTTGTAGAAACCGAATAAATATTTTGTAAACCATTTAAAATATATGCAAGTTGAATGAGTAAAAAATATTCAGTTGAAGCATTTTATCAAACATTTGTTATACAATATTTTGATATTTGAAGAACACATAAAATGATTCAACAATGCATCTTTAAAAACAGTGAAAATGATAAGCAAATGCAATAAACAAATAGACACGAATTTGTTTATGGATGTTCGGAGATTTCAAACACTCCTACGTCACCCCTTCTTCCCCTTGGGAAGGATCCACTAGAAGACTTTGATTTATACAACTACTTGTACAAACCCATTCCGGAAGGGCAGCACCCAACTAGAACTCCTAGCACTCAAGATTGTAGGCAGCACCTCACAATCAGCATATTGTTTAATGTCTCATATGCAAAGACTACATACACAAGTTTATTGTCTTTGTGCAAGACTCACTCAACTAATATTTGAAGTTCAACTCTCTTGTATATGTGTGAGTGATTGTGTGTGAGGAATTTATCAATTACAGTGTATATCTCAAATGTATCCTCACACAAGGGCTTGTGCTCTCAACTAGCTGATATCTTCATGCTAACTGCCCATGCTTTGAATCCACTTCAAAAGTTGTTGTTTGATCTTCAATATGTTGTATTTATAGGCTCCAACACTGATATATACGTTAGACACAGGAATATGACCGTTGGAAAGTTTATGTGCTGTTTCTGGAATTGCAACGGTCAAATTCGTCTTGCTGGACATTTTCTCGACTGGTCAACTCTGGTCAACTGGTCAATCAGTTCAACTGGTTCAGTTGGTCTGGTTCAGTTCAACTGGTTCAGTTGGACTGGTTCAACTGGTCTTCAGCTGGTCTGGTTCAGTTTCAGCTGGTTCAGTTCAGCTGGTCTGGTTCAACTGGTCTTCAGCTGGTCTGGTTCAGTTTCAGTTGGTCAGCAGCTGGTTCAGTTCAGTTGGTTGGTCAGCTGGTCAGCAGTTGGTTCAGTTGGCTCAGTTTCAGCTGGTGTGCTGAAATCAGCCTAGCTGATTTCAGTTTGTGCAGAACCAGTAACTTCATCGTCATTTATCATCATCTTAAGCTTTGATTCAGACTTTGACTTCTGAAGATGATTTGTAGATCATCGTCTTATCTTTCCAACACATACTGAATCACTTCATTTCGATAATCGAGCTGAGAGATATGACCAAAATACCGCAGCTGCTCAAACTCAATTGATTGTTGTTTTCGTGTGATCAGTTCGGTAATTGAGCGATCAGTTAGACCATGATAACATCCGATTTTTCCCAACTGATGTGAGATACGATTTGTTCCAAATTGAGTTTTCTAATCAGTCCAGTTGGCGGATTGTCATTTGGATAATCCAGTTGAGAGATATCATCAAAATACCGAAGCTCGCCAGAAATTCAGTTTGTGCAAAATTCAGTTTCAGCTTGCTTCTTGTGTTTGCAACTTCACACTTGAGTAAATATGTTAGAAACACAATAACAAGTTTTGTTAACATCAAAATCAAGATTGCGAACTTGAAAAGTTCCAACAATCTCCCCCTTTTTGATGATCACAAAACTTGGATAAACAATCAACTCAACTAACATATTTCTCCCCCTTTTTGTGTGAATCAAAAAGTCATATTTTCAAAACATTTTAAACAAAATTTCTCCCCCTCAATATTTTAAAATAATAACTCAATTAAAATTACAATGAGTTCTCCCCCTATATTTTTGAAATTTTGAAAATTATAAAAGAAGAAGGATAACTAACTAATTTTCTTCATGGCTCATTTTCTGCTGCAGCACATATGCTATGCCTTCAACGAATAAACTGTATTTTCTCGGGCATAATTAGGCTGCAAATTTTATACCGCTGTAAACCTCTATGAGTCTAGTTTGCAACGCAAAAAGCGGTTTGTCATTTGGACACTCGAGCAAGAAGATATGCCATTTTTCCTACGGTTGCTGCAAGCTGCGCGAAAATTCAGTTTTGCATATATATGTGTAAAAATCTGAAATTTTCGAATTTTAAACATCAAAATCAGTTTCAATGTTCTTTCAAGAACACCCGCTCTGATACCAATTGTTAGGATCGATTATGGGGGTAATCGTTGAGCTAAAATAGCTCGGTTCTTGAAATATTGAACACCGATGAATTAAATCGAGTTTGGTGTTCAAACCAAGCGAAAAATACTCGAAATAATCCTTCGTAGAAACCGAATAAATATTTTGTAAACCATTTAAAATATATGCAAGTTGAATGAGTAAAAAATATTCAGTTGAAGCATTTTATCAAACACTTGGTATACAATATTTTGATATTTGAAGAACACATAAAATGCTTCAACAATGCATCTTTAAAAACAGTGAAAATGATAAGCAAATGCAATAAACAAATAGACACGAATTTGTTTATGGATGTTCGGAGATTTCAAACACTCCTACGTCACCCCTTCTTACCCTTGGGAAGGATCCACTAGAAGACTTTGATTTATACAACTACTTGTACAAACCCATTCCGGAAGGGCAGCACCCAACTAGAACTCCTAGCACTCAAGATTGTAGGCAGCACCTCACAATCAGCATATTGTTTAATGTCTCATATGCAAAGACTACATACACAAGTTTATTGTCTTTGTGCAAGACTCACTCAACTAATATTTGAAGTTCAACTCTCTTGTATATGTGTGAGTGATTGTGTGTGAGGAATTTATCATTTACAGTGTATATCTCAAATGTATCCTCACACAAGGGCTTGTGCTCTCAACTAGCTGATATCATCATGCTAACTGCCCATGCTTTGAATCCACTTCAAAAGCTGTTGTTTGATCTTCAATATGTTGTATTTATAGGCTCCAACACTGATATATACGTTAGACACAGGAATATGACCGTTGGAAAGTTTCTGTGCTGTTTCTGGAATTGCAACGGTCAAATTCGTCTTGCTGGACATTTTCTCGACTGGTCAACTCTGGTCAACTGGTCAATCAGTTCAACTGGTTCAGTTGGACTGGTCTTTCATTCCAGGACTAAACAATTGGAGTCCAACTTGAGAAGTAGTAGAATAAGGAAGTGTGGATATGCAAAAGATCCATACAAAGGATAACATAGCTGATTTTCTGACCAAGCCAGTGAACATTGATAACTTTGAGTAGTGTAGATCCTCAAGTGACCTAGCGAAAACGTAAGCGGCAGGGAATGATAAGATTGAAAAGATGTATGGAAATATGTTTGATTATCAATCAAATATCCAAGTGGGAGAAATGTCGCAATTAATGCAATTAATATTGAGGGAGGTTGGCAGATAGTGGGTTGTGGTTGTCTTATTTATGACATAAAATATTATAATGAAATTCTTTCCATATTACATGTGGTTTTTACCCTAATAATTTTTAGGGGTTTTTCCCGTAAATCTAGGTGTTCAATTTATTCTTTATTTTCCATATATATTATCTCAAGTTGCCGCACGTGGGATCAACAGCCTCTAGTTTGTTGGGTATTTCAAACTCGTATGACATTCAAAAGATTCATTAGAAGAACACCCAATGTTTATATATATATATATATATATATAGAGATATATCTCACAAAATACGACCTGTGAGACCGTTTCACACAAGTTTTTACCATAAACTATCAATGGAGCTTCTAGAACAATAATCATCCGTCATGGCTTAAGTCACTATTCTTGGACTTTGGCTGGGAAGCGTCAGTTTCGAAGGGCAAAGACTATTAATAGTATGATCATTATTATAGCTATAGTAAATGATAGATGTTATTAATACATTTACATATATTATATCATATTATATTTTGTTTTATGTAAAGATTTAACAGAAGGGCCAGAAACAAAGGAATATTTTTAAAAAAAATTCAATTTTCTCAGGCATGAATAAAGCTATGACATTACATATGACAAAAATTTGTGTGAAACGGTCTCACATGTCGTATTTTATGAGACGAATATCTTATTTGGGTCATCCATAAAAAAGTATTATTTTTTATGCTAATAATATTATTTTTTACTGTGAATATCGATAAAATTGACTTGTCTCACAAATAAAGATTCGTGAGACCGTCTCACAAGAAATCTACTCGTTACATTTTTATTAAAATGATAAATGAAAACTTTATTGCTTTGTTGCTCTTGTAAAAGGAAATGGTAGGCTTCACCGCCTCGATTTGTGTGCTTTGGAAAATTTTGAATGTTTATTTTATTTTATTTATATAATTTCTGGAATGTTTTTGTTTTGAAATTATATTTCGAGACTCAGGACCTCACTACCAAATAATTATTGGTCCAATTGACCAATTGGGCACGTTCACACACATGTTGCATAATATGTATATATATTATTCAACAAACAACAAAAATAAGCAACTAAGATAAAACTTTTAGAGGAATTTGTTGGCTCAATCGAGTCAAACCCAAAGAAAAAATTACCTCAACATGCAATTGTGAATAATAAATATTGCCGCCAATTTTCAACCATGAAATACCATTATAATTTTTTACTTAAAAAATTAACTTTTAAACTATTAGTAGAAAAAAAAATTTGCACGTGGGTAACGAATTTGAGTATATTATAAATATTAGGTTAAATTTACAAATCAATGTAGACACATAATTTTTCATAAATTATTAAATGACAAATATTATTTCACAGTTTATTTATCAATTCAAACAATCATGGTTTAATTTCTCACATTTTTTCTTCTTTGATTTTTGAATCATTCAATATATTTTCATCTATTTTAAATTTATTATTTTTCTCGCTACTTCGTTCGATTAAATTTAGCAATCCATCATCATATCTGATTTACATGTTTCTTTTTTATCACCAGAGTTGATGTTGATTAGTCTATTTAATACCTTCTTATTTTGTTTATTTGAGTCGTTCATATTTCGGGTCTTATTCCATTTTATTTTGTCTTGTTTTTTTTTAAGTCTCACTTGGTTTCTCCACATCTTTCACCACAATTGACAACACATTATTGTTCTTAGTAACTAATTTGTCTAATTTGAAATGAAATTTGTGATGTTTCTTGTTTGGTTATTTAAGGTTCTCTTTAAGTTTAGACATATTTTTTCTTCGTAGATGAATTAATTCATACTTAAATAAGTTTTCAGTTCAGTTCTTTGGACACGTTCAGGCAATTTACAAGCATAAAAAAAAATTCATCCAATATTACTCTCATAGAACTCTCATTTATTTCATGTCCCAACATATTTATATATTCAACCAGAAAAACTGATAATTCCACAAAATTATTATTTCATGAGATAAATGACAAACACTACAACCTCAAAACTGGTATATGTTACCTTATATTTTAGATTAATAGACGAATCAATTATTTAAAATCAAATGATAAAATCCATTTTATAATGTCTAAATTCAAATAATAAATGGTGAAAAAAATATCACATATCTATATAGCAAAACTAAAATATAAATTTGATTTTTTACTTGTATAGTTTATATTTTTAAGAAATGATATTCACTTCAACGTAATAATCTAATTATTCATGCATGGGTATGAACTTTGATTTATAATAATGTTACGAAATGAGGGGAAAAATAAAGGAATCAAGAAAGAACTATATATTTATTTTTTGAAATATATCACATTTTCTCAATATTTTTATCGAATCAATGATATTAAAAAATCTATCAATTAACAAATCAATAATCACTTCAACTTATAATTTATTAATAATAATAAAGAATAATAATTATATATACATTTCTATTTGAAAGAAAAAATTTGAAATATAAAAAAATAGAACATAAAAATCATGAGGGTCATATATAGTTTCTTAAATAATATCAACTTAACATAATGGTAAGAACAAATAAATTAAACAATTTTACATATCCAACATCGGGAGAAAAAAATTTGAACACGTGTTATATAAAATTTGATTGTTCGAAAAAAATGAAAAAAAATACAATACTCCGTTGAAGAATTGGCATTGGTTTACAAAATAACTTATTCAAATTACCTGAATCGTCATATGAAATTATCATAAAATGAAAAAAAAACATGATCGAATATATCTAAGTTATAAAAATAATAAGAAGAAGAACATGTATTGTAGTTGCGTAAAAAAATCAAGTACATTTTTATCCATAAAATATTACAAATCAAAATGAAATTAAAATATGATTTTAAAAAAAATTACTGCAACTTAAGTGTGTTAATTAAAATATGTGAAATGAGATCATATAAATTATTATAATCAGATAAATACGAAAAATTGAAAATTTTGTGATAAATAATTTACTTTGAATAGTTTTAATTTAAATAATATTAGAGATTGAATTCCTAAATATTTTAACAATTATTTTGTCATTTGCTTTTTTAACTTTGACTTTCTTATTTCTTTGTTTTTTATTAGGCGGTTTAATTCCAGAGTTACATCTGGATGTTCAATCTTTGCACCACTCTTTTTGGTAGCATCCATTAATTCAAACTTAATTTGAAAGTCATATTTTGACCCAGATGTTTTCGAGATACCACTAATAACCAACGAATGACAAGTGTTTTTCCTGATACGGATAATATTTCAATAGAAATTTGATGAGTCGATGCACTTACATGTATTGTTTTTACTGATATATCGTACTTTTGTCATTTTATCATTTTTCGAATATTTAACATTAATTTTTTTCTTTCTTTGTTTATTGTTGGACGCTTTAATTCTATAATTACATCTCGAGTCTTGAGATTCAATTTTTTTATTATATATGTTGCTTTGAAGACTTGAAAGTTTTCCGACTACAATTATATTAAAAAAAAAACAACCAGATTTAAATAATGTGTAATTTCAATTTACAACTTTAAATTAAATAAATTTTTGTTCACATTGATCATTATTTTCATTATTATATGAAGATTTTGAGTTTTTTTGAGTCGAATGAATTAATGTATTTCGATTTCACAAAATAATAAAAAAAAAACCAGACGAAATCATAGTAGCGTTGATTTCGTCAATAGATCAATCAACACAATACATAGATTAATCTCTTATTTTCAAATATCCATGCTCTTGTTCTAACATAGCTATCAATGTTTTAATTTAATCCTAACTATTTTTTAAAATAATTATATTTTCGGACTCGAGACCTCACTTTTGCCGCTAGACACGTTCAGGCACATGTTGCATATATATGTATATTATTTAACCAAAAAAGAATTAAGATAAAGCTTTAGAGGAATTTGCTGGCTTAATCGAGTCAAACCCAAAGAAGAGATTACCTCAAGTCGCAATTGTGAATAATAAATGTTGCCAATTTTCAAACATGAAATACCATTATAAATTTTTACTTTTAAATAAAAGAAAAAAAAAAAGATTTAACTTTTGACTAAATCTCTCATTAGACGATCTAATAAATCTTTATCTGTAAACGAGTCAATGCTATCGATATTCACAATAAACAATATTACTCCTAACATATAAAATAATATTTTTTATAAATAACCCAAATAAAAAATCCGTGTCACACACAGATTTTTGTCATAACTTTTAAACTATAAAGCCACGTAGGTTTTGAAGTTATCAAAATACTTCTTCTTCTTCTATATATCTATATCTATCCACCCATCTATCCATTCCACACCGTAAAAAGAAAAAAAGAAAAGTCAGCAAGAGCAACAAGTAATCAACATAGTAATGGAAATGGGAGTTCAAGAACTAATGAGGTACGCCACAAATACAATCTCAGCTTTTGGTGTCTTGGCGCTGCTCATTTTCGTATGGAGAGTGGCGAATTGGGTGTGGTTCAGGCCGAAGAAGATGGAGAAACTGTTGAGGAAGCAGGGTTTCAATGGGAATCCCTATAGATTCATCCATGGGGACTTGAAAGAATTGTGGAAGATAATGGAAGAAGCAAAATCAAAGCCCATAAGTCTCGATGATGATATCAGACCAAGGGTCATTCCATTTCCCTTCAAAACCATCAAAAAATATGGTATGTCCGGCTTCTGATTTTACTTCGTTTTCTTGAATTTGTTGTCTTCTGAATATTTCAAATGTAATTTTACACTATGTTTTTGGAATCTAAAACAAAACAGAGCAAGAGTTTAATCCCTCTTCTCAATGACACTTTCCTCTCCTTTGTTCACACTTGCTTCCAACATCGAGAGAACTGTCCGAGTTCTTAACCTCCAGAAAAGATCCAAAAGAAAAGTCTCTGTTTCTCTTTTCCTGAAACCATCTATATATATGTATACCTTCCAGTCACTTTCTTGAACTAGCACAACAACTCTTCTCAACTGTCACAACCGCCAGTGGCTTCTTTCAAAAGAGCAATTATCAGAATACTCCTTTTTCTTGGTTGCTGCACATTCTTAGGATCAACCTATTGATGACACTCATTTAACAGCATATCAAAGATGTTGGAATTATAGGAGGATCGAAAATTGGTTGCTTCGAGTTAGCACTGGCTGAGTGAAACAATTTTAAGCATGAGTTGGGTAATGAGTGTGAAGATTTGGTTAGCGGTCACCTGATTGACTTTATAACAGAAGAGCCAAAAATCAATACATGCTGAACTAAAGTCTGAAGAGTAGTTTTCTTTTAAAAAAATGTTGGAGAGCTGACGGAGAGTGATCGAGATATGATGTTTGAGTTGTTGTATAATATTAAAGATTTGAGTTGCATTGTTGACAAAGTGACAAACATTCAGTATAACCATTGCTATTAGAGTGGAGGTTGTATTTTTTATTTCCATGAGTTACAAGGTGGTATGATTATTGGGAGGGAGTTCTTGGGGAATAATAGTTTGCTTTGGAGAACGATCGAAACTTGATGATCGTACTTGCGTTAGGGTAAAGCGTTTAAGAAAGTTTAAATAAAGATGTTATGTCAACTGTAGTTTTTGGCAGTAATAACCGCTGAATCCAAAAAATTTATGGCCTAAATGGATATTTTTCACAGAAAACATATGTAACGATCATTATGCATAAGAAAAAACATCAGTTGGTATGAACATAAATATTTTTCTGTAAGCAGGCTAAGTAGTTCAAGTGTGTCTGATTTTAGTATTCATGCCTTGCAGGAAATGCATCGTTTTTTTGGCTTGGGCCAAGGCCTATAGTTATTATCACAGATCCTGTACTTGTAAAAGAGGTGATGTCGAAGAGTAATCTATACCAGAAGCCCAAAAATGAGAATCCTCTGACCAAGCTACTTGCGCAAGGATTAGTGAGCTACGAGACAGATAAATGGGCAAAACACAGAAAAATCATCAATCCCGCTTTCCATCTCGAAAAGTTGAAGGTTTTCTCTATTGAATCATACCCTTGATATGCTGATTCCATTCCCAGATCATGATAGAAAACCTAGGCAGATTATCTGTGAATGTAATCAAAATGAGAATTGGGAAGCCTTATTATAGGCTGGTCGAGAAATATTGTTTTAACTAGTTAGTTACTGTATATGTTGATATGCTTCTTTTGCTTTTGAGCAGCTAATGATTCCGGCCTTCAATTTGAGTTGTGAGGACGTGTTGAGCAAGTGGGATAAAAGCATGTCCCCAGAAGGATCTTGCGAGGTGGACGTGTGGCCACATCTACAAAACTTAACGAGTGATGCAATATCAAGAACGGCATTTGGTAGTAGCTATCAAGAAGGAAGAAAAATATTCGAACTTCAAAAAGAACAGATGCAGCACTTTGCTAAGGTTGTCCGATCAGTTTACATACCTGGGTGGAGGTAACGAAAATGAGATAATGGTTTGTAAACTCTACATCTCCATATAATCTTTTCTAGAGACTTCATATTATAGAAGTTGACGCAGCATGTAGATTTTAAGTAAAGGATAAGTGAAATTTGGCAAGAAACTGTTCTCAAGAATTGAACCATCTTCGTTAGTTCGATGAGTTGTGAGAGCTTCTCATTTCTGATCATGCTACTTTCATTTTTTTCTCAGATTTGTGCCTACTAAAAGGCACAGAAGAATGAAAGAGATTGAAAAACAAGTTCAGTCTTCAATAAGGAGTATTATAAGTAAAAGGGTTAAGGCAACGAAAGCGGGGGAAGCACGACATGACGACTTATTGAGCATATTGTTGGAATCAAATTTCAAAGAAATCGAACAAAGTGGTGACAAGAGCGATGGAATGACCATTGACGAAGTAGTAGAAGAGTGCAAACTGTTTTATTTTGCTGGACAGGAGACTACTTCTATTTTACTCGTGTGGGCAATGATCTTATTGAGTAAACATCCCGAGTGGCAAGCGAGAGCTCGAGAAGAGGTTTTGCAAGTCTTTGGGAACCAAAATCCGGAATTCGATGGCTTGAATCAACTGAAAATTGTTTGTAGTTCTCAATTCAACATTTGCATTTACCTAATCATACAAGTCTAATGTTTGATACATGTTTGACCTAGCATCTTTTTTTTTTTTTTTTGTAACTCTCTCTCTGTTTTTTTCCAGGTTACCATGATTTTGTACGAGGTCTTGAGGCTTTACCCACCTGTAGTTGCTCTTACTCGAAGGGCTACTGAAGAAATGAAACTAGGGGAATTTACGTTTGCGGAAGGCGTGCATTTGTCCATGCCGATAATGTTATTGCATTACGAGCCCGAGATTTGGGGGGACGATGCATTGGAGTTCAATCCTGAAAGATTCAATTATGGAGTGTCCAAGGCACAAAAAGGCCAGGGCATATTCTTCCCATTCGGTTGGGGACCCCGAATTTGCGTTGGACAAACTTTCGCAATGGTAGAGGCAAAAATGGCAATGGTTATGATTCTGCAACGATTCTCTTTCGAGCTTTCAGCTTCCTATACGCACGCTCCTCAGGGATTTGTGCTTCTTCAGCCTCAACATGGTGCACACTTGGTCCTGAAAAAGTGTATCATCAAGCAAAATAATTAGCTAGAATAGTAGCATATCATGTGTTGATTAAACCCCATACCACATAGCTAATGTGATGCAATAAGGGCGTGATATAGCATTGGGATAATGATATATGGATAATTGGTATGATATTATTATAAAATATATCTTGCTTTGTGCTCGATATCGATGCTACTTTTCGTTACAAGTGATGCATCATGTTAAGAACACTATTTTATCATGCGATTGGATTACAATTTTTTTTAAAAAAAAAAGTTTGGGTGAATTTTATTTTATTTTTAAAAAATAAAACTCATTCAGTTATTCTTGACTGCTTGGGTTGTTAAAGGCAGCTACGTAATTTAACGACACAAAATATGATGAGTAGCCATCTAAGATAAACCAGGAATTAAGCAATATGGTATCTGAATTCAAAATGTAGATACTGATTTGTGGCATAAGTTGGGATTCCATGGCTTCTCTCTTTGCCATCAAAGGATTTCCAGTTATCGTGCAACACCATTTTGCATGCGTGGAGCACCCTGCTCAAGAAGCTTCACAGCTCGAATAAGTTTTCAGGATTTCAGATATTCCATATACAAATCTTGGTTGATGCTCAACAGAACATGATCAAATATGCAGACCGGATTTGCTAAATAGAAACCTGTTCGAATTTTTAAGGTAATTTTTTTAAAAATAAATATCCCTAAATCAAATTCAGTCATCTTTCTACATAAATCGCAAAACAAAACAAGTAAGCCTAATGCACAGCACACGTTCTAATTGAGTTGTTAAATAACATGATTTGATGATTTTAGGTAATCTCTTTCAAACATTCAAGAAATAAAGATAACAAAATAAAGAACCTGAAACTTCAAGGAAAACCACACCCTATCCCTAGGGGTCCTCCAAATCTCACCGTACCCATTGTAGTAAGCAAGCCTTCGGCCGAGTCTACTCCGAGATATATACTTTTTAACTCCCAAGCGTGTTTCATATATGACAAGAAAACACTTACGGGTAAACTAGAGTTTGGATTTTCAGAATTATTCCCACACTGAAAGTAGTGGCCGAGTCTAACAAATGCAATGAAGTAGAGAATACATTCTACATCTCGCTGAATCCATTATACCATATGTGCGAGTTCTATGACAAGGTCACACTTATGGGTAAACTAGAGTTTGGATTCAACTCGAGACAAATGCTAACCAAATTCCAGAATTATTCCCACACTGAAAGCAGTGGCCAAGTTTAACAAATGCAATGAAGTAGAGAATACATTCTACATCTCACCGAGTCCATTATACCATACGTGCAAGTTCTATTACAAGGTCGAAGTAAATTATTAGAATTCAGTGGTGGTTGAGGGCCAGTTATCCTTAAAAAAAACAAAATATCAAACTTTAAAACAGCATTTGGATGCATAGGTTTGAGCTTCTTGGATTTATATTCCGTCTCCCTAATGTATCATGCAAAATTGGCTTTACAAAAATTAAATTCACTTTTCAAATTCAAATAATTGTTAGGGCCATTGAAATTTACCATCAGAAGCAGTTAAGTGTAACCCATTAATCTCAAAGTTCAAATCACGGACCCAAATTTAATAATATATATCACAGAAGCAAATGGAAATTAGCTGCAAATTGAAATATGCAAGTAATACACTAATACCGGACAAAACACAATTCCATAACATGAACTGATACATATCAATACAGATCCTTATACAGAATGTATTTGATTATTCTTAAAAACAATCATACGAAGATAATTCTACAAAGGATCAAACCACTTCATTGGCAGGCGGCGCGGCCTTCTTGACGGCATCACCACCATCAATCACCTTAGATTCTGCAGGAATCTTAACGTACCCGAATTTCTTGGCGGCGCTGATGTCATCGTCTTCGCTGTCAGAACCATCGGAAAAGTCAAAATGGCGGGGGGAGAAGAGTGCCCAAACAAAGAATATCGCGGCGCCGGTGAGGACCCCAAAACCAACACCAACAAGAAGAGCCCCAACAACTCCCATGATATCTTTGCTGCGATCGCGAATAGAGCTGGAGACGGAGGAGTAGAATCTCACAGGAGCTTCGGATGACGCCATCGACGACGAGTGGGCTTCGTCGTCGAAAGAGTTTGAGCCGAATCTGAGAGAAGGCTGACTGTGGGGGAATCGAGCGGCGGCGGTGGTGAATATGAGAGAGAGATACCGGGGGTTCTGAAGAAGGGGATCTGGATTAGGGTCACGGGGGTAATATGTGGTGGTGGTGGTGGTGATAAAGAATATGGTTTTGCAGGGGCGGGCGGAGACCGAGACGGCGGCTGCGAGGAGGCAGAGGACGAGGATAGAGGGTACGCACTTCGCCATTTTCATAGCTCCCAGAGAAGAAAATGGCAGAGGTGGGACAAAGTCAATTTGGTACACAATCAAGAAACTGCAACTACCGATATTGGGGGTTTGTTTCAACCTCTTTGGTTTTAAGATATTTTATATCTGATTTTTATAAATATGAGTTTTTAAATGTAATTAATTTGTCCCATCCAACCATTGTCATACATGTTACTGTGGATATTGTGGATAAATACGAGTTTTCAAATGTAATTAATATTCTTAACATAAAAAATAATATTTTTCATGGATAACTTAAATAAGAGACGCGTATCATAAAATACGACATGTAAAATCATGTCACATAAGTTTTTGCCTTACTTTATTTCTAAGATATTTTACGTCTGATTTTTATAAATATGATTTTTAAATGTAATTAATTTGTCCATACAGCCATGGTGATACATGCTACTGTGGATATTGCGTTGTAGCGTTCTGTATTGCCCAAACAAACTGCCCATCGATCCATGCTCGTTGTTTTTTTTTAAATGTAATTAATTAAATATTGCAAAACAGGTTTCAATTAAATAAATCCTCTAAAGTCGGAACTTTTCTCCATAAAAAAATGTTCTGGAAATGTAAATCAACCTTAATTTGGATTCTTACAAAAAAATATATATTTCATTCTATCAACTGAACAGCAGCAATAACTGGTATTTTTTCTCTCAACTTTTGCGTTAGAGCTACACGAACTGTCATCACTCCAGCCGCAGGTCCGCTCAGTCGAACTTTTACAACATAGTCGTTTATTTGGATGAGCTCGAGTATACCACCGCCCGTTCCAGACAAGTACGGCCTGATCTCTGATAGAACCTGGAAAAGAATCAAAGCTCAAATATTGGTCGTTCTCCGTTTATATTTTACATCTAGAGCTTGTGTTTTACTCAAACTGATTCCAAGCTCCAAAAAAGAAACTTTTTATTATTTAAGCTAAGCTGGAGTTGGAGTTTCAAGACTTCAGTTCATCGTAAACATTCGTTTAGTGTCGGGCTCCATGAAGCTAATGTTTGAATCATGGCTATAATTTGCAAGCTCGATTAACTTCCAAATATTGATAAATTTAACAAGAAACATGATTGCAGTCTGGTATTTCCCCATCAAAACTCAGACCCATGAAACAAAGTAAGTGTAACATACCAACTCCCTCTAACTCTGTTTGAAAGTATCATATTGAATTATGACATAGTTTTAGATCAACGTTTATTACTGTGAAAGTAGTAGTAGTGAGCAGCTCCAGGGCATCTTGATGGAACGTTGAAATTCTTAAAAACTATAGTCTGAAAGAAAAATGCCTGCGTTACCTTCTCCACATTTTCCTCATTCAACTCGAGGCCGGTTTTCGTGTCAAGTATCTGCTCAACTGATTCAATCTCGGGGATCTTGTCCCTTAGGCGAGTCTCAATCCCCATTTTGAGTGTCATGGTTGAACTCGGGCACGATCCACAAGCACCTTGGAGCTTAAGTACCACAACAAGACCATCAATTTCATGTAGTACAACATTTCCTCCATCTGCCATAAGACCTGGCCTCACTTCATCCAACACCTTCTCAACATTATACTCAGTTAATGGCAACACGCAAATAGGTGAAACCACAAGTCCTTCATTCATCAAACAACTTAAGTCACAATTTATAACACACAAAATTTCAAGAATCATGAACTTGGATCGAATATTATTCAGATTCTCACAATAGCCCGAAATATTCAACTTTAGATCTCATTCTCCAAAGAGTTTACTTTCTAATAAAATTCTTGTTTCCAAATCTTGAATGATTTTTTTTATGGAATAAAATCTAAGACAAAAGAAGCATATAAATATAAAAGATAGCTGTTATGAAAGGTGTGCGCAGGAGAGAAGAGAGACGCCACAGAAACAAGCACGAGAATTGAAGATTTACATCGAGAGATAAGTGCTCAAGTCAAGGCATATTGTTGTGTTTCCGTGAAGTGTAGAAGACACGCAAACACAACAACTAATCAAAGTGCATACTAGTGTGTTGTTCATCAAAAAGATTTTCGACTTCATAAAAGCTGCATATATAGTTTTGGTTATTTAGTTTGATAAGTGTTTTGGTTATTCTTTGCTTTCTCACTCTATTAATGGAGTTTGATTTTCTTTAATTCACTATTATTGTTTTTTGTGTAAATTAAAAATATTTTTTAATGAATCTTTTGATCCTAAGACATCGCAGAAATGAACATAATTGTACATAATTCTTTGTATGTTGTTTTATTTGCATAAAGTTTTGTATATTGAAATATTCCGCTGCACGTTGTGTCTGGTTCGCACACAACACTTAACATTGAAACACAAGGTCACTTTATTTTTAAATCATACAACCATCATTTACAAAGTTGAATTGCAGAAAATACCAAATTATTCAATCTCCGTAACCAATTCTAAAGGATAACAAAACCTTGTTGATGCAACACAAAATATCCACTTTATAAACATCTAAAAAAACAACATTCTGAAAAAACAAACAGAGAAAAAATAAACGTCTCGCGTCAATTACCGGCATTATGTTTCCTTGGGCGACCGAATGTAAATCCAATAAAGTGTTTGCCATGAAATCTACCTGCATGAAAAGAACTCCATTTCGATGAAAATGTACTCCACTCTAAAATGGGATTCTGCCAAGAAAAGAAAAAGGGAAATTAAAAGATTAATCGCACTTCAAAACGTGGGAAATTTCCTAAAACAAAAAGGAAATCTTAGCTCATTACCTTCCGAAAAGAAGGAACAAATTGCTGAAAAGAATGATTCATATGAGCGGAGAGCGCACACATCGTGCACCTTGTCGTTTGCTTTCAAGGAATCATGAGAGAACCCAGTATCAGATTAAAGATTACTTGAATAATAGTTCATACGAAGAACAGAAGAAAAACATACAAGAATTCCAGGAGGTATTGAAACGAATAACGAAATTGTGGTTGAAAGATGCCATTTTTTTTAAGGAAGAAGACAAATAGGATTGAATTCGTGGATAGAATAGGAGTTCTTGCAGGTGAGCTGAGATGAGGCCACGTCATTAATCTCTTGGTTGATAACAATATCAACCGTAGGGTAAATTTTGTAAATCTATAATAAAAAACTAATCATCGAGGTAGGCATGTTGTGTGTCGTAAATATATGTCGTTGATATATTATATTTGAATTATGAAAAACAATAAATCAACCAGACAAATATTACAAGCACACAAGTGAAAAAGATAGTTAAATTAACCGTAAATAAAAAGATAGATCGAGAAAAAATAACCACACAATATTCCAAATACACAAATAGAAGGAGATGACTAATGTTAATCATAAAAAGATAGATTGAGAAAAAATAACCGCACAATATTCCAAATACACAAATAGAATGAGATGGTTAATGTTAATCATAAATAAAAAGGTAGATTGGGAAGAAAAGTTAGTATCATCGTCAAAACAGTTTTTATCAGTCTCTTGATTATTATAAAATAATATAAATATTAAAAAAAACCCAATTAAATTAAAAATATATAAAATTCCGGATTACTAAAATAGGACAACCACTCATATAATTTTGTGTATTAATTGGAATATGTATTTTAAATCTTGGAATCTGTATTTTGTTTTTTTTTACAAGCAAGCAATTTACATTTTTATTTTCTTTTTTAAAAATTATGTTCGAATACATGACAGCAAGTGTTAACATAACAAGAACAGCCATTCTCCAAGTTTAAAGGACATAACACTGAAAGCTAACGAATTCTCCAACAATTTTTCATGCCCTGAAGAATATTCAAGAATTTTGATGGAATGGAATGACTATTTTGAGCAGACGAAACTTGGCAACTATACCAACTTCGATAATTTTTCTCACGCTACCAATACCATTGATCATCCTGTTTATGCTCATTCCTCGAGGCCTATACAAAACTAAATGTTACTCTGAAGCCACAAAATACAGCGCACCAAACACCAACTACCAACTTCTTAATACACTTTGTAGATGAGAATGAGAGCAACAATGCCAACACTCATACTGCTAAAAGAAACAATGCAACAATCGAAGCATCCAAGAATTCATAAAAAGAAAAAAGACAAAAACAAAAAAGAATGATGAATATTTATCAGTTGTCACTTAAACATTCTGCAAGACTTTATTGCAATTATCCAACCCATATGCACATATTATCTGTCTGGATCCCCTTCACGGAACAGAAAACAGGTTTGACCTGTATATATAGCACTTTGCTGAAGTCAATAGAGCCAATCGACATGGATAGGCTGCCACGATAGCAACTTTACAAGAATTTATCAGTTCGAGTACACCATTGGTCATGTTACATTGAGTTTGCTTTAATCGACGAACAAGACTTCTAAGAACTTGAAATTTCACCTTGAGATTGATTAATATGAAACAGAGGTGAAACCAATCTCAATACATCTCTCTCGGTGGACTTCATGCTAGTTTGAAGAAGATATTCTGCTACTCTTTCATTGCAGCAAGAATCATTATGATGCCAAAAGATCAGTCAAAGTTTGCTTACTATCTAAAAGAGCATTATAAGAATAGCCTAGGAAACTGATTTCTCGACTAGTTCCAGACTTCTACCTAGAATCACCCAAAGTATCCCATGCGATAAAATCATAAGTAATTGCACCTTTAGACTCGGCTAAAAGTAAAGAATAGCAAGGAGATGAAAAGTGATAAACCAGAAGATTGCAACATATACATTCTTAAGAACCTAAAATCTAACATGAGGACTGACAGCATGAACTGATTCTAGGGAGTCCGATTGGAGAACTAAACAGATTCAAATAAATGATACGTGACTGCCTTTTCTTGGGGAGCTATCAGATTCCTCATCAGATGAAGCTGGAGAACCAGAAGCTTCGGCTAGAGATTCTAGCATTTCTATCACTTCAGATGAGTCATCCAGATAATATTTGGCTTTGCTTGGTTTTTGCCCCACTGTGCAGGCAAAAACTTCAGTGTTATGAGAAAGAAGTCGCCTCGACACTGCATTACCGATTATTTCAAACATGTCTTCATCGGATCTATCATCACCCACGCAGAGCACAAAATCAACCTTTTTCTCATTCTCGGTCATTGATGCAAAAACCTTTTCTGCAACTAGGCCTTTGGTTACACCCTGAATCGAAGAGGCATTCACATTGTTATTACTCAACTTCAAATTATATTATAGAAACACAAGCCCAAAATTTTCAAGTGGATAAACATCTGCCTATGCATGCAAAGGAAAAGGGTAAAAGAGAAAAGAGTGAGAGTTAAGATGCAGGTCACGTAATGTGGGAGCGGGATGCAGATAGTGGACGTATGTGATTGCCAGCCTCTGTTAAAAATATTTTAAAAGAAAAATAAGGGAACTAAAAACAATATTATTTTGGTCAGAACTCTCACAAAATTTTCATTTCTGGCTATAGGAATTCACCTGTTTGTTTTCCTTTTTTTTTAATAAGGAATTTACCCATTTCAGATGTTTTAAGTTGTACACTACTAGTATGAAATTAAATATCTGAAACAAGTCGCATTTGCCACAAATCTTCATACATCAACTAGAATGGAATTTTGATGAAAGAGAGATGATTGTGAAAAGTTTAAGCTTGAGAGATTGGACCCCGTAGAAGGCTATGAAAACCAAGGTTGGACATGCTGGACAACATTAAATGAGACTCCACATTGGACAAATATCAAAAGATATAGAACTAGTGGAAAAAAAAGCTGAAAAGAAAATGTAAGGGCAGAAAGACAGTTATTAATTCATGCCTGAGGCTTGACTTCTACAATAAATTGCCCACTCTTGACAGCAACTGGTTCATTAGCTAAAACACTCTCTAGATGATCCAACATTTCCTTCGCCTGTGAAAAGCCGAATACAGGATCCGCATCCTGATAATGCCAGACCAATGCACTTTCCTTTCTTTCTATTCCAGAACCATCAGTAGCTTCAGTGTATGATTTCATAACTGGTTCTGCGAGGTGCATCCAACCAAAATCAGAACTCTGGGCAGATGTTTCCCATTCTTCTAGTTGTGGCCATCTGCAAAATTTAAGATCCATATGCCATAATGTAGCAAAACAATACAATAAAACTAAAAAGGACATAGAAAAGATCAAAGGACCAATTAGAATTTATTGAAATTACTGATGGTATTTGTGTACCCTTTCTCACCCACAACTCCCCAAGAATGAAAAGAACAAAGAAGGGGAAACAACTAAGGAAAAAAAAGATCATCTCTGAGGACAACATAGAGTTGAAACTTACTTGTAAGACAGACACAAGAAAAAGAATCATCCAGCACAAAAAATAATAAAGTTCATCCATGATCATATGAAATGAGGCCCAGAACACTGAACATAGCCTTCACACAAAATTGCACACTGCAGTTCCGCATGTGCATTTGACCTATGTACATCTCCTCCTCATAAACATTAATCATACAAAAATTAGATGTGCATACAACAGATGGAGTAATGCAAGGAAAAAGTAAGATACCCGGTCAAGAAATATCGAAAGAAGGGAAATATTAGTTATTCTCAAGAATTCTCAGGCAAACATTTCCTCCGTAATAAGATGAAAATAAAATTAACCATGCACAATATTTTTCTATTTTTTATAGGTATACCACGAGGAAGGTATGTTTAGGCTACACAATAGTTTCATGCAGTTTCCATGGTTACTTCATACCTAAAGTCCTATCCACGCAGAAACCCCACTCAATAGCAAAAAGCTATCTAAATTTTTCACTGATAATCCTTACAGTAACAGTTAACTCGTATTAAATGGAAGAACAAGAGATAATAAATATGACAAGGCAGAAAAATAGGGATATACCTTACAAAGTAGCCATGTTCTGCAGCAAGTCCCAACTTCTTGCATGGAAGAAACCACCTGCTTAAGCTGTCCCTTCCTCTTCCGCTTACCATAAAAACTATATTCCTGGGATCAGCAGAGAGTCTATTCAACAGAGAGATAACTTGTGCACTTGGAGTCTTAACAATTGAATTCTGAGGCATTAATGTGCCATCATAGTCCAACAATATAGCCCTGCTTTTAGCCCGACAGTAAGCATCTACAATATCATCCATAGAAAGCTTCCTAAAATTAGGATCCAGGGCCACTACTCGAAAACCAAAACCAAGTCCAATACTCCAGCATCTTTTCCTGAAGTGTTCAGCACAAGTTCTCTCCATGTCTTGCAAGAAGCTTCTTGACCAAAAAGCTACATCATGGGTGCTAACATAACGATAGTGTTTCTCGTGTCGCAACTCCTTCTCTGGATCAGCCATTGATATAGCCTCATTCATTGCCTCGGCAGTTGATTCAACATTCCATGGATTGACACGAATCGCACCACTCAAGGAAGGAGAACAGCCGATGAATTCAGAAACCACTAGCATGCTCTTCTTAGGCCCACTCAAATCAGACCCTGGTTCTGCACCAGATACTCCTTGTCTGCAGACAATATATTCATAAGGAGTCAGGTTCATCCCATCCCTCACGGCTGTCACTACAACACATTCAGCAATGCTATAATAAGCCATTCTCTCGCTGATTGATGATGGACTGTGAATTAAAACTATGGGTTCATATCCAGGCTTCCCAAGTTCCCTGTTAATTCTCTTGCAACTCTCCTCTATTTCAGATCGAATTTCATCCACGTCTATTCCTTTCCCTCTGCTAGGATTTGCAATCTGGACCAGAACAGCCCGTCCTTGCCAATTTGGATGTAGCTTGAGCATCTGCTCCATCGCTAAAAGTTTCAAATTGATACCTTTGAATATATCCATATCATCTACTCCAAGCAACACTGTTTTACCTTCAAACTGCTGCTTTAGCTCCTCGAATTTCATTTTTTTATCTGCATGTCTCATTACAGATTCGATATGGCCCATGTGTATTCCAACTGGCATGATCTTTATCCCAACAGTCCTTCCATAGTAATCCAATCCAATATAACCCCTTTTGGACTGATATTCCAAACCCAACATCCGGCTGCAACAGGAGAGGAAATGACGAGCATAGTCAAAGGTGTGGAAACCAATGAGGTCAGAGTTGAGAAGAGCCTTGAGTATTTCTTCTCTAACTGGAAGTGACCGGTATATTTCAGAAGAAGGAAATGGACTGTGGAGGAAAAATCCCATTCTTAATCGGAGAAAGCGCCTCCTCAAAAATGTGGGTAGAACCATCAAATGATAATCGTGAATCCACACAAAATCATCCTCCGGATTTAGCACCTCGATAACTTTCTGCGAGAACATTTTATTTGCAAACACATATGCTTCCCACATAGATCGATCAAAACGATTCCCGTGATCTGCCGAATAAGGCAACATGTAGTGAAAAAGAGGCCACAACTGCTTCTTGCAAAAGCCGTCATAATACTTTGTCAAAATATTAGGAGGTAAAAAGGCAGCAACACATTTAAATTTCTCAAGAAGATAGTTGGAAACATCATCCTGTTCAATTGGATCAACATCAACAGGTAATGACCCAACATATAGCACCTCCATCTCATCTGGAAATCCGTCCTTGACTCGCAAAAGCACAGAGTCCTCGTTCCAACTGAAACTCCACCCTTTATTGTCCGGCCTTCTCTTTGCTTTCAGCGGTAAAAGATTAGCCACAACAATCATCCTATCACCCGCGATAGAAGACTGATTTTCAGATGCGACACTAACGGCAGAATCATCATCAAGCTCGGCTATATTCCCGGGGAGGGTCATTACCCTTGGGAATCGCTTCCGCTCCTTCTCCCTACCCATAACAGGGAAATTTCCGGATGCTAAATCCAAAAGATTAGTATACGATCTTGACATCATCTTGGCAAAATTTCCTTTAACAACCTCCAAAAATATACAAACTTTTTCTTCAAATCCCGCAAACTGCTAAAAATCACAATCCCCTCTCTGTTCAAAATCAAATAACCTAAACGAGAAATGGGGAAAGGTACTTATTCATATCAACATACCGTAATGAACACCATTACATTCCAAATCAATTCAAGAACATGGTCAATCAAATGTAAACCAGACGAACCAATAATTAATTAATCGATAAGACATTCAACATAATAAGTACACTCCAACAAATAACTCGTCAGAGCTTCCACCATAAAGTAAAACGTCAACACATCTGTGAAAGAACCCAATTCTTAAAACCCTAATTTCCAAAAACATCTAAAGAAACCCAAAAAAGTACCTTAAATTGAGAATCAAAGATCGCCTCCGGGATGAAACTGGGTTGAAATATTGGTTTCTTCAGGTGTTCAAGGCTCAAATCTTCAGCGAAATGGGAGTCAGGGTTTCACGTCAAGAGGGAAAACAAATATGCAGGCTACGGCAGTAGAATAATTTGCGCATATGGATATATAAAATGAATCAACGCGATCCCCTCTTGCAAAAAATAATGTGAAAGAAAAGCAATGGATATGAATATTCAAGAGAATAATTTCATTTTATTATTATATTTTATTTTATTAGGTAAAGTGAACAGAATATCATTTGGGCTGCAATACAAAACGTGTCTGCAAATTAAAGAATACAATTTGAACACAAACCCATTCAATTCACCTCATTATTTGCATATTTGATATTCGAGTTCGAGTTCAGTTTCGAGTTCGAGTTCGAGTTGATAATAATATGAAAACGAAAGTATCAAAGTATAGTTTATTTGTTACATATCCAATTGAGTTTTGATTTTGTATATTAAATATTTAATTTATTTGAAAAGTGCAAGTAGGTCCTGCGCTGGAAATTACACACACAAGAACACCAAAAACGATTTCAACATTTGATTTTTGAAAAAAATGAAGTGGCCGGTAGAGTAGACTTTTCTTATTTTGATAATAGAATAATACACGATGTATTTATTAATTGTGGGAATGTTTGTTTTTATTTTTATTTTTATTTTTTTAAAGATATTTTTATTCTTTCATAATATATCATGCTCTGTAATATAGGATTCCAAAATAGATTATATATATAAAAAAATTAAATGTCTCCAGGTAAACATAAATATTACCGATTAAATTTTTTATTCTTTCATAGAAATATTATATTAAGATTAGGAAGATGTTTAGAGGAGATGAATAAACACCTCACAGAAACTTCATATTCTAAAACTTGAGGCTCTCAACTCGTGTTAGCAGTCAAGAACAAATCTCGATCTTCGATGAGGACATCAGGTAATCCTTGTAAAGGGATGGACAAATGCGGACAGATAAGCTGACTTAATGCAAAGGGTCGTTCAATGGGGGTGTTTAGACCAGTTGGGTTTGACAAATGAACTCTCTGGTGTATACCTAATACCAAAGTTTTTGTCTTTGTTCTTTAGTTCGACATGTTTCTAAGCTTGATTAGTTAGATTCTGATGATCATATATTGTACTGGACTTTAAAAATTGAATGTATTTCTCTTTGCACATGTTTAGTTTCGATTGAGTACAACAGTCAGTAGGATTGCTATCATTACCGCTGAATTCGATACCGGTTTTGTTTCCTGAATGCTTTTGCGGCTCTTGCATTTTCTCAAGACTTTACTAATGACTTATTTTAAATATTGATCAATTCAGCTAGTTTCTTATTCTTAGAATTAAGCTTTTGATACTCATTCATTACTTTTTTATTCTCAGTTCAACTTAGCAATTTCTTCCTTAAGACCTAATAATTCTCCTGACCGTTCCCAATTACGTTCAACATCATTGTCAGTTAGGCTTGCTTGCTTTGCTTTCACTTCCTCGAATGATCGAGAAAATCTCTTGTACTCTATTATCATGTCATTAAGTGAGTGATGAGATATTCTCGTGTGAAATCATTTGAGTTAAAGTAAAATACCTCGTCATTGATAGGTTCCAGCTCAACATCAGTGCCGAGGCATTGTACCACATCTTCATCACTTTCACTGGTTAAGCAGTCTGACTATGATGAGTCATACTCAGAGTCAGCTCACTTGGCTTTGTTGTCTTCAGCTGCAAGCACCTTTTGGTATCTTTTATTTTAGAATGACTTCCTGTCATCCTTATTTGTCTTGGGATAGTCGGTTATGAAATGTTCAACTTTCCCACAGTTAAAACATGCATTATCCTCATTGGTAGACTGTTTCTTGTGCTGATTGTGTTGTCTGGGCTTTGAAAGTTACCATGATTCTTTCTTAAGAGCTTCCCAGATTTTGTTACAAATTGTGCATTGCATCACTGTTCAATTGTTCAACTGACTTTTCTTTTGAGTTACTTTGTTCAGTAGTTGCAGAAGCTAAAGCCTTTGTCAGTTTGGTTGAAGATCCATATCAGTTCTTGTTTCTAATTTGAATTCATATGCCTTGATATCTGCAAACAGATCGTAGAGTTCAAGCTTGTTATGTTTCTTTGATTCTCACATAGACATTGTTTTGACATCTCATTCTTTTGGGAATGTCCTAATAATTTTCAAGGTTATTTATCTATTACCATATCCATTTCCAAGAGCAACCATTTCAATAATAATGATGCTCACTTTCATCGAAGTCTGGCATGGATTCTCCAAACATCATCTTGATACTATCAAATTTTTGTATTGCCACATACAGTTTGTTCTCTTTTGTTTTTATCATTTCATTCGCATAACTATATCAGTTTATCCAATGAATCTTTGGCAGTGGGACACATTTTGATCTTGTTGAATATATTTTTATCCAATATCTTGTACAGTATGTCCTTGACAACATTGTCCAGATTTAAATTTTTCTTGTCATCACTAGTCCATTCCATTCTCGGTTTTCAATCATCTGAGGAGTACCATCAGAAATGACAATGGCGGTGTTTGCTTTCATGATCCTCATTGGTCCGTCTGTGATGACATACCATATATCATCATTTTGTATATCTAGAAGAGCATGCATCCTGGTCTTCAATCAGCAAAATATTCTTTAGAGAACATTGAGATTTTGCTGAATGAGACCATTTTTGAATATTGTATTTAGAAACAAGAATAAACATGCTCTGATACCAATTACTAGGATCAGAAATAAATTTAGAGGTAGGGGAATAAATTTATATCAACAAATATTTTGGTTGTGTTAGCAACCTTGAAATTTTATTCTTGTCAGTTGGATTCTTAGTTAATTGAATCAAAGTGAACTATGTGGAAATAGACTGACTGAGACTGTTCGAACAAATGAATTTTCAAGAAATTCAGTTGGATTCTAAGGAGTAGTATTATGATAGATAAGCTGAAAGGTAAATAGATGCAAAATTGTTTTTGGATGTTCGGAAACTTTAATACTCCTACGTCACTCGTTCTTCCTTACAGAAAGATTGCACAAAAAGATTTTGGTAATTAGAAGTAATTTGAAATCACTCACTTCAGTAGGACTTAACATTGTCTAACTAGACTTTTAGTAAACTTCATTCTAAATTGATTTGAGCAGTAAGATTTCTCACTCTCAATTACACAGATTTCACAAAGAAATTATAAGCACAAATTTGATCATCAAAATGATCAGATACTAATTTTTCAACTTGTGCTGGATGTCCAGCTTGGCTCGTAGAAAGTTTTTCAAAGAAGATCAGTTGCTTTTCAATAATTCAGATATAGATGGTGTAAATATGTAACCTTCAGAGTTTGTTAAACTGAACTATTTATAACTTAATTTGAAATGGTTATCTTTTCAAATTAATATATCTGTTTCCAAATACATATGTCATTGTTGTCAGGTCATCTTCTTTTCTGACATTTCCTAGTAGTACACATGAACCTAACATTCTGTTAAGATTCAGTAACATTTGATACGAAAAATTTTATCAGCTATTTCAGCTGGGTTCTTGATCATTTGTCACCGATTACACTAATTTTTCAGGGAATATTTGGATTTGGACTAACTAATCAACTTAGGTAGACTGTTAGTTGGGGTTCATCCACTCAGCTTTTAATCTGTTTGACTATAATTATATCCTTCTTAAGCTTTATCAGTATGGCTATGTAGTTAGTCCCTTTAGAAATTCATTTTACGAATATTCAGTTTTCATTCTTGAATTCAGTTAGGTTAAGATATGTAATTATCCGTTTGATCAACAGTCTTATCAAATAATCAAAATTTAAAATGTTCCAACATTGCACTGCACAACTAAAATGATGATATATTAAATGGGATATAACAAAGTATATTTCGTCAAAGTTTTTCTACACACATGAACTCCAAAAGAAATGTGGTATTGATGTCCAACAAATTCACACTCACAACAATTCATCTAATTTATTCATAAAGAATTGAGGACTCAACATTGAAAAAATTAGTGCAAAAGATAGAGATTCATCGATTAAAAGATCTTTGGTGATTGAAATAAGAGGGAGCATATTTTGTTTTATTCTTTTTTCCTTCGTCTCAGATTTTACTGACAAAGGTTTAACGAACCTGACAAAGTTTCAACGAACCAACATCAAATTCTTCGTCAATCATCTAAAATGAGTGTTATAATAGTTATTCATTTGATTGTATTGTTGATTGACAAATCATTGAATTCTTCCATGTTTATACCACTTCTCACCTATCCTGCAAACATGAATGCTCATATTGAAGTACTAAATTGCTGATTTGGCAACATATATTCTTAATGTATTCAAAGTCATATCAGTATTTCGATTAAAAATGATTAAAACTGAAAAAATAAGTGCTGATGAAATGACTTTGAATTGATCAATAACATGATAAAAAATTAAAAATGAGAAAAAATATCAAAGTTTCTTAAAAGCTATTTATGATATACATATTATAATTATTTGCTTATGTTATTTTGATTTTTGGAATTAAATTTTAGTGCAATAACAAGTTAAATTCTACAAATTGTTATAAATTTGATTATATTTTATTTAGTTGAAAAATGAAAGATTTTTTCATATAAATACACTTATTATAAAAAGTGATACTTTTTTATAGATGACCCAAATAAAAGATCGTTTCACAAAATACGACCCGTAAAATTCTCGCACATTTTACCAAAAATCATTAATCAAAACAATAATAAAGGCTAATTTTTTCTAACCAATATTTAATACATTTAATCCAACTCGATGGGCCATTAACGGAGCTGCGAAAATGGCTTCTACATCACTGGCATATTTGGAGAGCAGCAGGGTCAAAGGGACGAAGACCCTGATTTCTGAGCTGTGCCGCCAATTCTATCACCTGGGCTGGGTTTCCGGCACCGGCGGCAGCATCGCGGTTATAGTGCATGATGATTCCATTCCCAGGCAGCAGCAGCTTATTGTCATGTCTCCTTCAGGTACAGCTGTGTTTTGTGTACATACATATATTTTCTAGATTATTTTGCAGCTCGATTTGATGTAGTTCTTCTGCTCAATTTTTTTTATGTGGGAGTCTAATTGAGTGAAAATATTGGGTGTTTTTGTAGGTGTGCAGAAGGAAAGAATGGAAAACGATGATATGTATGTACTGTCTTCGAGTGGGTCAGTGCTGTCTGAACCATTAGCGAAGCCTTGGCCTTATAAGCCTCCCAAATGCTCTGACAGCAGTCCCGTGTTCTTGAAGGTATGCTGTTATGAAAGTTCGCGGACATGTAATCTAGCTGTTAAATTAGTAGGATAATGGCACTGATCGAACTGGATCAGTGGTAGTTTTAATTTGTTCGTTCCTGTTATGTGAATTGAAGTAATCTTTTGTGGTAGTCTTAATTTTTTGAGCGGACTGTGCCGCCTGTGCTCTGAATTTTGTTGGGAGAGAATCAGTGCGTCATTACTATGTGAATTTGCATATAATTAGGTGTGAGTTTCGATCTCCATATTGAGTTTCTATATCATGTCTAGGTATACCAAATGTAAATTAAGAGCTATGCTTTTCACTTTCTTTTCTCCGAAGGCTTCCGATTGTTCTGTATTTTTTTTTTTGGAACCACAATACCATGATACTTATATATTTTTATAGGCATTTGAATTGCGTGATGCTGGTGCTGTTATCCACAGTCATGGGATGAAGTCTTGCCTTGTAACAATGATCAATCCATTGTCAAAAGAATTTCGGGTACATGCATTGAATTCTGTCAATTTTTTAGATAAAGAAATTCCAGTGATGATTTTTATCAGCTTGTGGTGGCTTTTATCAATTTACAGATTACTCATATGGAAATGATAAAGGGAATTCAAGGTCATGGTTACTATGATGAACTTGTTGTTCCAATTATTGAGAATACTGCCCATGAAAGAGAACTTACAGATTCTATTTCTGAAGCAGTAAGGTTTCTTCCTGAATCTTTTCCATGCTACTGTACTTGATTGCTTGCATGATAGGGTACATGGTGTGTAAATCATCACATAAATTCATGACTATTTGAAGAACACTATGGTATCTTAATACAAAAGCTACTTCTTTACATATATTAAATAAGTATGCTAGCTAACATCGGGCTGACATTGATAGTCAAAGCTTGTGTGTCTAGATGGTTTTGATGGTTCTTGGATGACAATAGTCTTATGAGTGAACATTTTGAACCATATTATCATATCTCAGAGACGTGAATCATGAGGTGCCCAGTAATTACCGGAACCCAGAACGGAAGAAACGAATCACCTGCTGTGATTGTTTTTAATCAGTAGACTCTCATAGTTTGCAGAATAGAGCTCTCAGCCGGTTGAACAGCCAAGCTTGAACGCTAGGACAATGAGCGGAACAAATTTTTTACTTTACTTAGTTCCCGATCGAGGAGTCGGGTGAGACATAGTATCTGAATAGAAGATATAGTTCTGAAAAAAGAAACTGAAATCCTTTTACAACACGAGAACTATGATAAAACATAACCGTCTTAAATCTAAAAATGTCGAACATAAAGTTTTTCAAGTCTTGTTTATTTTGACCTTTTGAGTTCTCACTTCCTGAGCTTTTACTTAATTGTGACCTCCCTATACTTATTTCAATCAAACACACATTATGTGTTGGATTTGCCACCTTAGTAATCACAAGTATCAAACAATAATAATTAAATTTGAAAAATAAATATGCATTATATAGTTTTGCAGGAAACAATCTGAAACAGAACATAAAATATTTAACTAAGCTTTAAATGAAAACATATGTTAATCCAAATCGGAACAGAGCACTTACGATTCCAAAGACGACTCATGCGATGCCAAATCGAATACTTCACTTTTCTTAGTGATTGAATCGCGAGTACTCGTCTCAGTTTATGCTTATCGGGAGTATATAAAAACGAATAACGACTCTCTTGCCATGGATCATAGTGCTGCCAATGAGTCACACATAACAGAATCAACCATGCCGTCTTGGTCTTGGGATACCGTGTTCTCGCGTCCCACATGCAGCAACGGAAGTTTAAAAATTTTAATTTGTCATACAAATCAAAGGTTACTCGTATGGATCAAATTATATCAAAATGCAGAGGGTTTAAGGAAATTTCTCCGAGAGAATCACGCTTGGGTATGACTCTTAACTATTTTGTTGTTTAGGCGGAGATCTTTTCAAGTGTAGTCCACCAACGGACGGAACAACTTTTCTTTCCTAGCTTTCCTTGACGTGCCTCTACTAGGTCCAGGAAAGAAATCAAGTTCCTATATTTTGCATTGAGACAGAAAGTGGCTCGAAAAACCCTAGGTAGAACAATAAGGGTGGTGGCCGAAACTTGGGTGAGGGAGGGTGATTATTTTTCTTGTCTTGGAAGTTTGCAAAGTTGTGTAATGAAAGACTAGGTCTCACATAGCCTATTTATATTAAGTGTAGTTGGCTTTGTTATAAATCATCTAGGACTCTACTTATTAAGTAGAATGAGTTTGAAGAATCCAAGCCCATCAACTTTTCAATCCACACGCCTAGGCCATGGGCTTCGGATCCCAACGTTGGTCTATTATTGTGGTGTCATCATAATCTCGATCAACGATCCAATATCACTAAGTGATGACTATAAATAGCTGGTTATTATGATATGAAGTTTGATTTATCAATCCACTAATACTAAATATAGTAACTGTTAATTACCCTTGCACACTATTTTAGCAGTCATAATCTCAACACTGTTTTTAGTAGTCGTTCTCTCTCGAAATTTTCTAAAATGGAATATGCTCATAAATCTTTTATAAGCTTAAAATGTTTGATCCTATCTAACTCTCATCACCAAATTCAATTTCTTGAATTTGACTATCTCAATGGGAATAGGGAAAGTAGTATTGTGTGACCTTCAATGTTTCATGGATACAACTAGTTGTGAGTTCACAATTTTTTGTGAGACCCATTATATGCATTAACTCGTTGATCATAAAAAATGTCGAAACTACTTCTGAGTTCTGATTGGATCCAACAAATAATGGTAAGAACGCCTAAGTATCATCGTCCCATGATTCCCTGTGTATCACTGATAGTGCCAGCAAGAATCAATCGATTGTGGTTAACATACAAATAACATTTATCTTGATCGAATCTACAATTATTTGTACATCGAGGGTTGTATATGAATTCGTTAACCATGCGAAGTATCTTTGAACATTCAAAGTGGCATCACATGTGCAACCATAAATTTTTTTCCTAAATCATACATCTTACCCTAACCGAAGATTTTATGCAATATGATATCAATATATTACATGGGATATCCACGTCCATAGGGAATCGATGAATCTCTGACTATAGTGCACTGACTCCTATATGCGTCGTAACTACACTCAAGCTCGTCACTTGATGACCCTTATGGAGTCAGTAAACGAATCAAAACATAGCATTATCATATAGAGTATTAGTGTCGTATAAGGACCAATGGTTTAAACCGTAACCACAAACATCTCCACTCGATAAATGTTAACTACTTGGAAAGTCCAAGCAAGAGTTGTTCCATGAACTCATCATATGAGCGCTCATATGTATGTTTGAACATCTCTATGCTCTTACTAATGAAATGTGATATACGACATTACAGATATTAATCTCGAACTTGAGAGACCTTTATCCTCTTTTTAGGCGGCCCAATCAGCTAGGAACAGATTTAGGATATACATTAATTAAAATATGCATTTCATGCTATGTTGTCCGGATACCATGTATTGGTATCGTATCGAATACGATACCGATACATATGATGATACGACAAATTTTGAAATATAAGACACGATACGACTAAGATATGACAATTATTAAAAAGTATATATATATATATGTATATAAATTTAGTATTAAAAATTGTAGATATATATATATATATATATATATATATAAATTTATTGTAGAAATATATATACATATTTATGTAAATATACACAATCTACAACTTCAGAACTGTGATTTAAATAGAAAAAGCCAAAACAAATATTTGATATTTAATTTTTTTTACTGAAACGTATCTCCATCATGTCATGGCGTATTCTAGCTATGTCCAAGACTTATCCGACTGGTCAAACCTACAAAAAGACAACAACACAGATTTTACCATATCCGACACGTATCCGCGTGTCATATCCGTATACGTGTCGTATCCGTGTCAGATACTTCAGAATTTTTTTTAGAAGTATCCGTGTTGATTTCATGGTAGCCATCATATGTATGACTCCATCTTTCATGTACGTTAGTATATACATGATCTTTATGTATGTAGCTTGCGTGAGTAAACAAATAAAGTTTTTTGCCAAAAAATATAAATTATATTAAATTAAAGATTGACTTGACATAAAGTCAATAAAATACTCAGCCTACAGTTGGCTTGTAGGCATCTACTCCAACCCTTGGATCCAAAATAAGCCTTACCTGGCAATTGGGACAGAGAATCTCCTCAATCACATGCTTTATGATATGATTGCAATTATAATTAAAAAGTTTTCACACAACTTTCTTGGTTGTCTGTCATAAAAATATGCAATTTTCATTTTTTTCCTGCCATGACTTACTTATCTGCGTAGAAATATTTTTGGAAAGGGAGCCAAATTTATCACAAGTGCACACCTTTTAACTTATTGTTACTGAATTAAAAGCTTTTTCATTTCTCTGCTGGATACGAAAGTCTTAGCACACTGTTCATCCTAGCTAAGAACTTCTTCAAGTGAATCATATGATTAATAGGATTTTGGTTCAACTTAAGATCCTTATTTATAGACGGCAGACACATAGCCCAATATCAACTTGGAATAGCGATTAGAGTCTACTTTAATTTGGAATATAAGTAGACCTTAAAGGGCCATATATGGAGCGTAGTGAAATCTCCATTTGGAGTGTGTACTGGAGTAGCGTGGTAATTGTTTAAAATCATTGTGAAAGAATGGGTCAATGGCCATATCTGAATTATAGCAATATTTAAGCTTTTATTTGTTGATGTACTGTGTTATATCTAATTTGCAAAATATCAAGAACTCGAGTATTTAAAATTTAAATGTAGTGATATTGAAAGAAATGAAGATGAATGTGATTGAGCAAACATTTATCACAATGCATCTGTACCTGGTCTAAATATAGTCCTTACAAGTGTCAAGTTACGGTGAAGTAAACATTCTTTTTCAAACATTGAACTCATTTCCTCATTTTGCAGATCAAAGCATATCCAAAAACCACTGCTGTGCTTGTTCGGAACCATGGAATATACGTATGGGGTGATTCTTGGATCAGCGCTAAAACACAGGCGAGTGTTAAAATAGAATAAACATGGTGCATAGAATAATGAAAGCGACACCATGTGTTCTGTGGATAAGACACGACATATGGTTCTTGACCGGCAATTGGTCATTGAATGTTCTTACATCTCTCAAGAAGAGTAGGTTAAGTTCGTGTCTTTCTGTTTCTAGTTAGTTTTTCTTTTGTTTCACTATACTCTGAGATTAGCAATCACAATTATTTTCATGATTGAACTACTCATTGTTTGTCTTTTGTTTTACTATACTGAGATTAGCGATCATAATTGTTTTCATGATTTGACAATTAGGTTTTTTAAAGTAACATCATGGAAGTTATTTTGGCCGTCTTCTTCTTAATTGGCAACTTAATCTTCCAGGCTGAATGCTACCATTACCTCTTTGATGCTGCCATTAAACTCCATCAATTAGGATTGGACTGGTCAACTCCATCTCATGGCCCCATTCACCGTTTGAATGGAGCCGTGGGAAGCCATCAAAATGCAATCATATTTGCAAAGGCTGGCACCCTTTCTTTAAATAATGGCATTGAACCATCAAGAGTAAGTTTCGAGCCATTATTTACTGTGCAAAAGTATGTCTTTAGCTTTATATATGTTTCAATAGATTAATTCAATCTTTTGCAGCGTTACATTGTACTTGACATAGAAGGAACCACTACTCCCATATCATTCGTCACGGATGTTCTCTTTCCATATGCTCGTGATAATGTGGGGAGGCATTTGGAACTGACATATGACACTGCTGATACTCAAGATGATATTAAGCTACTACAAGCTCAAGTAAGTCAATCATTTTGGGAGTTTTTATTTTTAGCATATTAATTGGGTTGTGCTGTTGATGTCTTATGACATTTTTAATGGGTTTTCTTCTAATTTTACCATTCCACGAAAACAGTTTGCTTCGACTTCCTAGTCAATCAAGAAGACTAATTTAAAACATTTTGAAACACAACTCTTTGGGCTTAATGGTATTTTTGGTGCATTTCGTATGTGATTACTGGTACTTATAACTGGATTCACATGTTAGAAAAATGAAAGCACATTTGGTAGAGTCAAGATTATGATAAATTTACGACTAAAAAAGAAGAATTTTACATGATATGATTGAGATTGAACCATGCACCATATAGGTGATATGATTTTATCATGTTATCGTTGGAAAGGTCTCCCCCACCATGTTTGTTCAAGATATTTTTTATCTATGTAGTGAGTGTTAGAGTAGATGCCCTGCAAGCCAACGGTTGGCTAGGGAATTTATTGACTCAAGTGAAATAAACAATCTTTATTTTAATATAATTTAACTTTTTATGGTCTTGTTATACTTTATCTGTATACCTATGCAAACAGCATAGATAAAGTCCTTGATTATGCTTTAATACAAATGAATCGTAATTCGATGTTGAAACTCATTTGTAAACACTGCATATTCTAAATTCGTTCCTAGTCGATTCAGCCGCCTAAAACAGGGATAAAGGTCGCTTGAGCTCGATACTAGCATCTGTGATATTGTGTACTGCGTTTCTTGGTAAGGGCATGGAGATGTCCAAACATGCAGATGGGTAGTCATATGATGATTATGCCGAACAACCATCCCTCGGACTTTCCAAGTGGTTATCATTCATCGAGAGGATAAGTCCGTGGTTATGATTGTACACCATTAGTCCTTACGACCCGGGACAACACTGAGGCTCTAATGCTAGGGCTGTGCTTTGACTCGTTTACCGGCTCCAGGAGAATCATCAGGTGGCGAGGTTGGGTACAATTGCGACACATATAGGAGCCAGTGCATTGTAGTCGGGGATTCACCGCTCACCTACGGGTGTTGATATCCTATGTGATCTGATGTAATAATAGTGCATGGAATCTCTGGCCAGAGTATGAAATATACGTTGGAGAAGGAGTTCTCCAATAGTACACGCGATGCCACTATTATATGTGTCACATAGTTATTGAATTAATATGCAAGCCTCGATGAACCAATGGTTGCAGATTCGATCGAGATATATGAGATGAAGGGACCGTAATGTACGTTAATCATAATCGATTGGTTCTTGCATGCACTATCAGTGATACCTAGGGGATAATGGGGCGATGCTACTAGACGCTCTTACCATGATCCGATGGGTGCAATCAAAAATGAGTTCTGACATTCTTAATCAAGGTGTTGATGAAAAGAATGGGGCTAACTAGGGTAAGCCCGAATAAGAATAAATGTTATTCTGAATCACAAAGAGTTGTGAACCCACGGCTAGCTGTATCCCTGAACCATTGAGGGTCACACAAGTACTGGATTGTTTGTTCCCGTTGAGAGAATAAATTCAAGGAGTTGAATTTCTATTATGATATAGTAAATTCAAGGGGTTGAATTTATGATAATTAGATTTTGAGAAAATAAATTCAAGGAGTTGAATTTATGATATAGTAAATTCAAGAAGTTGAATTTATGAAATTTGGAGAGAATAAATTCAAGGAGTTGAATTTATAAAATTTGATAATTTAATTTATTAAACTCAAAAGTTGGGTTTATTAAATATTAAATTTTGGAGGTGATAAATTCAAGGAGTTGAATTAATAATTTAAATATTAAATTCAAATGTTGAATTTATAATGGATTTAATTTATTAAACTCAAAAGTTGAGTTTATTAAATATTTAATTAAATATAGTGATAAATATATTTGATGGGCTTGTAGGAGTACAAGTCCAACATACTAAATAATTAAAGTTCTTAATGGACTTTGATTAATTAATTAAACTGGTTGGACTAGTCCAATTAATTAATCAAGCCCATTAATGTTAATTATGTGTATTAGGTCATCACTTGATTAAAAGGATAGTAGATGAGCTAAACCCTAGCCTCCAAGAGACCACAAGTTTTCGAAAATGTTTCGATGATTTGGAAAAGAAAAGATTTGGTATGCAATAAAAATATTTCATTGACTTAATTAATTAAGAAAATGAATTATTAGTATTATAATAAGGATTTTCTTATCCTTAAGATATGGCATGAAATCGTGAGAATGGGATTCTCATTTTTTAACAAATCTTTTCGGCTCTTCCAAGAATAAGTGCTCTCGAAAATTCCTTCTAAAAGCAAGAGAAATTTGGCCACTCCTTGTTCGAGGTTGTGCCGGTTTTTAGTGTTCCATCTCAACGAAAAATATCTTCTATATTTCTAGTGCAATTTAGAAGAGGAATAAATTTTTCAGTCGTGGACCGGATTAGGAGATTTGAAGAACGTACGTGGGATTTACAACAAGAGCTATCTCCGCTAACCCCGGAATAGTTGGAGCCTAGTGATCTATTCACCAAAGGTATAACGATTTATCTCCTATGAATCTTTGATTATAAAATCATACGAGCGCCCAAAGCAAAACATATTTTGATTGTCAAAATAAATAAAAATTTTAAACTTCCGCTGCGTTTAGGCGTGTAGAAAACCGACATCCAACAGTTGTATCAGAGCCAGGCTTTCTAAATCGTATGGTTTTAAATCATATTGAATAATTAATTTCTAACCACACAAGAAAATTTTTCAGAAAATTATAGCACCATTAAAATTATTTTTTCCAGAAATTCAAAAAAAAAAATATTTTCGTTTCTGCCCGGAACTGTTCCAGGCAGCCCTTGCGCGCAGGGTCGCGCACGGGTGCGCGCACGGCCAGTGCGCAGCGTGCGCGCGGCCGGCGCGCAGACGCGCAGCGCGAGCGTGGAACCGGGCGGCGCAGCGTGCGGAGCGTCCGCACGCGGTGGCCGCCAGCGCGGCGCGCTGCGCAGCGCGGCGTGGCTTGAATTGTTTGGGCCTAGGGTGCAATTTTCTGATTTTTAAAATTTTTGGGTAAAATTGATATTTTTGAAAATTGGTTCAATTTTTATTTTGGAAAATTGATTTTTAGAAACTTAATAATTTTCTTGTAAAATAAATAATTAGAATGTGATTTTAATTATTTATGGTAAAATGAGTTTTACAAGAAATCAATTATTATTTATTTAATTGGAAATTAAATAAAGGAGTTTATTTAATTTATTAAATTCTTTAATAATTGTGGTGGTTAGTGATAAAATTATTAGATATATGATTTATCAATTAATTAAATTGTTTAATTAAATTGATGTTAATATTTGATATTAAATGCATGAAGGATGATCGAGAGCCTTGACCAATGTGTTAGGTGTATGTTAGGATATTTTACTATCTTTTATTCATTTTGTTAATATTTGATATTATTAAAGTGTGCCTGGTTTATGGCCCGTTCCCACCTCATGAGATGTATCCCTTATGTGCCATGGCTATTTAAATGTAATTATTAGAAATAGTGGGAGATCAAGACTGGAAGATGGTGGCCCGATGAACGAGATGAAGACATGTAAAATATTGGAAGCTCTTGTAATAGTTGCATTTGCATCCCTGCATTCACCTAGGTTTTGGACCTGGATCCATGTATGGTTCACATGGATCTAATAGTGTTGGCGATCGATCATCCTTATTTATTGTTGAATGTTATATTATGATATATGTGATATATAGTAGTATGCATGTATGTATATTATTAGATAATATAGTTGCATGGATCCGGCAAACATACAAACTCGTGGCACGCGATTTTTAAATTAAAATGATGAGACAATTTTAAAATTAAAATCCCTCATTTTGAATATGATTCAAAATTTATATCAAACCGAAAAAGTAAAAATTAAAAGAGTTTAATTTTTTATTGCCTTCCATCAACCGTGGTTGCATGTTGATTGCTACCCGCGGACAGTGTCTGGCTCATATTATTGGGGAGGCTTGTACGCCGGAAGCTGTGACTTCCACCGGACATATGATGTGAATTGAGTGGAACTCCCATGACTTCGGCTCATATTATTGGGGGAACTCATGGCGACCGTCTACTACAATTCAATATTGATGGGTCAGTTTGACACGCAAAAATAAACGACGTCATATTATTGGGTCCTTATTAAACGTGAGGCAAAACACGCGGAGGTTGCATAGGGATGCAACTTTTAGGAATTATAATTGGTTGATATTATTCGGGATTATAATTGGCTAATTGGACTCTACGTGCCCACTAAGGAAATACGATTTCCCTTTTTTCATCAGAGGGTGGTGAAAATGTCAAAATAGTGGGAGGGAGATTTATAAAATAAAATCCATATTTTATATCTTAAAATTATTTTAAAATAATCAGCAGCCATTATTCTGTTTCCATATCAGTATATTTTCGATTTCGTCACGTAATCCATTTTGTTATTAACAAGCTAACCGAATATAATTTTCAAGACTGGTTGGAAAAATTGTTCTAAATTCGGAGAAAATGACATACACACTAATGTCAGTCTTGTTGAACTGACAATGCATGCAAGATGGTGGGACCATAGTGTGCAAGCTAAAGTGTAATGTGCTCGCTTTTATGTCAAATGAACTGTAGGGACAGTTTGAGGAAATGTTGAATGTTGCTGACATTCGAATAAACATGTAAGAGTTGCATGGTACATGAAACTCGTGCAGTGATGCATACCATTTTAAAAGCTTTTGACTACATGCATGCAAGATGGGGCTCTGGCCCATGAGCGTGGTGTACATATGATTGGGTTATTGAAAATGTGGTGGGCCTGGAATATGTGATTCCTAACGAGTTAATTGATGACATCAATTTTTGTCTTTCTCTTCCTCATTTGACGGGGTTATGTTGAAATTCAATTTGAATAAGATAGATGATAGCTTTGAAGAGCTAGTCGATACGCTTATAACTTATGAGATCACCATAAAATAGGAAATTATTGTTTTTCTTATGGGCGTTTAGTCAGACGAAAATGGCCCACAAGGTAAGGGAAAGAAATGTTCTGCTCCTCACAAGAAAAACAAACCCAATAAGAGGCAAACTCTGAAGGACACTTAAAAGGCCTACAAAACCCGATAAGTTAGAACATATTTATTTCACTGCAAGAAATCCGGACATAAGAAATTATATGCGCCAGAAATGTTCTGGAAATGATAAGTGAATGTCCAAGTAAACATAATTTCAACAACAAACAAAATAAAGTTAGATGATCCAAATCCCACACAAATATGGCACGCTAGACTATGTCACATTTCCAAAGAAGGATGCACAAACTAGTGGGAGAAGGTATGTTTGACTTGTCAGACATAAATTCTCTACCTGCTTGTGAGTCCTGTCTAAAAGGAAAAACGACTAAGACTCCATTCGATGGAAACGTGGAACGTGCGCATGGTCTACTGGATTTGATCCACACAGACGTTTGTGGCCCGCTAAGTGTTAGCACAAAATATGGGCAATCCTACTTCATTATCCTTACTGATGACCATTCGAGGTATGAGTATGTTTATGAAACACAAATCTGAAACATTTGAAAGGTTCAAAGAATTCAGATCTGAAGTAGAAAAACAGCTAGAAAGGAGTATTAAGACACTTCGATCTGATCGAGGTTGAGAATACTTGAGTGCTGAATTTTTGGGTTATCTAAAAGAGAATGAGATTCTCTCACAGTGGACTTCACCAGCAACACCAAAATTGAATGGTGTTTCTGAACGTCGAAATCAAACCTTGATGGACATGGTTCGATTCATGATGGGATTCACTGAATTGCCTACATCGTTTTGGGGCTTTGCGCTTGAAACTGCGGCAATGTTGTTGAATAATGTCCATACTAAAGCAGTGGATAAAACGCCATATGAGATATGGATGGGAAAAACTCCTAGATATTCTTACATGAGAATATGGGGATGTCCAGCTTACGTGAAACAGACAGTGGGAGACAAATTGGATAGTAGATCCACTTTGTGCTACTTTATAGGATATCCAAAGAATTCTGTTGGATATTATTTCTATCATCCCAATGAAGCAAAAGTGTTTGTTTCAAGAAATGCCACTTTTTTGGAAAGAGAATTTCTATTAGATAGAAAAGGCAAGATGATAGAACTTGAAGAAGTTCAAGATACTCCCTCAACTATAGTAGTTGAACCTAATTTCCAACAACCAGTAGTTGAAGTACAAGCTCCTAGAAGGTCTGATAGGGTTATTAGACCACCTGCAAGATATACTCTTCTTCATGAACAAGGTCATGATGAGCCTTGTGTTGGATGTGATCCAATGAACTTTAAAGAAGTAATATCTGATACTGATTCAACCAAATGGCTTGAAGCCATGCAGTCAAAAATGGACTCTATGTATTCAAACCAAGTCTGGACATTAGTGGATCCACCTGAGGGAATCGTTCCCATAGGATGCAAATGGATCTACAAAAGAAAGCTTGGGGCGGATGGGAAGGTAGTGACCTTCAAAGTAAGACTGCTTGGAAAAGGTTATACTCAAAGGCAAGGAGTTGTCTATGAGAAAACTTTTTCACCAGTTGCTATGTTTACGTCCATTAGAATACTACTAGCCATACCAGCATAGTATGACTATGAGATATGACAAATGGATGTAAAGACTGCATTCCTCAATGGAGACATCAAAGAGGAAATTGATATGTCTCAACCTGAGGGATACACATCAGTGAGAAGTGAGCATAAGGTATGCAAACTTCAGAGATCAATATATGGTCTCAAGCAGACGTCAAGGAGTTGGAACCTCAGATTTGATAGCACTATCAAAGAGTTTGGTTTTGCTAAGAATCCTGAGGAACCATGCGTGTACAAGAAAGTTAGTGGGAGTGCAGTGACATTCCTGGTACTTTATGTTGATGATATCCTGCTCATTTAGGATTATTGCAATCAACTAAAGTATGGTTAGCAAATAAATTCTCCATGAAAGACATGGGTGAAGCATCCTATGTATTGGGAATACAAATCTATAGAGATAGATCAAAGAGGATGCTGGGACTCACCCAAGTCACTTATATCGATACCATTTTGAAACAATTCTCCATGGAAGAGTCCAAGAGAGGATACTTACTAATATGTCATGGTGTTACTCTATCTAAAGTTTTGTGTCCCAAAACTGATGAAGAGATAGAGATGATGACACGTATTCCATATGCGTCAGCTATTGGTAGTATCATGTATGGTATGATATCGATACGTCTTGATGTTGCTTACGCTCTAAATGTTACAAGCAGATATCAGGCGAACCCTGGTCCAATGGATTGGAAGGCCGTGAAAGATATTCTTAAGTACTTGAGAATGACTAAGAACTTGTTCATGGTCTATGGGAGTGGATAATTGAAATTGGAAGGCTACCTTGATTCTAGCTTCCAATGTGACGTAGTTGATTCGAAATTGACCTCTGGATTTGTATTCATGCTTAATGGTGCGGCTGTATCTTGGAAAAGTTCCAAGTAAGACACCGTTGTGGATTCCACCACTGAAGCTGAATACATTGCTGCATTTGATGCAGCCAAAGAGGTAGTTTGGATGAGGAATTTTGTCCAAGAGTTGGGCGTTATTCCTAATGGAGTTGATCCAATCCCGTTGTACTGGAACAACACTGGTGCCCTTGCGCAAGCAAAGGAACCAAGGTCTCATCAGCTATGCAAACATGTACTGAGGAAGTTCCACATCATACGGGAGATAGTGGGAAGAGGAGACATATCAGTTGAAAGAGTCCCCTCTGCAGATAATGTTGCTGATCCACTTACTAAACCCTTGCCAGGACCATTGTTTGAAAAGCATCGCGAAGCAATGGGATTAAGGGTAGTTGGCTCTAGGGCAAGTGGGAGATTGTTAGAGGAGATGCCTTGCAAGCCAACGGTTGGCTAGGGAATTTATTGACTCAAGTGAAATAAACAATCTTTATTTTAATATAATTTAACTTTTTATGGTCTTGTTATACTTTATCTGTATACCTATGCAAACAGCATAGATAAAGTCCTTGATTATGCTTTAATACAAATGAATCGTAATTCGATGTTGAAACTCATTTGTAAACACTGCATATTCTAAATTCGTTCCTAGTCGATTCAGCTGCCTAAAACAGGGATAAAGGTCGCTTGAGCTCGAGACTAGCATCTGTGATGTTGTGTACTGCGTTCCTTGGTAAGGGCATGGAGATGTCCAAACATGCAGATGGGTAGTCATATGATGATTATACCGAACAACCCTCCCTCGGACTTTCCAAGTGGTTATCATTCATCGAGAGGATAAGTCCGTGGTTATGATTGTACACCATTAGTCCTTACGACCCGGGACAACACTGAGACTCTATATGCTAGGGTTGTGCTTTGACTCGTTTACCGGCTCCAGGAGAGTCATCAGGTAGCGAGGTTGGGTACAGTTGCGACACATATAGGAGCCAGTGCATTGTAGTCGGGGATTCACCGCTCACCTACGGGTGTGGATATCCTATGTGATCTGATGTAATAATAGTGCATGGAATCTCTGGCCAGAGTATGAGATGTACGTTGGAGAAGGAGTTCTCCAATAGTACACACGATGCCACTATTATATGTGTCACATAGTTATCGAATTAATATGCAAGCCTCGATGAACCAATGGTTGCAGATTCGATCGGGATATATGAGATGAAGGGACCGTACTGTACGTTAATCATAATCGACTGGTTCTTGCAGGCACTATCAGTGATACCTAGGGGATCATGGGGTGATACTACTAGACGCTCTTACCATGATCCGATGAGTGCAATCAGAAATGAGTTCTGACATTCTTAATCAAAGTGTTGATGAAAAGAATGGGGCTAACTATGGTAAGCCCGAATAAGAATAAATGTTATTCTGAATCACAAAGAGTTGTGAACCCACGGCTACTGGATTGTTTGTTCCCGTTGAGAGAATAAATTCAAGGAGTTGAATTTATATTATGATACAGTAAATTCAAGGGGTTGAATTTATGATAATTAGATTTTGAGAAAATAAATTCAAGGAGTTGAATTTATGATATAGTAAATTCAAGAAGTTGAATTTATGAAATTTAGAGAGAATAAATTCAAGGAGGTGAATTTATAAAATTTGATAATTTAATTTATAAAACTCAAAAGTTGGGTTTATTAAATATTAAATTTTGGTGGTAATAAATTCAAGGAGTTGAATTAATAATTTAAATATTAAATTCAAATGTTGAATTTATAATGGATTTAATTTATTAAACTCAAAAGTTGAGTTTATTAAATATTTAATTAAATATAGTGATAAATATATTTGATGGGCTTGTAGGAGTACAAGTCCAACATACTAAATAATTAAAGTTCTTAATGGACTTTGATTAATTAATTAAACTGGTTGGACTAGTCCAATTAATTAATCAAGCCCATTAATGTTAATTATGTGTATTAGGTCATCACTTGATTAAAAGGATAGTAGATGAGCTAAACCCTAGCCTCCAAGAGACCACAAGTTTTCGAAAATGTTTCGATGATTTGGAAAAGAAAAGATTTCATTGACTTAATTAATTCAATTAATTAAGAAAATGAATTATTAGTATTATAATAAGGATTTTCTTATCCTTAAGATATGGCATGAAATCATGAGAATGGGATTCTCATTTTTTAACAAATCTTTTCGGCTCTTCCAAGAATAAGTGCTCTCGAAAATTCCTTATAAAAGCAAGAGAAATTTGGCCACTCCTTGTTTGAGGTTGTGCCGGTTTTTAGTGTTCCATCTCAACGAAAAATATCTTCTATATTTCTAGTGCAATTTAGAAGAGGAATAAATTTTTCAGTCGTGGACCAGATTAGGAGATTTGAAGAACGTACGTGGGATTTACAACAAGAGCTATCTCCGCTAACCCCGGAATAGTTGGAGCCTAGTGATCTATTCACCAAAGGTATAACGATTTACTTCCTATGAATGTTTGATTATAAAATCATACAAGCGCCCAAAGCAAAACATATTTTGATTGTCAAAATAAATAAAAATTTTAAACTTCCGCTGCGTTTGGGCGTGTAGAAAACCGAGATCCAACAGTGAGGTCATGATTGTATAAAAAATCAAGAGAAAATTCACAATAAGCATTTAGCACTCTTGTCATTTTCCCACGGACATGTGTTATATGATAGAACCACTCGATTATTGTTTTCTCTTCTCTATTCACTACATTATTGTTGCCATTTATTAAAAACAGAAGAAAGGGAAAAACACACAAAATAGAAAGATACAAGATAAGTGTGGTAAATATGCTTGAAGGAAAATATGAGTTTCATCCACACTAGTGGTGTCAAATGCCAACTCTGTCCGGAACACTTTTTAGGTTGAACAGCCATGGTAAGTAGAAGTCATTGCATGTGCATCTTAAAATCCCATTTGTCACGAATATCTGTTAGTGATCCCTGCCTGTACTTTCAGTTCACCTGTAATTTTTACCGCAGACTGAGCTCGTTATCAAATATTCATGAAATGCAAGTTAGAAGTTTTGCATGATAATATAATTCCTCAAGAAATTCTTCTTTGTTTGATATGTTGTTTTTTTACGGAATTTTTTCAATCAGGTATGTGAAGATCTAGAAAATGATGTTAATGGTGCAATTCCCATCCCATCTGATGGTGAGAAAGAGGACGTAATTGGGGCTTTGGTAGCTAATGTTGAGGCAATGATCAAAGCTGACAGAAAAATAACTTCCTTGAAACAATTACAAGTAAGATAAATATGATCACTTTCATATGATCTTTTTCATTGGCGTTTCTCTATATTTTTCGGAAAGAATGATGTTGAACCTTTTGACCTCAATGGTTTGATTTATCCTCGTTAAGGGTCATATATGGCAAACTGGATTTCAAAATAATGAGACAGAGGGAATCGTTTTTGATGATGTACCTGAGGCCCTAGAAAAATGGCATGCTCTTGGGATTAAGGTTATTCTCCTTTCCAACCTGCTTTTAATGCGTTGCATTTCTATTTTCAGTACAATAGCTGAATGTTGCCTCGTTTACTTAACAAATATATTGAACACATTTTTGTGCGGCACTATTTGTAATGATAAAAAGAATTATAGAATTTGTTTAGATAAATGAAAAAAAACCAGAAGATAATTTGGAGCCATAAATATATTCAATTAAATAGTTTTTATAATACGACTTATATTATGTGATGATTGAAATATTTTTTTAGTATGTTAAAATTATTGTAATATTGTTTCAAATTTTGCTTGCTTTATTAATCATTGATGCACATGATATGTTTTAATTGTTATGACATTCATCATGTGTCTCTATGTTAAATATAAAATGGTTCTATTATCTCGTATTATGCCCTAATGTTTTTAATGTTATTGAATCGCGTTCCTTGTCAAATTTATGTTCCAGTTTTTGTGTTTTTGCAACATAGGTCTTGTAATACTCCGACTTTACCAGAATCCTGGAATGCAATAGATGAGTCTTATCCCATTAGTATTGCTGAACATAAAACCTTATCTGAGTTGAAGGCAGAAATAATAGTTAAAATTGAGATTTCTTACTTCTAATTTTCCCAAAAATCGATCAAGTTTCTCCCTTAAGTAAATGGAATCGAATAAAATAAGTTTGGCGGACCAATTCCTAATGACTGAGAATAATCAGAATGAGCAGAGAAAATCTGCTAGTAAAATGAATCAACCGGAAAGAGAACATTAAACTCAACAATAATTCTCTTGGTTGTGAAGTTGGTAGAGATATTTTTTCTGATTATTAATAGAGTGTTTGCTAAGTTATTTTATTTAACAAAATAGCCTTATATTTGCTTAATCACTTTTGGAATAATTATCAAAATTTGTAAGTATATTCTCTTCCTCATTTCTTGAGATTTTGACTGGTCCTGTCTTTCCGACTGCTCATTTGAGATATTTAAACACATATTTTAAGGTAACTGTGAGTTTCAACTCAGCAGCACAAGTATAAGACTGTAATAAATTAAAGTCAGAAATAAAAATATAAAACATGTATAATATTTCTTGCATAAATAGAACTTAACTGAAGTGAAACATGATAGAGAACTAACACTAATGCACAAACGTTGTATGTGTATAATATAATATATGCAACAAAAAATAAATTTGGAAAAATTAACAAAATTTGTAACTATATTCTGATTTTTGACATCCGCATCCTCATTTCTTGAGATTTGACTGGTCGTGTCCTTTCGACTGCTTATATGAAATATCTAAACACATTTTTAGGTCAACGTGAACTGTCAACTCAACAAGCACAAGTATCAAACAATGATAATTAAAGTCAGAAATAAAAATGCGTATGATTTTACTTGCATAAATATGACTTAACTTAAGTGAAACATAATAGAGAACTGTATTAGGGGCGCATGTAACGTCATATAATATAATATGTTAATATTTTTTTTATGAATAAAGATATTTTGTTTTTTAAATAATTAGTATGACTATGCTTTTTCACATATATTGAATGATAGATAAACAAATTGAAATTTATTTATTCTTTTTACAAGAGTTAGTTGAGAAAAATGTGGAAAAAATTGGTGAAACATGCTAAAATTACTAATAAGTACATAAAATGAAATTTACATATCAAATATAATATTAGGTTAAATTTGGAAAAAAATTGGTGTCCCATGCCATATCGAAATTAGTTATTTTAATAAGCTCAACTATTATAATATATTATAAATATAATACTTGGTTACTTGGTTATGGCTTCCAAATACTTATCTCAGAATAAATGCATAACGACTTTCCGTCCTATTTTATACTTGCTAGGATGGTGTATTAACGAATTTGACTCATTCATTACGGATCATATGTGTTAATTTTATCTCAGCCCGGAACAAGTGATGGGGATGAAATCAAGTTTGTGCCATGGGTTTTACATAAAACGCCTTTGATCACAAACTTAATTTACATGATACTGGAAATCCATACGTTTGATATTTACATTTCATTGTCAAAATTCATTTTAGTTGCATCTGGACCGATGAATTTCAAATCCATATATTTCATATGTATTTTTGTTGTTTAGAGAGGTAATATTATAAACTTCAAATTCAATTCCTACATGCTTATTTGATATTTCATGTTAATTAAGATGAATTTCAAGTTCAACCAATAATGATTGTCATTTGAAATTTATTATATTTTGTAGTATGACTAATGTATAAATAAGGAACATATGAATTTAAGATTTAATATATTATTGTATTGTTAACAATAAAACTATAATCAAAATCCATAGATTTCAAATCCATCTCCCCAATGCAACCTCAAAGTATTTTAAAGTTATCTCTCTCCCGATGTAGAGTTTTTATGGATATTAGCAAAAATCACGCAATAATTGAAAGTGTTTGCATCCGATTCCAAGCTTTAAAATATTTCAGTAAAGACATTTTAAAATGTCGTTAGAACGATCACAAGTGCTTAATCCATTACTGACTCGACCGAACTTAATGTCTTCTTCCTCTGTGCTCGGACATAGTAACATAGCACTCTGTTTTCCTTGTTTACTGCTTATAAATTATTTGTAACTGAATTTAAAGCTTGATCGTGGTCTTAAGTTCATCCTAATGCCTCTACTTATGGATATAGAGACAATTTGGAATAAGAAACTTCTACGTTAGGGAATAGAATTTATTGTAACCAAGAATATCGTCTTCAATATAATTCTCATTAAATCTGAATTTGTTTCCTAATAACCCAAGGAATTTGATTTCTTTGTTTTGTGCATGTGTTTTTTCACGACAGTTGGTTTACATTTACTTATGTTGTTTTATACAGCTTTTGTCGATATCCTTCTCTGTACCAGCTGTCTTGATTCTCAATTCGGTCTAAGCTCCGTGACATTGTCTTCTCACATCTTATCAATTTGACTAGTCTTGAGAGCTCGGATCATATTTCAGATTATTCACTATGGTTTTTCGAGCTCATGATTGCTTGTGTTTATGTCTGCGCTTGCTTGCATTTCCGGCCTACAAATTTTCCTTGTTGAACGATTCTTATCTTTTTTCTTCTTTCGTCCATTAGGTATATATATATTCCAGTGGAAGCAGATTGGCACAAAGGCTCCTGTTTGGTAACACAACTTTTGGTGATCTCAGAAAGTAGTCTGGATTTTTTGATACTACGGTGGGGTGAGCTTCGTACTTGCACAAGAATGCTCTTTACTGGAAATGTTTGTGTTTCTCTCTTCGCTCTTGAAATATCTCGTAACAAAATGAAAATTTCCTCTTTCTTGTTTGCAGTAACAAGAAAGAAACAAAAAGCTATGTTGAAATCACTCAACCTTTGGGGGTTGATAATCCATCAGATATCTTATTCATTACTGATCTCTATCAAGAAGCTACAGCAGCAAAAGCAGCAGGTGTGCTTTCATTTTATTTTTGCATGTCCTTGCATCTTCCATGAAACTACAAACTCTAAAGTGTAATATCACGTACTACATGGGATCGTGTGTGAGTCATGAATGATTTTATAAGATTATCCAATGTAATTTTTGTTTGTTGGATATTACCCTGAATATGTTGGATGTCTTGATTCACGAACAAAAGCAGCAACTTGAATCTCGAACCAACCGCAGCAACAATAAGATCAAGTCGAGGCAAGGAGGATCCTTTCTCCGCAAGACGAAATTGCCCGTATCAAAGTGCTAAACGTTGCAGGCAATCGTCCCCAAGATACAACGACTTCAAGTCAAAACTTTGCAGCACTACAAAGTCCTGATAGCAGCGAACAATATATATGCAAGAGCTTTCAAATGCCAAACGAAAATATGCAGCAATATGTGAAGAGGAGATGAAGCAAAAAATTCAGCAGCCTTTGAATATGATTTGAGGGATTATTTATAGATGATCACCGGTTGCGTTGAGGAGACATGTTTCTCCAGACCAGATGCGTAGAAGAGACACATTTCTAGGCAAAGGACACATGGTTTGGTGGAAAAGCAGTTTGGAGCAGGTGCAAACATAGCCAAGAGATGCACACACTGATTGGTGCTTTCGGAAACAGCGCCTCGCGCGCGGCTGCGCGACATTATGCGCGGCCGCGCGCGACATTCTGTCCGCGCACAGCACATGCCCAGTAAGGGGCGCGCGCCTGCGCGAGAACCTGCGCATCCGTGCGCAACATTCTGCCATCCCGCACAGGAACTCGCGCGCACCCGCGCGAGATTCGGCGCAACCGCGCGCAACGTTCTGTTCGAATGACCAAAATCCAGAACCAAGCGCGCATACGCGCAAGATGCGGCGCACCCGCGCGCACATCTCTGTTCCGAAGGCCTTCCTCATCTCTCATCTTGGTGCAAAACCAAATTTTGTCCAAAAAGATTAATATTGGTCAAAGACCACACCACACCGCGCCGTGTCGGGCAGGCGGGCGCGCGCGTGTGTTTAATACACCGAGACATAGCTCACTAGCGTCTTCCCCCGTCTAAAAACTTCTGGTATCCCTTGGGGCCCAAACCCCTAACTCAAACTTAGAGTTAATAAGGAAGACTTCACTTGTCTACTTTTACAATGTGGGACAACTCCCACTTCCTTTACCCTTCAACACTCTTCTTATTCATTTATCCAACAATCCCCCACATAAATGAACTTAATGCATGTATGCAGATTTACTTGAAAGCTCTTGTGAATTATTATTGCATTGGGATAGGTAGTTTTTGACTTTGAACCTTCCTTAGTAACATACTATAGGATTTACTAGTTGAGTAGTGACATGATGTCTTGAACTAGTCAACCGTTTATGTAAACCAAGTCAATAGTATTTACACAATAATAATTCTAACATATTCTTGTTCTCATGTTGTGTCCGTTTCGGCCCTGGACCATATCTTAGATTCATAAGTGTTTTTCATTGAAGCGACCATTACTTCTCACTTATATAGGTGATCTCCTATCTAGAGTATCCTGCCATACTCTACCTCTTAGGTATAGGAATCATTAATAGAAAACTTAACCTCACCACATGTTGCAGGTCTTTTCTACTTGGATTTTTAGGAATGAGCCTTTATTTATTCCAAGTACTCAAACTAATATTTAAACTTAGTTGTCCCATTGAACCAAGGTCATGGGATCTCCACTTCACAAGGTTGGATTACCACTATAAATATTTTATTTTGTGGGTTTTAATCCCATTCCTCTCAACAGTTTGTACATTTGATCTATATTTATACCTTTAGTAAACGGATCCGCTAGATTTTCCTTTGATTTCCATATTCAACAGAAATAACCCCATTTGAGATCAATTGTCTTATGTTATTATGTCTCCGACGAATATGTCGAGACTTACCATTGTACATACTGCTCTGTGCTCTTCCTATTGCCGATTGACTATCACAATGAATGTTAATGGAAGGCACTGGCTTATTCCAACAAAGAATATCTTCTAGAAAGTTTCTTAGCCATTCGGCTTCTTCCCCAGCTTTGTCTAAGGCAATGAACTCAGATTCCATAATGGATCGAGCTATACATGTTTGCTTAGACGATTTCCATGACACCGCTCCTCCACCTATTGTGAATACATATCCACTAGTGGACTTGGAGTCTTTTGTGTCAGATATTCAATTAGCATCACATTATCCTTCTAAAACTGCATGATATTTTGTATATATCAAACCATAGTTCAATGTATATTTTAAATATCCAAGCACTCTTGTTAAGGCTTTCCAATGTTTCTTACTTGGATTACTTGTGAACCTACTTAACTTGTTCACTGAATATGCAAGATCTGGTCGAGTACAATTAGTCAAGAACATTAGACTACCAATTATCCTTGCATATTCAAGTTGTGAGATAGGATCTCCTCGATGCTTTGCTAAGTGAACACCTAACTCTATAGGTGTTCTAGCAGGACGACTGTTTAATGCACTAAATTTTTCAAGTACCTTTTCAATATAATGGGTTTGTGATAACATAATTCCATCAGGTATTTTTGAGATTTTAATCCCTAATATAATATCACACAACCCCAAGTCTTTCATATCAAAAGACCTTTTCAACATATTCTTCGTATTTATAATCAACTCATGATTACTTCACATAATTAACATGTCGTCTACATAAAGGCATACAATGACATAAGCATTTGCACTACCTTTAATATAAACGCATTTATCACATTCGTTGATTTTGAAACCATTTGACTTCATTGTAGTGTCAAATTTTTCATGCCATTGCTTAGGTGCTTGTTTGAGTCCGTATAGTGACTTGACAAGTTTACACACCTTCTTTTCTTGTCCGGGAACGACAAACCCCTCGGGTTGTTCCATATAAATTTCCTCTTCCAGTTCTCCATTCAAGAAGGCCGTCTTCACATCCATTTGGTGAATCTCAAGGTTATGCAACGCAGCAATAGCTATGAGAACACGAATGTATGTAATCCTAGTAACTGGAGAGTATGTGTCAAAAAAGTCATATCTCCTTTTGTTTGAACCCCTTAGCCACCAAACGGGCTTTATATTTATCTATAGATCCATCTTCTTTGTATTTTCTTTTAAGGATCCACTTGCATCCTAAAGGCTTACAACCCGGAGGGAGATCAGTCAACTCCCACGTATGATTATGCATGATGGATTCTATTTCATCATTTATAGCTTCTTTCCAAAAAGGAGCTTCGGGATTGGATAGAGCTTCTTGAATAGTTCTTGGTTCATCATCTAACATGTAAGTCATAAAGTCAGGACCTAAGGACTTTTCAATTCTTGCTCTCTTTCCACGTCTTGGTTCTTCATTGACTTCTTTAGAATCAATAGTAGATTCATAAGACCGTTTAATGGAACCTTCTTTTCTTTCCTTACAAGGAAAGTTGTTTTCAAAGAATATTGCATTCCTTGATTCCATAATCGTTCCTTCATTAATATCAGGAATCGTTGACTTATGCACCAAAAACCTATATGCACTACTATTATAGGCATATCCAATAAAAATGCAGTCAACAGTTTTGGGTCCAATTTTAACTTGTTTTGGCTTTGGTATCTCTACTTTAGCCAAACACCCCACACTTTTAGGTATTTATAAGATGGTTTGCGACCCTTCCATAACTCATATGGAGTTTCATCTTTCCCTTTGTGTGGTATTTTATTAAGAATGTGGTTTGCAGATAGTATTGCTTCCCCCCACAAGTTTTGAGGTAAGCCAGAATTTATCAACAATGCGTTCATCATCTTCTTGAGAGTACGATTTTTACGTTCTGCAACTCCATTTGATTGAGGTGAGTATGGTGTCGTAGTTTGATGAATAATGCCAGAGTTAGTGCAAAATTCTTCAAATGGAGCGACATACTCTCCACCTCTATCACTTCGAATCATTTTGATTTTTGTACTCAATTGATTCTCAACCTCATTCTTATAATTTTTGAAAGCTTGTATAGCTTCATCTTTACTTTTCAATAAGTAGACGTAACAAAACCTTGTGCAATTATCAATGAATGTTATGAAGTACTTATTCCCACCTCGAGTTTGCACAAACTTTAAATCACATACGTCAGTGTGAATTAAATCAAGTGGATTAGTACTTATTGTCACAGAATGGAATGGAGCTTTTGCCATCTTTGCTTCAACACAAATCTCACACTTTTCTAATGGATTTCTTTTAAATGCAGGTAGCACATTTAAGTTTACAAGTCTTTGTAACGTGTTGAAGTTAACATGTCCTAATCTTACATGCCATAAATTAGAACTTTCAAACAAGTAAACAGAATCATTCACTTTATTCTTCACCTCATGGCGGTGAACATTCATTACATTCATTTTAAAGAGACCATTATCTTGGTACCCTTTGCCTACAAATACACCAGCCTTAGTTAGGACAAACTTGTCCGATTCAAACACAAGTTTAAAGTCAGCCTTACTCAACAAGGATCCAGAAACTAAGTTCTTTCGAATGTCTGGCACATGCTGCACATTCAACAATGTCATCTCTTTTCCGGAAGTCATCTTCAATACCACTTTGCCAATTCCTACGACCTCAGACGTCGTAGAGTTTCCCATAAACAATTTTCTATCACTTACAGTAGTGTAGGATGAAAACATTTCTTTATCAGCACATATGTGGCTAGTGGACCCGGTGTCTACCCACCATTCCCTTGGATTATCCACCAAGTTGGTTTCAAAGACAACTGCGGATACATCAAGTCCCGATAGGTCTATGGGTACATGCCTTTCCTCGATGACGTTGGCTTGCTTGAGTTTCTGATTTCTGTTGTCTTTCCTTGGAAGACGACGGTCCTTGGCCATATGATTCGGTTTGCCACAGTTGTAACAAGTTCCTTTGAACTTCTTGGCTTGTCCTCGTTTCTCATTTTGAGGGCGCTTTCTCTTGTGACTGGTGCTAGATTCTGTCAGATTTGCCTTGGCCTCGGCCTCCATTGTTCTCTTGTGTGTTCTGGCTTCAGAAGATCGTCTATCTTCCTCAATACGAAGCCTCACAATCAGATCTTCAAGTTTTAACTCCTTGCACTTGTGCTTAAGGTAGTTCTTGAAGTCTTTCCAAATCGGTGGCAATTTCTCAATTATCGCCGCCACTTGGAATGGTTCATTGATATCCATCCCCTCTGCCAATAAGTCATGAATAATAATTTGAATTTCTTGTACCTGGCTTATTACAGATTTGGCGTCCACCATTTTGAAGTCAAGGAATTTGTCAACTACGAACTTCTTGACTCCTGCATCTTCTGTCTTATACTTTTTCTCCAATGAGTCCCACAATTCTTTGGCTGTCTTGACAGAGCAGTAGACACTGTAAAGCATGTCGTCACGTCCATTTAATATATAGTTGCGGCAGAGGAAGTCACTGTGGTTCCATGCATCAACAGCATTCCTTCGTTGCGAGTCGGTATCGCCTTCAGATATGACAGGAGGGGACTCGGTCAGGAACCGAGACAAGCTCAATGTGGTGAGATAGAAGAGCATCTTCTGTTGCCAACGTTTGAAGTCGGCACCATTGAACTTTGCAGGCTTTTCGCCGTGTGCGGGAGCAGCAGGGACGGTATGCACTGGCGCAGGAGCAGTAGGAGGAGTCGACATATCCAGAATATCGATGATAATAAAAATTTCGTCTTGCGATTGTTTGTTGGATATTACCCTGGATATGTTGGATGTCTTGATTCACGAACAAAAGCAGCAACTTGAATCTCGAACCAACCGCATCAACAATAAGATCAAGTCGAGGCAAGGAGAATCCTTTCTCCGCAAGACGAAATTGCCCAAGTGCTATACGTTGCAGGCAATCGTCTCCAAGATACGACTTCAAGTCAAAACTTTGCAGCACTACAAAGTCCTGATAGCAGCGAACAATATATATGCAAGAGCTTTCAAATGCCAAACGAAAATATGCAGCAATATGTGAAGAGGAGATGAAGCAAAAAATTCAGCAGCCTTTGAATATGGTTTGAGGGATTATTTATAGATGATCACCGGTTACGTTGAGGAGACACGTTTCTCCAGAACGGATGCGTAGAAGAGACACATTTCTAGGCAAAGGACACATGGTTTGGTGGAAAAGCAGCCTGGAGCAGGTGCAAACATAGCCAAGAGATGCACACAGTGATTGGTGCTTTCGGAAACAGCGCCTCGCGCGCGGCTGCGCGACATTACGCCCGACATTCTGTCCGCGCACAGCACATGCCCAGCAAGGGGCGCGCGCCTGCGCGCAACATTCTGCCATCCCGCACAGGAACTCGCGCGAGATTCGGCGCAACCGCGCGCAACGTTCGTTCGAATGACCAAAATCCAGAACCAAGCGCGTATACGCGCAAGATGTGGCGCACCCGCGCTCACATCTCTGTTCCGAAGGCCAAGGCCTTCCTCATCTTGGAGCAACAAAATTTAATTTCAACCAAATTTTGTCCAAAAAGATTAATATTAGTCAAAGATCACACCACACCGCGCCGGGTGGGCGGGCGCGCGCGCGTGTTTAATACACCGAGACATAGCTCACTAGCGTCTTCCCCCGTTTAAAAACTTCTGGTACCCCTTGGGGCCTAAACCCCTAACTCAAACTTAGAGTTAATAAGGAAGACTTCACTTGTCTACTTTTACAATGTGGGACAACTCCCACTTCGTTTACCCTTCAACACTCTTCTTATTCATTCATCCAACAATTTTCTAGTAATTTGGGTAGATCATTTTTATAACTTGAGGGTGGATACAAGATAATTGCTAGCAGAGTTCATTGTGGACCTGCGCTGTGACAGAAATCGGATAACTTTAAAGTTTCAAATATTGGATTCACCTTTTATCACCTTGTAATATGCAAAGTCTCAAAATCCCTGCAGTCTCTCTTTCGGCCCCCCTCTGTCGTATACTTCTGAATGGAAAATTGAAAATCATACAATATTTATCTGAGATCATCTTTTGATTTACTCGTTTTGCAGGTTTGGAAGTGATCATTTCTATTCGACCAGGAAACGGACCTTTACCAGAGAATCATGGCTTCAAGACCATCCAGTCATTGTCAGAAATATGAGAGAGTATAGTGTCACTTAGACTTGTAACATATCTCTATATATATATATATATATATATATATATATATATAAAAGCAGAGTTTTTGTCAAAAATAGTAATTTTCCGTCAAAAAGTCAATTCTAAAAAAGGAAAAATTTATTATGAATATTGGTATATGTGTACTGCAATAAATTATCACTTCAATTATTATTTACATTGATTATATCAATTCATTTAATTCAATTTTGAATTTAATTAATTTTTATATTAATTCAAATATAATTTATGTATTATACGTTTTTTTATTTTTTTACTCAAATTAAAACTAAACTCTATTGAAAACATAAATTATATTAAAAATTTTGTATTGATTATATCAATCAGTTTAATTAAAAATTGTATAAATAAATTTAAAATACAAATGATTGCAATGTTCAGTATCATTCATTAGGTAAATCATTCAAAATTAAAATTTTATATTTCAAGTAATTTATGCTCAAATTACTTGCTAAAAAAGAAATACAATATTTAATTGGTTTATTTAATTTTTCTAAAAATAAAATTGGTTGATTGTTAAAAGTTATCACTACAACAAGGTTTTTCAATGAACATTAATTTACCATTTAATAATCATAAATTTTTTTATCTCAAATACATATTATTTCGAAATTACCTTAATTTGAAAGAATTAATGCGTTGTAATTTTCTTCCAATACCATATGTATATTGTATATCTTGAATTGTCTTTTTAAAAATTCAAATAAGAGAGCACAAAAAAATTAAAAAGATAGATTCAAAAGAGTTTCAAATGGACATTAAATTACTCTCAATAAACATGTATATTACCCTCAATAATCAGAAATTTTTGACATTCAATGCATGCAATTCGAGATCTCCATAATTTGAAATAGTTAATGTGTTTAAAATTATAAATAATGCAATATTGCATATTATATTAGAAACCGATTTTATTATATTTATCTTACTAAATTTATCTACTCCAAAATTGAATTTTGAAATGACTCATCTTTTCAGCACCATATATGAGTTGAATCATTTCAAGATGTAATGTTCGTTTGAATTTAGATTTGTTCGTTGTTATGAACTACCTACATATGGAAACAACGAGAACAACAAGATACTTTGAAATCTGTCTTTCATAATCGAGAAGTAAAAAATATTATTCATCTATTTGTACAAAATTTTAATTATTACATATTAATTATATCTATATCTATATCTATATATATATATAAAAGCAGAGTTTTTGCCAAAAATAGTAGTTTCCCGCCAAAATGTCATTTCTAGAAAAAATATATATCATGAATATTGAAATATGTGTACTGTAATAAATGATAACTTCAATTATTACTTGCATTGATTATATCAATTCATTTATTTCAAATTTGAATTTAATTTATTTTTATATTAATTCAAATATAATTTATGTATTATATGTTTTTTATTTTTTTATTTAAATTGAAACTAATCTCTATTGAAAACATAAATTACATTAAAATTTTTGCATTGATTATATCAATCAATTTAATTTGTAATATGATTTTGTGTTCTTATGATATATTTAATTTTTATTACAAATTGTATAAATAAATTTTAAATACAAATGATTGCAATGTTCAGCATCACTCATATATATATATATATATACACATATGTATGTATGTATGCAAAGTTTTTGCAAAAATAATAATTCTCAGTCAAAATGTTATTCTAAAAATAGAAATATATATCGTGAATATTGACATATGTGTACTGCAAGACATGATAATTTCAATTATTGCTTGCATTGATTATATCAATTCATTTAATTCAATTTTGAATTTAATTAATTTTTATATTAATTCAAATGTAATTTATGCGTTATAAGTTTTTTATTTTTATTCAAACTGAAACTAAACTCTATTGAGAACATAAACTATATTAAATTTTTTGCATTGATTATATCAATCAATTTAATTGAAAACTGTATAAATAAATTTAAAATACAAATGATTTCAATGTTCAGTATCCCTCATGAGGTAAATCATTCAAAAATACATTTTGTATTTTAAGTAATTTCCTGCCCGAATTACATACTAAAAAAGAAATACAATATTTAATTAGTTAATTTAATTTTTCTAAAAAAAATTGGTTGAGTATTAAAAGTTATCACTATAATAAGGTTTTTCAATGGACATTAAATTTTCATTTAATAATCATAAATTTTTTTTATCTCAAATACATATCATTTCGAGATTACCTTAATTTGAAAGAATTAATTTATTGTGGTTTTCTTCCAAAATCATAAGTATATTTTATATCCTGAATTGTCCTTTTAAAAATTCAAATAAGAAAGCCCAAGATAATTAAAAGATATAGATTCAAAAGAGTTTCAAATGAACATTAAATTACCCTCAATAAACATGTATATTTCCCTCAATAAGCAGAAATGTTGATACCTAATGCATGCAATTCGAGATTTTCATAATTTTAAAGAATTAATGTATGATATAATTCTACCAAAAACATCCAATGTATAATTTTTGTCTTTTGTTATGTCTTATTTGAATTTTAAATTATAAATAATGTAATATTGCATATTATATTAAAAACCAATTTTATTCTATTTATCTTATTAAATGTATCTATTCCAAAAGTGAATTATGAAATTACTCATCTTTTCAACACCATATCTTAATTGAATCATTCCAAGATGTAATGTTCGTTTAAATTTAGATTTGTTCATTGTTATAAACTACCTACATATGGAAACAACGAGACATTAAGTTTGAAATCCGACTTTCATGATCGAGAAGTAAAAAATATTATTCTTCTATTTCTACAAAATTTTAATTATTATTTATTTACTAATGTGATAATATTCTTCTATATTACAAAATTCACGGATACATGATAGTATAAAATGTCCCATAATGGAAATGATTAAAGCAATTCTAAAGAAAGTACGCATCTTATTAGGAGACACATTATAAATTTATTGGCATTGTTTTGAAATACACATATTAAATGTTAATAAAATAACTTTTCTGATTTATACATAATTTATTTATAATCGTGCATATTTCATTTTTCTTTAGGAATAATATGATATTGTGTATATTATGAAGATATTTTGTAGATAAAATCACAACCCATTTGGATAAAGATATTGATGAAATAATTATTGTTATCATTCAAATGTGTCAAACACATGTCATGTCATAAAATTGTTTGTGAATGTGGATTTAGATGAAATTATTGAATTTTAAAAAAGTATTTCTCATTAATTTTATTGAATTTGATTTAAAAATATTTTTATCATATGTTTAAAAATAATAATATACAACTTCTCAAAAATTAAAAAAATTAAATATGTATTAAGGTTGGTGGTCGAATCAATACACTAAATGATAGACATGAATTAATTGTGGTGATGAAAATAAAAATCAGCAGACCAGCAGCACTCTTTAAGAAAACAGTAGACAAAAAGAAAATCAGAAGCTACTGGTCTAGTAAAACAAAAGCAGTAGAAATGATAGAAAAACAGAATCAGTAGAAGATGTTGCCTAACGTGACTACTTTAAATGTTACCGTTAAAGTTACCAAGTACTAGTATTAATTGCAGCATTAAATACTATACGGAGTCATTTAATTCACTTTACCGAGTTTAGTATAAAACATGACTAATTGTTTTATAGCTTTTCTGCAGGAACCTTTTTTTGGTAATAAAACTGACTCTATCAGATATCTGAAGACATCTTCTGATCATAAACGTTGAACTCAGTCGCTTATATATACATGGAACAAACCCTTACAGAAAGTGAACTCTACGCATAATATCTTTTCAAGGATCAACGAGACAACCTCAAAATTCCTCGATAACTTTGAGTTCAACACAAAGAAAAGTAGCACACGCTTCATAGCAAATATATGATCTTTTGAAGATCATCTTGTGCTACTGATTTTTACACTCTTCACAATCTTTTACAACACTTATACTTTATCAGGAAGAGCTTGTAATCTGAAAAGAGTCTTTTCAGAACCTTTTGTATCACGTTCTTTTTGAGTTGAGTAACTAAGAGTTTCAGTAGGCAAAGGTGTAAGTCCTTCTGAAGTGGATGTGTACAAGAGTTGTACTGTAATATCCAAAGTCTTTTAGTTATACCTTCTGAAAACAGGAGAAGGGGAGACGTAGAAGATTTCATCTTCGAACTTCCATAAACAACTACTGCCTACTGTTATTATTGTCTTTCACTTACTTCATCAGATTGTTTCCGCACCTATAATTGTAATCTAGGTGAAGGTATACGCAACAAGATAAACTACTATCTCTAACAGGATTTTAGTACCTCATCAAAAGAAAGGAAAAACGAGTAGAGTTTATTCACCCCCCCTCTAAACTCAACTTCGATCCTCAACAATTGGTATCAGAGCAGGTTATTCTTGTTCGTGAAAAACTACAACAGATGGCACACTTTAGCAAGATCCTTATGTTCTCTAAGGAAGATTTTGATGATTGAAAGATTAGAATGCAAGCTCATCTTGCACCACAAGATGATGACATGTGGTATGTCATCACAGATGGTCCATTGAAAATATTAAAGCCTAACACAGCTGTTGCTGTTACTGAGGATGCACCGCAGATGGTTGAAAAATCAAGAAGTGAATGGACCAGCGAAGATAAGAAGAAGGCCAACCTTGATAATGTTGCAAAGGATATATTATATAAAACTCTGGACAAGAATACCTTTAGCAAGATTAAAATGTGTTCTACTGCAAAAGATATTTGGGAAAAGCTCATCCAGATATGTGAGGAAAATGAGCAAACGAAAGAAAACAAACTGTCTGTAGCAATGCAGAAGTTCGAAAATCTAAAAATGAAAGCTGGTGAAACTCTAAATGAGTTCGATGAAAGATTCAGTAGCTTGGTAAATGAGCTAACAGCTCTGGGTAAAGAGCATAGCAACAGAGAAATAGCTCTCAAGGTGATGAGAGCCTTACCCAGAGAATGGGATGTAAAAACAATGGCTATGAGAGTGTCCAAAGATCTAAACAAGTTGGAACTGCACGACTTGTTTGCAGACCTGAAAGCGTACGAGTTCGAACTGGAGGTAAAAAGTGGAGAAGAGCCCTCAAGTCTACCTACCAAGGCTCTTGCTGCTACTGCTACTGCTACTACCTCTTCTACTGCTGCTACAGCTGTACCTCAAGCATTACCTATTGTGATCATTGAGTACATTGGAGAATACTGCTGAACAAATCAGTAGTGATGCTATGTCCTTGTTTGTAAAGAAATTCTCCAGGTTCATGAAAAAGAACCATCAAACTTATCAGGGTCCCAATCGCAACTTCAAGAAAGATTCACCATCTGGTGATACGGGATGCTTTAACTGCGGAAAAATAGGTCACTTTATTGCTGATTGTCCTAAACCAAAGAAGGATGACCAGAAGAGAAAAGATCACAAGAGGAATGACAAAAAGTCCAGAAGAGATCGAAAAGCAATGATTGCTGAAGAAAGCAAATCCAAATGGGCGGACTCCAGTTCTGAGTCATCTGATTCAGAAAGTCATTCCAGTGACAGTGATGCAGAAGAAGTTAAATGTCTCATGGCAAACACTGATTCAACCTCGACATCTGGAGAGGTATTTGATTTTGATTCTAACGAATTCACACGAACTGATCTAGTTAATGCATTACATGACATGGTAGAAGAGTATTCTAGACTTTCTCAATCATTCGAAGAAGTTAAGATCGAAAATCAGAACTTAAAGGATCAGAACAGTAAGTTAACTTGCTTGCAAGTAGACAGCTGTAATGATTTACAAGTTGAGATGAGTAAATTAAAAACGGAGAATGAAAGAGCAAAATCAGATTACCAGAAGATGCTTTCTGAAAACCAGAAGTTATCACTACTGGTAAATGTTTGGAACAAGTACTCTATTTCACTGGAAAAGATGCAAGAGTTACAAAAACAATCTGGAGACAGGAGTGGTCTCGGATTTTGTAATAATGAAGGCACCTCTGAAACAAATACTAAGCCAAAACTGGATATGTGCAAAGGGAAGTATATTCACTTTGTGAAATCCAGTGTGGTACAGAAACCAGAAGTGCCTACTGTTTCAGTAGAAAGGAATGTAAATCAGATGAACAAAAGGATGCATTATGGTCTGGGTTATGTTAAACCTAAGGAAAAAGTTGACCAGAGTTCTAGAATCATGAGTGGATTCAACTCAGGAAGACAACCTTCTATGAAGGTTAAAAACTACCAGTACTATAATTCTAAACCTGTTCAGAAGAGATACAGGCTGGACAACAGAAACAGAAGGGAAGAACAACATACTAGGATGCACAATGTTAAAAACAACAGACCCTTTGTTGCACACACTTCCATGGATACCCGAAGTACAGAAATTGTACAAATGTGGGTCCCCAAAGGACTGATAAGGCTTGGACCCAAATAGATTTGGGTACCAGATACTTAAAATTTGTGTTTGCAGGAACAACAGAAGAAAACAGAAATCAGTAACTCTACATGGTATCTGGACAGTGGATGTTCCAGACACATGACTGGACAGAAAAACCTACTCTCCGAGATAATGAGTTGCACTGGACCAAAGATAACTTTTGGAGACAACTCAAAAGGTAAAACCGTGGGTAAAGGTAAGATTATCCATGGTAACATAACCATTAATGACGTGTTATTAGTTGACAACCTTTGTTACAATCTAATTAGCATTAGTCAACTATGTGATAATGGTTATTCTGTAGCTTTTCAGAAGCACTCATGTGTAGTTAAAGATTCTGCTGAAACTACTTTATTAACTGGAAAGAGAGAAGGAAACACCTACAGAGTCTCTTGGAACTCAAATCATGTCAACACTCCTACATGCTTAGTTGCCTCGCTTAGTAATAAACACTGGCTATGGCAAAAGAAATTGAATCATCTGAATTTCAAGTCAATCAATCATCTCAAAAAGCAGAATATAGTTGATGGCCTACCTGATATTAATTTTGTTAAAAATCATGTTTGTTCTGCTTGTCAGCTTGGAAAACAGATAAGATCTAGTTTCAAGAACAAAGATAGCAAGTCAACTTCAAGATGTATGGAATTACTGCATATGGATCTATTTGGTCCAATCCCTATCACGAGCTTAGGGGGAATGAAATATACTCTTGTTGTTATTGATGATTTTTCTAGATTCACTTGGGTAATATTTCTCGCAGGAAAAGATCAAACCAGTAGCCTCCTGATCAAGCTTCTGAAAAGGATTCAAAATGAAAAAATCTTCTTCCATCATTAAAATCAGAAGTGATCGGGGTACTGAGTTCACTAACAAAAATTTTGAGTTATATTTGGATGAACAGGGGATTCATCATGAATATTCAGCTGCCAGAACACCTCAACAAAACGGAATAGCTGAGAGGAGAAATAGAACTCTAAAAGAAGCAGCTAGAACAATGCTAGCAGATGCAGACATCACTCAGCGCTTCTGGGCTGAAGCAATTAACACTGCTTGTTACACGCAAAACAGAACTATGGTCAACAAAAGGCACAATCAAACTCTGTATGAAATATGGAAAGGGAATAAACCCAACATGCTGGACTATTTCTTGGTTACTCTGCTGTTAGACAGGATCCACTTGGAACTGGACAGTGAAGATGATGTAGAAGCAAACATCAAGGATCTTCAAAATCCAGAACCAGACATTCCGATAGTGGAACTAGAAGTACAGACATTAGATCTGCCAATACCAGCAGAAGACACTCAAGAATCTACTACTGGTTCCGTCGAGAACAATCTCAACATATCAAATCAGGACTATTATCTCTTGCCATTTTTTCTTAAGAATGACTATCTGGTTTAACCCATGTTCATATTTATAGATGAAAATCAGGGACCAAAGCTCGAGAAAGTCTTGACTACAGTAGATATATGAAACATCCCATATCTAGCTCTCATCGGATTTGTTACCATATATTGCACTAATTTAGGAAAAACTTTATTATGATATTCTGTGATTCTGTGTCAGAAGCAAAAGGTATTTTGTCTCATTAACAAAACAAGGTTTATTTTATCTTCCAGTAGAAGCTATCAAGACGACTTCTCTTCTTCTGAATTTTATTAATCATTCATCAGTTATTTATCTTATTTAGCCAACAGTAAGTTATTTGCAGGAAAGCAGAAGGGAATATCAAGTACTTAAACTGAAATTTTATTAGAAACCATTCCAGTACATTAAACGATGCAGAAGTAAAAGCAGTAGATCAACAAATGCTCTTTAACAAGAAGCTTTACATTAAACTTTTTGCATTCAGTAATATCAGCAGATCGTAGTATCTTCAGCAGAAAAAGGATGGTCTGCTTCGAAAAGATTCCAGCAAGCTTGGGTCTAGTAAGAATCTAGCAAGCTTGGGTCTTGTTAGCACTAATGTATAATCAGATTTTACAGGGCATCAGCTTCATCGATCAACCAGCACTCTCTTATTGCATTAGAAAGCCTCTGGAAAAGATCGATGCTACATCTCCGACTAAATGGAAGCAACAAATCTTTTTGATTGTTGACATTACAACTCCAGGAGTTTGATCCAAGGATCATTACGTAAAGAATGACATCTTCAAACTTCCTTCTGAACATTTTTGCTTCGGCTCCTGGATCAGACTCTAACTCTTCTTTAACTTGAGCTTTCATTTTAGATTATGAATGTTTAACTTCGTTTAAGTTGTTCAGGCATTTATAGTAATCTTCGGAAGACACAAAGACTCTTGCGACTGTTCGTTTTCAACGGTTCAGATTGAAAGATTGCCAAAATTCGTTTGGTGTTTAATATCCACTTATTAGTTGCATTTACCGAGGGGGAACAGTATCTTAGTCAGACTAAAATTTTTATACCTTTTTCAGAAAACAGATAGAGTATTTGTCTTTTCGATAAAATAACAAGTCTGTTGGTTTTGTCACAGTGCTCAAATATTTCAGCACTCTGAAACTTCCAGCAGACGTTATCATAAAACGACAAATCTTCTTCTGATTATTTTTAGTAACCGTCTGGACAGCCCGCCTATTTCAAATTTTTAAATCATTTGCGTCTCTGACAAATTTTGCAAGTCTTTTCAAACATTCAACCATAAACATACTGACACGTGTCCTTATGTTTACTTGACGGCTGTACATTCATTTTAAAATATCACCTTCTCATTTTTCACTTTTACCGTTTCAAAACTGTTGCTACTCAGCTACTGCTTTCTCTTAATCATCTTCTATCTACTGCAAATTTTATCTGATCATTTCATCGTAGAGAAATGGCCGGAGCATACACTCTTAATGCATATCAAGTCAACTTTGCTTCAGTTCTCAATGTCAAAGATAAGAATCTTGTTAAAATGTTTCAAGACCTTGAGAAATCAGGACTTCGAAACTTCTTGGAAGCACCAGCTGTGATATACAAAAATGCTCTTCTGGATTTCTACGCTAAGGCAACTGTGCATGAAGGAAAGATCGTCCACTCTCAAGGAGATGCATCCATCTCCATTGATGCCGCACTATTGGGCGCGACTTTTCTCCTCCCACTTTCAGGTACTTCTGAACTATCTGATATTTCCAAGCTAGAAATGTCTATTGCTCTTAGCACTTTCTCAGCCACTGGAGAAGAATTGTCTCCTTCTTGCCACAAAAAGTTACTCAAAATGGAATATCAAATTCTGGCTGATATTGTGGCGAAGGCTATATTAGTCAAAGCTGGCACGTTCGACAAGTTAACAAAGGAGAAAGTTCAATTGATGGCTGCCATCACTAAGGGAACTAAAGTGGATTGGAGTCATTTCATATTCAGAATCATGAAAGACATGGTCATCAAGAAAAGTTCTGGATTTGCTGTTCAGATCAGCACAATGCTCAAGGATGCTGGTTTCGCTTTTACAAGTGAACAGGATGCTGTTTCGGTAACAATGATTGATGCTGAGAATGTTCTCGCTTTAAGGCCCAAGCCAACCGTGGCTGAATTTGTTGCCTTGAAAAAGGAGATTGAGAGACTCTTTCTGAGACTCAAAAACCTCAACGAAAGATTAAAAGGAAAAGAGTGATCGTCTCTACTGATTCTGATAAAACAGTATCAGAAGAGTCTGCTGCTGATGTTCAACCATCCCTACTAACTCCAATCAAAAAGAAAGCACGGACTGTTCTTAAAATCAAGAAGACAACAGCAATTTCTGAAATTGAGAAAGTGCCAATCAGACAGGTGTTTCCAGAAGTGGTTCCATCTGCACGATCTAATGCTCCTACTTCAGTGCAAGCTGCTGCATCTGTTCCAGCAACATCTACTGCTTCTACTTTCAGACCAATGTCTGGAATAGTGATTAGAGAACCAACAAGGGGGTCTTCTGCATTTCGACCCATTTTGCCTATTTCATCAACCGACAAAGGCAAAGGAAAGATGATTGAAGAACCACAACTTTTTGGACTCAGAACAACTGTGACCACAGGTGTTGATCTTCATTTGGCAGAAATAGAAAGCTCTGCCAATGATGACATGAATTTCTTTGACGAGTGGCACAAGGTCCGAATTTTCCATTCTTTTGCTTACTTCAAGAAGAAAGGATCCTATGGGAAAATAATGAACGCTGAGAAGAGGGTCTTTCAGCTTGCCAAAACAGAAAATGTAATCAAGGCCTTGCGTAGAAGAAGCTACATCCTCGAACAGCTGAAATGTCAGAAGTTGGAATCGGTTCTGAAAATTCTTAAATCAAATTTTGATCCTACAATTCCTACTGCTGTTCAGGATCAAAATGTCATTCTGATTCTAACTGACAAATTGAAACAGATGAGTGAGCAACTTCTTGATCAAGAAAAGGGCTTTGGCGAGCCAATTGAATATCAAGTCGGCCTTGTTCCAGACTTTCCACAGATCCAGACAGTTGAGGAACGGACTACAGCTTCACCAAAAGCTTCTGTTCTCAGTACACCTGCATCACCAACAAGGCCTCTTCAGTCATCATCTCTTTTGTCTGTGCATGAACTGACTTCCGTTGAAAAAGTCATTGAGTCAATTGTTCCGACGTCCCTACTACTCAGGAAGCAGTTCCAGCTACTTCATTGCCACAATCACCCTCTCCAACCGCAGAACAACATATGGCAGAATCAGATGCTGTATCTCTTTTGCCAAATCTAGAGAAATTTTCTGCTGCTCATCAAGCTGAAATGAAAGTTCTTCTGAACCAGCAATCTGAACCCATAACTGCAGAACAATCAGCTTCACCTACTGCCGTTGTTCCAACAGAAGAGAACTTGGTCTCCAACTTGGTTGCTCCTGATGAAAAGATTGTTCCTACCATAATTGCTGCCGAACCAAATGTCTCTGCTATTCCAGATGAAACCTCTGCTGACCCTGGTCCTTCTACTGCTGTGATGGACACCACTTCCCTCACCACCAATCAAGTCTCTACTGCACTGATTGTCACTGATCCTGTTCAAACTCTCACGAACACTCGCGCTGCTGAAATGAGGCAACGCATGCTTGCGCGAACTCCCTCACCTGAATCAGAATCATTCAATTTGGAGTTTCAGATTGACGTTCTGCAAAGGGAACTCAATAACCTGTCTGATTTAGTCAAGCGAATCTCCTGTGAAAGCATATCAGAATTTAGTGGTGCTCAGTTCTTCAGAGAACGAATGAGCAAACAAATATATAAAACGGCGGAATCCGTGGAGAAAATGCATGTTGAAACCATTGTTTTCAGACAAGCTATATCGAGAAATTATAGTCACATCGTGCTTGCTCAAACTGATATACTAAATCGACTCACCGAGCATGATGATCTCATTCGATCATTTTCCACCTCCATGGAAGTAATGGATGCCAAGATTGATTCTCAAACTCAATCTCTCACTACTCTCAATGATCGTATCTCTACTCAAGCTCCGTATCTGGATATGTTAACCAATGGCATTCAAAACTTGTCTGGAAGAATGAATGATCTTATGGCCCATGTGATTGCCGCTGATGCCAAAAAGGGGAAGAAAAACGAAGAGATCCATCTGAAGCAGAACTAAGGCAATCAGAAGCTGAACCTTCAGATAGAAGATTTCAGGATCCTCAAGATGAAGAAGTCATTTACAGGGACATTGGAACTGATTGACAATTTACTGTGTTAATTTCATTGATATTATTCTTTTGCTAACTGATTATCTGTTATTTAACGCTTTCCTACTGTTTAGATTTTGGCATCACCACAAAGGAGGAAATTGATAGACATGAATTAATTGTGGCGATGAAAATAAAAACCAGCAGACCAGCAGCACTCTTTAAGAAAACAGTAGACAAAAAGAAAATCAAAAGCTACCTGTCTAGTAAAACAAAAGCAGTAGAAAGGATAGAAAAATAGAATCAGTAGAAGATGTTGCCTAACGTGACTACTTTAAATGTTACCGTTAAAGTTACCAAGTACTAGTATTAATTGCAGCATTAAATACTATACGGAGTCATTTAATTCACTTTACCGAGTTTAGTATAAAACAGGACTGATTGTTTTATAGCTTTTCTGCAGGAACCTTTTTTTGGTAATAAAGCTGACTCTATCAGATATATGAAGACATCTTCTGATCATAAACGTTGAACTCAGTCGCTTATATATACATGGAACAAACCCTTACAGAAAGTGAACTCTACGCATAATATCTTTTCAAGGATCAACGAGACAACCTCGAAATTCCTCGATAACTTTGAGTTCAACACAAAGAAAAGTAGCACACGCTTCATAGCAAATATATGATCTTTTGAAGATCATCTTGTGCTACTGATTCTTACACTCTTCACAATCTTTTACAACACTTATACTTTATCAGGAAGAGCTTGTAATCTGAAAAGAGTCTTTTCAGAACCTTTTGTATCACGTTCTTTTTGAGTCGAGTAACTAAGAGTTTCAGTAGGCAAATGTGTAAGTCCTTCTGAAGTGGGTGTGTACAAGAGTTGTACTGTAATATCCAAAGTCTTTTAGTTATACCTTCTGGAAACAGGAGAAGAGGAGACGTAGAAGATTTCATCTTCGAACTTTCATAAACAACTACTGCCTACTGTTATTATTGTCTTTCACTTATTTCATCAGATTGTTTCCGCACCTATAATTGTAATCTAGGTGAAGGTATACGCAACAAGATAAACTACTATCTCTAACAGGATGTTAGTACCTCATCAAAAGAAAGGAAAAACGAGTAGAGTTTATTCACCCCCCCTCTAAACTCAACTTCGATCCTCAACACTAAACACGATAAGCAACATGTCATTGACATAGGCTAACACAATCTAAAATTTTGATATATGATAGTGATTATTAGCTAAAAAAATTAATCGACATGCGTTTTATTTAAGAATTTTTTTAAAAAAATTAGCGAAAAAATAGTTTTTTAATTATATTATTTTTTCAATGTAAATGTCTATTCATTTTTCACTAATTTTTAATAATATCATCCCGTGCATCGCACATGTTAAATACTAGTTGTAATATCAAAATAAAGTTGAGATTTTGCCATAGAGGTTAAAATTTGGTTTCTCTTTATGATCTAATTCTCCAAGTATATAAATGGATGTTCACTCGTTTTCTCTATCTTTTTTGGCTCTAAGGGTGTATAATATAATGATGATATTCAATATACTTGGATAAGATAACGAAGATTATCATTGTAATTTTTGTAGAACTTGAACCGTGGTTCACTCTCCGTCACCATCAAACAGATTGAAGACGAACTTGCTGCACTCCGCGATCCATGCAGTGATGTCGATCGTGGTCTTGGCCCCGCCTACAAAGAGCTTATCACAATAAGAGTAGGTCTCTTGTGAGACGGTATCACAAATCTTTATCTGACATGTCAATCCTACCGATATTCACAATAAAAAGTAATATTTTTAGCATAAAAAGTAATAATTTTTCATGGATAACCTAAATAAAGATCCGTCTCACAAAATACGACCCGTGAGATCGTTCACACAAGTTTTTGTCAAAAATAAAGACTCGAGATTTCGAGATCAAGAATTGTTTGATAAAACCATGTATAATGAGATTTTTCTCCTTCATAATGACGAACACTCTGAACCCACTCCGTTGATTTCATATGGAAAAGCTCCTCCCAATTTATTTTTTTTAGAACAAGAACGGAAATTGTGTGATATATATATATATATATATATATATATATATGTATAATTACACTGTTAATTGGAAAAAACAATTAGAGGAATGTTGTAAGCGTAAAACAGTTACATTTAGTTGATTGGATAACCTAATACATTTCCTTTTTAGATTGAAAAATAAAACATGTATTTTTTTAAGGGCAAATTTCAAAAAAATACCTCTGTACATCTTTTGTTTAAGATTCAGTACCTATATGATTTTTTTTACTAATCAATACCTGACAACTATACAAACTTAGTTTTAGCTCCCTACAAAGATAAATTTATATTTTTGCCCTTTTATTATTTAAATAAATATATAGTTTTATCCATCAAATTAATTGTGTGTTTTCCATCTACCAAAATATTAGTACCTATTATAGGGTTTCAGATACTTGATTTTGTTATTTGAATACTCCAAATGTGTAAACAAATACTATATTTTCGAAAAATAACAAGAAATTCAGTCATTGTTGGTTTTTCATTAAAAATGCATTATGATAACTTATTCATGTCATTTTATTTTTAAAAAAATATAGTTGTTCACTCATCATGAAATAAGATTAAGTACTTATTTTGACATATAAAGTATATATTTTGAAGTTCCAGATACTTGATTTGACTCTTTAAATACTCCGAATGTGTAAGAAAATACGAAGATCACCATAAATTTAGTTATTGTTTATCTTTTCATGAAAGGTGTATTTGAATGACATATTCATCTCATTTAATATTTTTTTGTAAAAAAAATTAAATTCCAAACTAAGCATGTACATTTTAAAATATTTAGTTTTACTTGAGAAATACCTATTTGTAAATTTTAAAATATTTAGTTTTACTTGAGAAATATCTATTTTGAGTTTGCAAATACTTGATTTCGTAAATAAGATACTCACAATATGTATTAAAATACTGGATATTCGAATAGACAACGTAAATTCACCAAGTATTGATATTTCAATAGAAAATGCATTTGGATGACATATTCATCTAATTTAATATATTTTTTTGTTAAGAAAACAAATTTTCAAATAAGCATGAAAATTTTAAAGTACTTAGTTTTACTTGAGAAATACCTAATTTGAGTTGGCAAATACTTGATTTCGTAAATGAGATACTCACAATATGTATTAAAATATTATATATTTGAATAGACAACGTAGGTTCTCCAAGTGTTGGTATTTCCATGGAATACGCATTTGGATGAGAAGTATCTAATTTCATAGAATACTGGATATTCAAATATGCAACGTAAGTTCACCAAGTGTTGACTTTTCATGAAAAATGCATTTGGATGACATATTCATCTCATTTAATATATTTTTTGTAAAAAAACAAAAAACAAATTCTAAAATAAGCATGAATATTTTAAAGTACTTAGTTTTACATGCGAAGTAACTAATTTGAGTTGCAAATACTTGATTTCGTAAATGAGATACTCACAATATGTAATAAAATACTGGATATTCGAATAGGCAATGTAAATTCTCCAAGTTTTGGTATTTTCATGGAATATGCATTTGGATGAAAAGTACCTAATTTGAGTTTTCAAATACTCGATTTGGTACATGAGATACTCATAATATGTAATAGAATACTGGATATTCGAATATCCAACGTAAGTTCACCCAGTGTTTGCTTTCCACGGAAGATTCGTTTGGATGACATATTTATCTCATTTAATATATTTTTTGTAAAAAAAACAAATTCCCAAATAAACATGAAAATTTTAAAGTACTTAGTTTTACTTGAGAAATACATAATTTCATATTGCAAATACTTGATTTGGTACATGAGATACTCATAATATGTAATAGAATACTGGATATTCGAATATGAAACTTAAGTTCACAAAGTGTTGGTCTTTCTATGGAATATGCATTTGGATGACATATTCATCTCATTTAATATTTTTTTGTAAAAAAAAAAAACAAATTCTCAAATAAGCATGGATGTTTAAAAGTACTTAATTTTACTTGAGAAGTACCTAGTTTCATAATGCAAATACTTGATTTGGTACACGAGATACTCATCATATATAAATAGACTACTTGATATTCGAATATGCAAACGTAAGTTCATCAAGTATTGGTCTTTCCATTAAAATATGTATTTGGATTACATATTCATCTTATTTAATATTTTTTTGGTAAAAAAAAATCTCAAATAAGCATGAAAATTTTAAAGTACTTAGTTTTACTTGAGAAGTATCTAATTTGAGTTTGCAAATACTTGATTTCGTAAATGAGATACTCACAATATGCATTAAAATACTGGATATTCGAATATGCAATCTTTCCTTGGAAAATTCATTATGATACTTATTCATATCATTTAAATAAATAAACATAGTTCATTATTCATCGTGGACTAATTGAAAGATGCATTATGAACATAGTTCGTAAATGAGCTTGAAGTTTGCATTTTAAGTATATCTATCGATTTTTGAATTAATGATTTATAAAATACTCATCAATATTAATTGACAATACTTTTGATATTCATTGAATGACTTATTTGACAATTATTCTTATTTGACATAATACTTATTGGTAATTATTCATTATACTTATTAGTATTATTTTCTTTATACTTATGAGTATTAATTTATAATATCATTAATATTCATTCACAATACTTGTTGGTATTCATTAAATGACAAGGCAATACTTCATTTGTTATCATCCACATTAGTATTCATTCATAATATTTATTGGTAATCATTCATTATATGTATCAATATTCTTTCATTATACTTATTATCAAATTTGAGTTTTTAAATGATAAAATCAATTATCAGTTGAATCTAATTATGTAATACTTTTAACACTTTAGGTATCACATTTTTATTTCACGGATCTCATCATCAAAGGTCACTTAATATTGACTTCAAATTATATATTTTGACATCATCAAATAATCGAATTTGAGTATCTAATGGTAAAATCAAGTATTTGTGGACTCGTATTAGGTATTATTTGTATTAATTTAGGTATCACATTTTTACTTAACGAATGTCATCATCAAAGACCACACAATATTAACTTCAAATTATATATTTTGACATCCCAAAATAGTTGGATATAAGTATTTAAAGAGTAAAATCAAGTATTTGCGAACTCGCATTAGATACTCTTTGTACCAATTTAGGTATCATATTTTTAACTTCACCAATTTAGATACTCTTCGTATCAATACATCTTCCATGAAAAGAACAACATTTGGTAAATTTACGTTGCCTATTCGAATATCCAGTATTTTAATACATATTGTGAGTATCTCATTCAAGATATCAATTATTTACAAACTCAAATTAAATACTTCTCAAGTAAAACTAAATATTTTAAAATTTAAATACTTAGCTGGGAATTTTTTTTGTTTTTTTACAAAAAAATATTCAATGAGATGAATATGTCATCTAAATGCATCTTCCAAGGAAAGATAAACACTTGGTGAGCTTACGTTGTATATTCGAATATCCAATATTCTATTACATATTATGAGTATCTCATATACAAGATCAAATATTTGCAATCTCAAATTAGGTACTTCTCAAATAAAATAAGTACTTTAAAATTTACATGCTTAGTTGGGAATTTGTTTTCTTTTACAAAAAAATATTAATGAGATGAATATGTCATCCAAATGCTTATTCCATAGAAATATCAATACTTGGTGAACTTACGTTGTCTATTCAAATATCCAGTATTTTAATATATATTGGGAGTATCTCATTTACGAAATCAAGTATTTGCAAACTCAAATTAGGTACATCTCAAGTAAAAATAAGTACTTTAAAATTTTCATGTTTAGTTGAGAATTTGTTTTTTTTAAATATTAAATGAGATGAATATGTCATCCAAATGTATATTCTATAAAAATACCAACACTTGGTGAACTTACTTTTCTTATTCGAATATCCAGTATTTTAATACATATTGTGAGTATCTCATTTACGAAATCAAGTATTTGCAAACTCAAATTAAGTACTTCTCATTTAGGGAGTAAAATTAAGTATTGATATACTCGAATTAGATACTTTTTGTGCTAATTTAGGTATCATATTTTAACTTCAGAAATGACACATCAAAAGTAACTCAATATTACTTGAAACTATATTTTTTTATATCAAAAAATAATCAAAATTGAGTCTTAAAAGAGTAAATCAAGTATATGTGAAATCAAATTAGGTACTATTTGTATCAATTTAGGTAGCACGTTTTTTATTCACTAATCTCATCATCAAATAACATTCAATATTATCTTCGAACTATGTATTTTGACATACTCAATCTAATTTGAGTATTTAGAAGGTAAAATCAAGTATTTGTGGACTCGAATTATGTATTATTTGTATTAATTTAAGTATCACAGTTTTACTTCACGAATTTCATCATTGATGTCACTTAATATTAACTTCAAATTATATTTTGGCATTCTCAAATAATTAGATATGAGTATTTACGGGGTAAAATCATTTATTTATAGACTCAAATTAGATACTATTTGTACCAATTTAAGTATCACATTTTAACTTCATAAATGACACCATCAAACGTCACTTAATATTACTTGAAACTTAAGTATTTTTTTACACATTTGAAGTATTCAAATAGCCAAATCAAATATTTGGAACCCCAAAATAGGTATTTTATCGATCAAAATAAGTACTTTTTTCTAATTCAACAATGAGTGAGAAACTGTATTTTTTCAAAAATTAGATGACATGAATAAGTCATCTTAATGCATTTTCAATTAAAAGACCAACAATTATTGAATTTATTGTGATAGCTCGAAGATCCGGTATTTTCTTAAATATTTGGAGTATTTATAGAGTCAAATCAAACATTTGGAACTCCAAAATAGGTATTTTGTAGGTCAAAATAAATATTTAATCTTATTTCATGATGAGTGATGACCTATGTTTTTTTTTAAAAAAATAAAATGACATGAATAAGTCATCCTAATGTATTTTTCATTAAAAGACCAACAATGACTGAATTTATGATCAATGCTCGAAAATACAGTATTTTCTTATATATTTGGAGTATTCAAAGAGCGAAATCAAGTATCTGAAACCCCATAATAGGTAATTTGTATGTCAAAATAAGTATTTACTTTTATTCTATGATAATTGAGAAACAATATTTTTTAAAAATTATATTTTAAATAAAAAAGACACATGTAATGTCTGTGAATAAAATAATATATTTATTTAAATAATATAAAGGGTAAAAATGTAAATTTTGTCTTATAAGGGTTAAAACTAAAAGTATATATTTTTCAGGTACTGATTCCTAAAAAATATATCCTAGGTACTGAATCTTAATTGAAATGTTGGCAGATGCATTTTTCTTAAATTTACCGTTTTTTTAATATCTCAAAACCAATTTTTTTTTTACAAAAAAAGTATTGATTCTCACTAAAATCATAATATCATATTACGAATTTTCATTTTCCCAAACAAACGAGGTGGAAAAGATGACATATACGAATAATAAAAAAAATTATCAATACGAATAATAAAAAATTCAAACAAATTTTTGTAAATGTTGTGAAAAAGTAAAAATTTATGATAAAAAATAAAAATCTCAAACTCTCAAAATTTACCAAACTACACACTTTATAATATTTTTCTCTCTACTCAATTGTGTTTTTCTTCACAAATGAGATATCTATTTATAGGAAATCTTTACAAATAATCCAAAAATAAAATACATCATTACCTACATCATCACACACTAATTTTCAATATTTACAACTCTTATTTTCAACATTCAAATATTCAATACACACATTTTAAATATTATTTTCCAATACTCCCCCTTGTGATGATGATCATGATACGATGATGTCTTCATTACGTGTTTTTGTACTGCCTCGTTAAAAACCTTACTTGGAAAAACCCATTGGGATAAAAACCATAGTAAGGGAAAAAGAGTGCAGTCACGTAAACTCTCCCTGATGTTGACATGAACAATTCTTCACAAATTTCGTAGATTGCGCATCCCAATATTATATATGTGCTTTCTGAATATTGACGTAGGAAGTGCCTTTGTGAAGAGATCTGATGAGTTTTCACTTGATTGAATGTGACGAACATCAATACATCTATTCTTCTCAAGCTTCTTGGTGAATGCGAAGAACTTAGGAGGAATATGCTTAGTTCTGTCGCTTTTTATGTATCCTTCTTTCATTTGAGCAACACATGCAGCATTATCTTCATATAGTATCATAGGCTTCTCATCAGATGATAATTCGCATGAAATTTGGATATGTTGGGTCATTGATTTTAACCACACACATTCACGACTTGCTTCATGTAGTGCAATAATCTCGGCATGATTTGATGAAGTTGTTACGAGCGTTTGTTTCTGAGAACGCCAAGATATTGCAGTGCCTCCACGAGTAAATACATATCCGGTTTGGGAACGTGCCTTGTGTGGATCAGATAAGTATCCAGCATCAGCATAACCAATTATACTTGGATTAGCATCTTTTGAATACAAAAGTCCCAAGTCTGTCGTTCCTCGTAGATAACGGAATATATGTTTAATTCCGTTCCAGTGTCTCTTTGTTGGATATGTGCTAAATCTTGCCAACAGATTCACGGCAAAAGATATATCAGGCCTTGTACAATTTGTAAGGTACATAAGGGCACCGATGGAACTTAGATATGGTACTTCTGGACCAAGAATATCTTCATCATCTTCACATGGACGGAATGGATCATTTTCTATGTTTAATGATCTAACAACCATTGGAGTACTTAAAGGATTTGCTTTATCCATATTAAAACGTTTAAGGATCTTTTCTGTATAATTTGTCTGGTGAACAAACATTCCACATTCTTTTTGTTCAATTTGTAAATCCAGACAATACTTGGTTTTTCCAAGATCCTTCATTTCAAATTCTTCCTTCAAGTATGACACAACTTCTTGAATTTCTTTATTCGTTCCAATGATGTTTAAATCATCAACATATACAGCAATAATTATGCATCCGGATGTTGTTTTCTTAATGAAAACACAAGGGCATATTGAATTATTTACATATCCCTTTTTCATCAAGTGATCACTTAGTCGATTATACCACATTCGACCTGATTGCTTTAACCCATATAATGATCTTTGTAATTTCACAGAATAACATTCCCTGGGTTTTGAACTTTGTGCTTCAGGCATCTTAAATCCTTCAGGGATTTTCATATATATATTACTATCAAGTGATCCATATAAGTAAGCTGTAACAACATCCATAAGACGCATTTCTAAATTTTCAGATACCGCCAAGCTAATCAAATACCGAAACGTAATTGCATCCATCACAGGAGAATACGTTTCTTCATAATCAATTCCAGGCCTTTGAGAAAAACCTTGTGCAACAAGTCGAGCTTTATATCTTACTATTTCATTTTTCTCATTTCGCTTTCGAATAAAAACCCATTTGTATCCAACAGGTTTTACACCTTCAGGTGTAAGGACTATAGGTCCAAAAACATTACGTTTATTTAGCGAATTTAATTCAACCTGGATGGCATCTTTCCATTTTATCCAATCCTGCCGATTTTTACATTCACCAAAAGATTTTGGTTCATGATCTTCGTTATCATTTATGATGTCGATTGCCACATTATAAGAAAATATATCATCAATTTCATCTATGTCTTTTCGGTTCCATATTTTTCCAGTATTAATATAATTGATAGAGATTTCATGATTCTCGTCAGTTTGTGGTTCTGACAGAACATTTTCATCATCATGTGTTTCTTCAGGAACACCATTCTCTATTTTGTGATCATCATGTGTTTCTTCAGAAACGTCATTCTTTATTTTGTGATCATCGTGTTTCTCTATGAATTTACTTTTTCGAGGATTTTTATCCTTGGAACCGACTGGCCTTCCACGCTTCAGGCGTTTAATGACATCATGAGTATCTTCCATTTGTTTCTTTGGAATTTCAATTCGAGCATGGGCATTTGCAGCATGTATATATGATTTAGTTACCCCTTTTGTGTCTGCAAATGCATCTGGTATTTGATTTGCTATTCTTTGCAAGTGTACAATTTGTTGTACATCTTTTTCACATTGTTTTGTTCTTGGATCCAGATGTAACAATGATGATACATACCATGTAATTTCCTTTTCGGTATGTTTCTGTTCTCCCCCTAACATTGGGAAGATTTTCTCATTAAAATGACAATCAGCAAAACGTGCTGTGAACACGTCGCCTGTCTGAGGTTCAAGATATCGAATGATTGATGGACTATCATAACAGATATAAATTCCAACCTTTCTTTGAGGTCCCATTTTCTTTCGTTGCGGTGGTGCAATAGGCACATACACCATACATCCAAAAATTCTCAGATGAGAAATGTCTGGTTTTTTACCAAATGCAAGCTGCAATGGGGAGTATTTATGATATGCACTTGGTCTGATGCGAATTAATGAAGCAGCGTGTAAAATTGCATGTCCCCATATAGAAATAGGGAGCTTTGTTTTTATAATCATTGGTCTAGCAATCATTTGCAGACGTTTAATCAATGATTTAGCCAATCCATTCTGTGTATGTACATGAGCAACATGATGCTCAACAATGATTCCCATAGACATACAATAATCATTGAAAGTTTGGGAAGTAAATTCACCAGCATTATCAAGTCTAATTTTCTTGATTGTATAATCGGGAAATTGATTCCTCAATTTTATTATTTGAGCAAGTAATCTTGCAAATGCAACATTTCGAGTTGATAATAAACATACATGTGACCATCTGCTGGAGGCATCAATCAATACCATAAAGTATCTGAATGGTCCACATGGTGGATGGATTGGTCCACAAATATCACCCTGAATACGTTCAAGAAACATTGGTGATTCAGTTTGGATTTTGACTGGTGATGGTCTTATAATAAGTTTTCCAAGAGAACATGCTTTACATTGAAACTTATTATTCTGAAAGATCTTCTGGTCTTTCAGTGGATGACCATGTGTATTTTCTATAATTCTTCGCATCATTGTTGAACCAGGATGTCCCAATCGATCATGCCAATTGGTTAATATCGAAGAATTATCAACTACCATGTTTGATTCAATGGGACTTATATGTGTATAATGCAATCCAGTAGGGAGCATTGGTAGTTTTTCAATCACATATTTCTTTCCTGATTTATATGTGATAAGACACATATATTTCTCATTCCCTTCATTCATTGTTTGAGTATCATACCCATGGGAATATATATCATTAAAACTCAACAAATTTCTTTTCGATTGTGGTGAATATAAAGCATCATTGACCAAAAATTTTGTACCATTAGGTAACAAAAATTGTGCTTTACCACATCATTTAATCAAGTCTACAGGACCTGATATTGTATTCACCGTTGTTTTTGTTGGTTTTAGTTCCAAGAAATATCTTTTATCTCGTAGGATAGTGTGCGTTGTACCACTATCGGGTATGCAAACTTCAGCTTTGCTCATAGCATTTTTCATATTTGAACTTCAAAAAAATATGCAATGAAATAAATTACTTGCAATATATATTTAAATATAACACAAATCATAATTATACAATAAAACATTATTCTATGAATATTTGAAAAATAGATTATTGTACATTTATATTCTACCATTATATTGTTCATTTTCAGAGAAATCGTTGAGAAAATCTGCAGCATCAATATTGTTCATTTCTATCCCACCAACATATTGATCATTTCCAGAGAAATCATTCATAAAATCACCAGCATCAAAATGAGTTGAATCACTCAAACGGTCACTGCGTTCAGTGAAGTTGGTCTCCTTTTCTTTCCCCTTTAATGATTCTTTATAAAGTTTACAAAGGTGCTCAGGGGCTCGACAAACTTTGGACCAATGTCCTGGAGTACCACATCTGTAACAAGAACTTTCATATCTTTTTGAGTGCTTCTCATTAACACTTGTATTCTCATGATGCCTTTTCTGTGGATGGTTTGGGACGTTCTTTTGAGATGAGTAATAAAAATAACTATCTCGATTATTTTCAAAACCACGGTCTTGACCACGACCACGGCCAATTCCATGTCCACGTCCACGTCCACGTCCACGTCCACGTCCACGTCCACGACCTCGACCTCGACCAAAACCTTGTCTTTGAATTTGATTTTGGTTTCCAGGTTTAAATTCATTTTTACTTACAGCATTTACTTCTGGAAATGCTGTTGATCCAGTGGGTCGGGACTGATGATTTCTCATTAATAGCTCGTTGTTTTTTTCCGCCACAAGAAGACAGGCGATGAGTTCAGAATATCTCGCGAATCCACGTACTCTATATTGTTGCTGTAGAGTAATATTTGATGCATGAAACGTGGAAAATATTTTTTCAAGCATCTCAGATTCTGTGACCTCATGTCCACAAAATTTTAATTGCGAGATTATTCTATACATCGCCGAATTGTAATCACCGACTTTTTTAAAGTCTTGGAATCTCAATGTATTCCATTCATCCCGGGCGGTCGGAAGTATAACTTCTCTTATATGTTCGAATCTTTCTTTTAATCCCTTCCACAAAGCCATGGGATTTTTTTCAGTCAGATATTCACATTTCAATCCATCGTCGAGATGTCGACGCAAAAATATCATGGCTCTTGCCTTTTCTTGTGACGTGCATATGCCATTTTCTTTAATGGTCTCGCTTAGACCCAATGACTCAAGATGCATTTCTACATCTAGAGTCCATGGCATATAATTCTTTCCCGTGATGTCGAGCGCAACAAATTCGAGCTTTGTTAAATTTGACATGGTGGTACTAAAAAAAATTACGATGCATTTTATTAGTTAATAATTATTGCAATACAAAGTAACGGATAAACAACAAGTACAAGTATTTGTAAAAATAAAGAAAACGCACGAGGAGGATATTCTCCGATAAATACAAGACTCGTGAGTATGACAACCAAAATAATTAAAAATATCCTTGAGAAAGACATCTTCTTTTTTCTTCGAAAAATTTGATGATGAATAATTTTTAGAGAAGAAGAGAAAGTTGGAGTGATGGAATGTGTTTGTGAGATCATATTTATAGGGCAAAAACTAGCCGTTTTTTACCATTTATGACCGTTGGGGTACAAAAAAAATAAAGGCATGTATTTGTATAATTTTATGGTAATAATATGATATATATAATATTAGACATGTTTAAATAATTATGTATATCATATCATAATATTATAATGAGTGTCATAATTTATTTTGTTTAAAAACCTTATAGGCTTTTATACTTGTCGTATCCCTTACCGGGAGTGTGGGATGTCGTCTTAACATCCTCCCAGGATTTATAACAAGTTTATGAAAAATTTATTTTTATTATTTCTAATAATAACATTATATTGTATATTAAATAATACACAATAAATAAATAATAGTAAAATAAATATAATTATTTTTGTTACCTTTTTATTCTGTTTGGAGCTTGGAAAAGTATGTAGGACTTTTAGAGGTTCGTGCTGATAACGTGTTGTGAAAAAGTAAAAATTTATGGTAAAAAGTAAAAATCTCAAACTCTCAAAATTTACCAAACTACACACTTTATAATATTTTTCTCTCTACTCAATTGTGTTTTTCTTCACAAATGAGAGATCTATTTATAGGAAATCTTTACAAACAATCCAAAAATAAAATACATCATTACCTACATCATCACACACTAATTTTCAATATTTATAACTCTTATTTTCAACATTCAAATATTCAATACACACATTTTAAATATTATTTTCTAATAGTAAAGACACATATTAAAGTTTTAGTGTGTTATAAAAACCAATCCAAAAAAATACTAATAAATTCGAGTTTATAAAAAAAAATTGCAATTTAAGAATAACTCCGAACTATATTTTATATTCTTAATTATTTATAAACATCTTTAATTTAATTTAATTAATGACGAAAAAATAAAATAAAATTTAGGGTTAAAATCTTTTTTGGAAAAATAGGGCCCTTCTGTCCGAATGGATTTTCGAAGTTGTACGTTGTACCTTAGTAATTTGACCTTCTTTATTCGCAGTCGCAGTCATCTTGGTCTCCTCTGTGCCGGGAGAAGATCGAAGAGATGGAGAGACCAAAGAAGAAGCAAGTGTTTCTCTTCTATTGTGAGGAGGCTGAGGAATTGGCGCGTGAAATAGCTGCTCAATCGGACCTCATTCGCCTTCAATCCATTAACTGGAGGTAAACTAACAAATTTTTTTTGGGTTCTTAGGTGATGCAGGGGATCTGGGATTTCAGTTTCAGTACCTGTATTTTTTTGTGGTGTGCTGGAGTTGAGGGTTAGTGCACCTCGGATACAACAATCTTTGTTTAGTTTTCGAAGTTTTTTACTCTTTTGATTTTGAAAAAAGAATCCTTTGTTTCTTCTGTGAAATGGGTACATTTCTCGTAGTGAAAACTTTTGGGGTACGGATTTTTTTGCATTATGGTTACGAGGAAATATCTCTTATTTACTTCTCTGCTCGTCTGGTTGTGATAGCCTTGGAAAGTTGCTGATGTTGATCACCGTAGGCCGCGATGCTATAACTTCTGGAAACTACCTGGTTTCCTATTGTTCATGTCAATAGTGTCACTAATCCTTATCCGGTGAATCATTTTAATAGCAAAAGATTTGGACAAGAAATCTATTTTGGTTTTGAGGGAAACAGTTTTTCCTCGTAAATTGTTCTGGTAGACTAACTATGGGATGATTGCCATTTTTTTCCATATATTCTGGCATCTACCTTTATTTCCTTTTACTTATGACAATCGTGTCGATAATAGTTATCTAACAGATCATGTGGATCCCAAAAAATTTGGACACAATGCTTGTTATGTTTGACTATTGTAAATTATGTTTAGTATAGCATAAGGCTTTATTTGGTTTAGTTTACCCTGAATTCGACAGTGTAACAGGAGCTTCGATGATGGATTTCCAAATCTTTTCATAAAGAATGCACAAGACATTCGAGGCCAGCATGTTGCCTTTTTAGCATCTTTCAGTTCAACTGCAGTCATTTTTGAACAGCTTTCGGTGATCTATGCGCTTCCTATGTTGTTTGCTGCATCGTTTGCTGTGGTGCTACCTTTCTTTCCAACTGGTTCCTTTGAAAGAATTGAAGAGGAAGGAGATGTTGCTACAGCATTTACCTTGGCTAGAATGCTATCAAACACTCCTATCTCAAGGGGTGGTCCCACCAGTTTAGTTATCTATGATATACATGCTTTGCAGGTTATTTTCAATCATAGTCGTATTCTTGTCACTTGTAGTTTATTGTACGTACATATGTTTATATCTCACCTTTTCTGATCTATGTACTCTGTTTGTTGAAATAGTTTGGAATAGCAATGGCTCTATCTCTTAACATGATACTGAAAAATGTAGTTTTATTCTATGTTTTCATTTCCACAGGAAAGATTTTATTTTAGCGACACGATTTTGCCATTGTTTGAGACTGGGATTCCACTCTTGAAGCACCGGCTTCACCAGCTTCCTGAATCTGACAAGGTGGGTTCTATTTTCCTAAGATGTTAGTAATTATGTCTTCATAAGAGCGTCAAGAGATCATTTATTTTATCTTTTAAATATATATACATATTTCCAACTTAACTTTCATTCCCAGATAGTTGTTGCGTTTCCAGATGATGGAGCTTGGAAACGATTCCACAAGCTGTTGGATCAGTTCCCTATGGTCGGCTATTGTAATTGAAATGCCACACTGTATTTTTTCTATTATATATCTTGTTTCTTGGAGATTATGTCTTATTTTTGGCACAGGTTATTTGCAACAAGGTTCGTGAAGGGGACAAAAGAATAGTTAGGATAAAAGAGGGTAATCCGTCTGGATGCCATGTTGTCATTGTTGATGACTTGGTGCAATCTGGTGGGACCCTAATTGAGTGTCAGGTGTTATTTCTTGACTCTATTTGGTAGAGCACGATTTTGCAACATATTAACCTCAGTTTGTCTTCGATATTTTGTTTACCATTAAATATTTTGCATATTGCTTCCAAAGTCGGTCAACTGTGATTTGATATTGCTAGTGTTGTAGCAAGCAAAAAAAGGATTACGTTGTCGGATGTCCCATGTTCGAGTATGAAAAAATGAGCTTAATGTTGCCAGCTCATTATTTAGTTCTTGAACTTGAGCCATGTTGATATAGAAATTCTGCTCGAGCAAATTGATGCATAAATATATTACTATATATTATATTTTTCGAAAGACTCGAGAGCTTCGATTTAGTTTATCAAACATGATTAGTCTAAGGTTTTTCAAATAATGTAAAGCTCCCTAGCCAGCTTGCTAATTTTTACGCTGTTATAATTGAATTCAAGCTTGGAAAAAGTTCGATTCAAGCTTCACTAGGTAATTGGGCGAGGCCTCTCAATTCTTGTTGACTTGCACCGCCAAACCAAAACAATTTGCATTTTCGGTTAATTAGTACATAATCAATTCATTCAATGTTCTTGTTTTTTCCATTTTTTTCTTGTTTGGGGAAGAGGATCACAAGTGGGTCTGAAACTCAAGACTGAAACCCACCACCTCTCCCCGTCAAAGACGACATAATATCACTTCAACCACATGTTTGTTGGTACTCACTCCTTCAATGTTAAATTACATAGGCAATGTATTTGTGACGACTCAAAAGTGTTATTTCTTTTTGTTATATTATTATTTTTTCCCTCCCAGAAAGTGTTGGCTTCTCACGGTGCAGCAAAGGTGAGTGCCTACGTAACTCATGCCGTGTTTCCAAAGAAGTCTTGGGATCGCTTTGTTCACAAGAGTGAAGGTATCGTGTGCTTTCTTAGTTTCAGCGACTCTTTTCCATATCTTGTTGCTGACAACGATGTTCTTAACAGACTTGGAGAAGGCGTTCACCCATTTCTGGATCACGGATTCTTGCATGAGCACTGTGAAGGCCATCTCCAATAAGCCGCCTTTCGAAGTTTTGAGTCTTGCGGGATCCATAGCCGATGCTCTCCAAATCTGAGGATTCGACCCAAAAAATCCAGAGAAAAAGGAAGGCACACATTGTGCACTCTTATATTGAGGAAATATCATTTGAACTTTAGGTTCTGACAATTAACCATCTACCCAAACTAGTTTTTTTTGGTACATGAGAGAGAAGCAATTGCTTCTTATCGTCCTGTTTACTCCCAAAAACTACTCTCTCATACCTATGGCTACGTGTGGTGTGCTTGATTACGTACTGAGTGTTGTTAAGTGTCATGTTCAAGCATTCTTTAAGTTGGGAGAAATAATACAAGTTGGTCGTGGGATTTTATGTACAACTTGCTTGAGATCATTTAACAACGAACTCATTATTATGTAGTAAAGTACAATTCCAATATTTTTAAACCATGCAAGAGTGGCCCTCTTATCTTTATTTAGAGTCGAGCAGGACTTCAGGCAATCATACAGGTTCTGTTCATTTAGAGATGCAATCTAATTTATTTGGTAGTTTGCTTGTTTAACATCTATCCATAAACCACTATATATATGTATACTAGAAATAATGTACGTGCATTGTACGTGGGAAACATTTGTTGAAATAATTAGAATTTGAAATAAAATTAGTTAACTCAACAAAAGATAATGATAATAGTATTGTAAATTTTGACAATTTGTGTTAATTAGCATATGTAACTAAATAGGGAAAAAAACATATTTTTTAAATTTTTAAAAAAGATTTGGATTACTAAAATTTTTTCATATATTTTTTATCATATTTTTTTTTTGTTATTTGCCATATTCTCTCAATAGTACATATATTTTATTACAATATTCAATTATTACAATCTTTTTTGACAATCAATGATCTGCAATTTTTTATTTACAATGTTATTTGATTGTTATTCTCTTTCATATAAATTGACAACAATTTTAACCGGATGTTTTTACTTTCCTAGTTACCTTTAATTTATTAGATAATTGATAACATATAAACTACACATTATTATAATAATCTATCATCACATAAAAAGTACTGATGGACTGATTTAAAAAAATATTGATTAAATGTTGTCATTTATTTGTAATTTATAATAATAATATTTTTGACAATAAATCATCTTTTTACTGACTCTTATTATACTTATTTTAATATTTCATAATAACTCATAAGTATAATTAGCACAATTAAATTACTAATGTCATATTGGTATTATCTTGAGAAAAATTCATTACATTTATAAAGTTTGAATAGTAAATATAACTTTATAGTATACATTTAATTTGGAAAATGAATTCATTGTATGACAAACACTTCTCTCATTTCTATTTTTTGCGTAACCCAAAAGAATTAATATTTTTTCTCTTTTATCTTCTTCAACTCACTGTAAAAAGTTATCAAAAAAATATTTATATCTAGAAAAATATTTTTATTTATTGTTTTTCTTGTCTATATATTTTGTTATATGTGAAAATATATTATACATCATTGTCTTAATTGCCATATATATTTGCTATATAATTTGTGTACATTGAAGGTGAATAAGTTCATTTTGTAGTTTTTTATTATTTGAACTTAGGTTGATATATTTATATGTGATATACATAGATATAAGAATTTTCAAATTCAATTTATTCACAATGATTTTTCATAACAAAGGCCAACTCAAAATAATAAAAATTAGGATTCATATTTATTTTAAATATGATATAAAAATAATATGTGGAAACTTTTTTTGACATTTTAGTTGCAAAATACAGTGATAAACGCATGTAGGTGCACTATTTCATTATGTCAATTATAACTTCCTTTAAATATCTTATTTCTCACTCAAGGATCAAAATTTGTTTATTTCTTATTTTGATTATCGACAAATCCAAAATTTCATTTAAATGTTTTTGTTAATAATATTTACATGAGTTTTATTCTATATTTATCCAATTTGAAAGGGATCGATTATAATTCAATCTATAATAATATTTGAGAACTGTAGAATGCTTTTAAATTTAAAAATAGAGTAACATGTAAGGGACCAATTCAAAATTAAAAGTTGATGCAACATGTTTTTTCTAGTTTTACAATCGAATAATGTAGGATCAAACATTTGTCGTTTTATGAAATGTTATAACTGATACTAGCGATGCAAGATAAAAATTTAAATTATACAACAGCTCAAGCGCCTATCTATCGTGGACAATTATTGTACCCAAAAATCCATCTCCTAATAATTGCACCAATTGCAATCAATGAAAATCAAATTCGTGATCTTGACTATGATATCAATTATAAGCTCAAGCGTTTACTGTTTTATCAAAACATATAGATTATGATAACGGTGCAAATCAAATCATTTAAATAGTACAACAGCTCAAGCGTAACATTTCAATTACTCTACCCAACATGATCAATTATTTTGCCCAACAAATAAGTTTATGCAAATAACATTTTACTAAATCATATGAATTTATAAGACATTTGAGTAGAATATATACTTGATATTCTACATAAGTAGTAGAGAAAAAAAATCATTTTTCATCTACTTGAAAATTTATATTTTAAAATAAAAGAAAAATCAGGAAAAAAAATATATAGCATGTTGACAAAATCCCGAAACCCAAATTAAAATTTGAATTAATACATTCATATTCATCATTAAATTCTACTATTTAATTTTAATAAATTTAACATATTTATCCACTAAAAATAATGAAAGAATTGTTTATAAAATTTAATTAAAAAGTCAAAGTACATCAATTTCTGATTTCGAATAACGATCACATTATGATTATATTACAATGATAAATAAATTATTATTTTTAGTTTATCATCATAGTCTTTACCTCAATAAACACATTTTCGAATGTAGGATGTTAAATTTAATATTGACATTAGATAATTATAGTATTAATTCTATCATTCTTTTTTTATTCTTCTCAATACATTACTTTTTCTATCTTCAAATATATTAATCTATTTGTTATTGTATACAAAGTATAATAATTATTTGTTTAATTGATAAAATTTAAGATTATATGTTTAGAAAAAATTCTAATATATCTTTAAAGATCAATAGATGATGAAATTAAAATTGAAATCAAGAGAAAAATTAAGAAAATGTAGAATACTACAGTGCATGAACTTTCGCTTTGTACAGTGACAAAACATAATGTGAGATCAAGTGAGATACTTATATATATGAGCCTCATTCAACTTTGCCCGTTATAATATTTTTATTAACTCATTTTGTCATTCGTTTTTACTTAACTAACTTTGCAGTATGACTCATTCAAGCATTAAATTTTTATTTTTTTAGTACATAGTGGCCTCCACTCTCACCGACTTCAATCTTTAGAAGTCGGTATTAGTAGTTTATATGTAATAGACAATTATTTAGTTTTATTTTATATCTTTTGATTAATTGTGTAATTTTTTATTTTCTATCTAATTCATTTTTAGAATTTTTATTGAATTTTTATAATCATGGTTAGAAGTGTTACACACATACAATATAAAATTATTATATTTTAAAATGTTAATATTGAAGTGTCGAATAAATGTATTAAATCATTATTTAAGAACTTTTAAAAAATAATATACATCATAATTCAGATTTAAAGATTAACATACAAATAAATAATTGCAAGGAATATCTTATGAAATAAATGATGTTAATCTAAAAAGATTAAATATGTTTATCGTAAATGAATTTTTCTTAATTAATTATAAAATTTTCAGCGCATGCGCTGAATTAATTAGAATATTTTCAATATATGATAAATGTTTTTCCATATGAGTTAGTGATTGAGTCCTTTTGAACATTTAAAAAAAAAGTGTCTTTAGTTATTGTAACGGTGTCTTATAATTTAAAATATTAAATAAAACAAATTATCAAGATAAAAAATTAATTAAGAAATTCAAGAATATATGGTTACTCAATTAGTTTAATTGACACGCTCTTTAGTTTGCTGATTTAATAGATGCTAGATCCACAATAACTGAATTTGACAAGAATTCTTGTAGAATAAAATACAATTATAATAAATTACTTGATTGTGTATGTAATGAAATTTTGTATATTTCATATATGTTTGATTATTTCATTTATATGATTGAAATTTTATATATTATGATATAAGATTTGTTATGCATCTTAACATCGATAAATTCACAATATATTAATTCCCGCTACCATATAATTCTGGTTTCGTCCCAGACTTTTGTGTATTCGTTTGCTTGAATGTATTGTTCCTCATTTTACCAAGACTCATGACATGTCAAGCATGAAAGTGAATATTAATTTAAAGATATGATAATATTTATATATTGTAATAAACAAATTTACCCATCACGATAATGATAAAACTAACTTAAAAATAATACGTTGACGAACATATTGTCAGGAATCCAAAAATACAACTTAAATGTCAACTTTGTCACTCAATTTTGAGTGACTGCCAAAATGTCTCAACAACCCACAATTTTTGGACAATACAGTAACATCACAATTTTAAAATCAAAATGATATTTTTCATTTTATATCAAGAATTCATGATTGAAAATCGATAATATTAGATATATAGATATTTAATATAAACTCGTGCGAGCTCATTTAGGCTCACCTTTAAATGAGTCGACACAATTTCAACCCAACTCACTTAAACTGTTTGGCGGTGCGGGCCAAACCAACAGACCCAACCCAAATCGACGGCTCAAATCACAACGATCTTTTATCGTGTTTTATTTAAATAATTTATAAATATAAACCGTAAAAAAATTTCGGTTGCAAAAAATTTTAATTTAAACACATAAATTCTAACAAACGGTCACAAGTAAATAGATTTAAAAATTTAAAAATATTTTTGTAAAAAAATTATATCACAATAAATTTTTTGACCATATCTATTAAAGTATTTTTTAATTATAAACATTTGCAAAAAATATTTTTTTAAACGCATAAGTTATAGTCCATGTCACAAAGACAAATTAACGAGAACATGAAAAAAACTAATAAGACACAAAAAAAAATTCACAATTCGATAATGAATTATTTCTAAACTATTAATTTAATTTACATAATGAAAAGATAAATAAAAAATCTAAGATTAAAAATAACATATTATAATGTGGGTAGGCACAAAAAAACCAAATACTAATTTACATAATGAAAAGATATCATTGGAAAAAAACATATTATAATGTGTGTAGACATAAAAAAATGAAATATTAATAATCACACATATTTAAAATATGAATAAGGAGGAAAAAAAGACACATTTAAAGTAAGAAATTAATGTAAAGCAAGCAATTAATAAGGAGATAAATGTAAATTCACGTATAAAGTCACACATTTTATTAAAGTATTTTTTTAATATAAACCTCTGCAAAAAAATATTTTTTTAAAAGCACAAGTTATAGTCAACGTCACAAATACAAATTAACGAGGACATGAAAAAAATTAATAAGACATCAAAGAAAATTCACAAGTCGATAATGGGTTATTTCTAAACTTTAATTAATTTAATTTACATAATGAAAAGATAAATAAAAAATCTAAATAATTGGATTAAAAATAACATATTATAATGTGGGTAGACACAAAAAAGCCAAATACTAATTTACATAATGAAAATATATCATTGGATAAAAATAACATATTATAATGTGTGTAGACATAAAAAATTAAATACAAATAATCACAACGAGGACATGAAAAAAATTAATAAGACATCAAAGAAAATTCACAAGTCGATAATGGGTTATTTCTAAACTTTAATTAATTTAATTTACATAATGAAAAGATAAATAAAAAATCTAAATCATTGGATTAAAAATAACATATTATAATGTGGATAGACACAAAAAAACCAAATACTAATTTACATAATGAAAAGATATCATTGGATAAAAATAACATATTATAATGTGTGTAGAAATAAAAAATTAAATACTAATAATCACATATATTTAAAATATGAATAAAGAGGAAAAAAAAACACATTTAAAGTAAGAAATTAATGTAAAAAAAAACACATTTAATTAAAAAAAGACACATTTAAATTAAGAAATTAATGTAAAACAAGTAATTAATAAGGAGATAAATGGAAATTCATCACATATTTATATATAATAAAATAGATATATACATTCTTTCAGACCCTTTTGACATCTGTAAACCACTGCAATTTACAATCACAGAATGTGTCAAAATATACACAAGAAACTGGAAGAACAAGAAGCCTGTCGAAAGATGAGGGGCATTGCAAAGCTTCCACCTGAGATTCGTCTTGGCAATCCCTTCCTGGTGTTATATATGGATAAAATGTTGATAATCCAGTTTGATAATGAACAGAAACATGTAAAACGCAAATATTGCAAATGTTTTTGCAGAAACTTTCTTACTGAGTCTGGATCTCCCTTCGGGCTGTCGAGAGAATCTCCTGTGTAAAATCCATCTGGCTTACGTAAGAGAATATTCAGATTTCCAAGTGGAAAATGTTTCTGCGTGGCCAAAAAAATCGACGGCAGATTTAGCATTGGGAAAAAAGACTACTAACTCAGCAGAACGACAGAATCTGAAGCATGCGCAAACCAAATATGAAGTGAGACAAAAACTAATTTAACCCAAGCTAGTGTGAGAAACAAAAGCCCTTACACTATGAAGAACGCTAAAATTTCTCACAAATTGTTCAAGTAAAAATGGATGCTCGGAATACCACATCACCTGTCCCTTGGCGTTCTGATTTGAAAATAGTTGGTCGGCAACGCCTGTCTTCGCTCATTAAAGTTGAATTTCTCCCATTTCTTTCCGTACAAAAAGATGGGTAAAAAAACAAATACAGAGAAACAATCAACCAAACGTTGATTGCCCTAAACTAAACCACAACATTACACTACTAAATGAAAACATCAATCGAATTTGGAATACAACGTAAAACAAAGATCTTAATCTTTCGAACTATTTCATCAACGCTTGGCTTTTCATCTTCGAAAATATTCCTATTGCGTGCAGTCCAGATGCAATACACCGTTGCTGCTAGTGAAGTCAGGCGCATACACCGTTGCTGCTAGTGAAGTCAGGCGCATCTTAGACAGCACTGAATTTCCACGATAACAACTTCTGAAAGCTCGTAACACAGCTGTTGGAGATCCCATCATCTTCGACATACCAAGCCAACATCTGATTTGCCCCCACACCGCCACTGTAAAATTGCAGGTGAAGAATAAATGTTTTACCGATTCGATTTCCACATTACACAGCACACACGACTTGTCAGGGGCGAAGGGTAAATGATCTCTAGTTAAAAGTTTTTCATGGGCCATTAACCATAAACTGAATCTATGCTTCGGTAGAATAAAAGATCGATAGAGAATTGGTTTCCATGGCCACTTGCCAACTGAATCTGAGAACCATTCATATGCACTTGAAAGTCCGCTGTTCTTCCCATACCACAAATTCAGTTTATTAATTGCTTCTGTCGTCGAACCCAATCGAACCACCAACTCATTTCTAATCAAAACAATCTGTTTAATCAAAGGAGAATCATCTTTAAGACATGCCCAATTCTATACATCACCAAATCTGCTATAGTAGTGATTAACCCATTTGATCCATAAGCTTTCTTTTCTCAAGTGTATGTTCCATAAAGTTTTAGCAATTAAAGCCCTGTTCCAAGCCCTTAAATTTTTCAACCCCAAGCCCCCATCTACCATTGGCTTACACAACATATTCCAAGCAATCGGAGGATGTTTAGTAGGCCAAACAAATTTCCGGCACAGCGAATATATCGAGTCAATAACACAGCGAATATATCGAGTCGATAAGAAGAATGATCCTGATCCGGATGCCTATTCTTCCAGTATCTTTACCAATGGGTGCAATCTTCACGGGATTTGGAACCCACGACAGAAGTAGAGAGGGTGAACTAGATGATTGATTGCTTTCCACGGGGCTCAGGCTTCTGAAGTTTGATGCTCGATCAAAACTGTGCAATGGATTGTGCTCGACTGGACTGCTAAAATATGGCCAAGTGCCTGCGAAGAACTCCGTCAAATCTTTAAGCTTGTCTCTAACATGGGAAATGACTTACAGAGCTATTGTAAAAAAAATTGTACAACATAACATGCCTGGGGGAGATGGGTGAACCGAGTTGATGCCGAAAAGCTCGGTCTTCTTCCTGTTCTTTCACTTGGTTCAGTCGCTGAATTGAGCTTGTATGCAAGGAGGGAAAAAACGAAATTTCAATCATTATGGAGTAAGCGGAGGTTGTCAATTAATTAACTAAATGCTTAAATGAGCTGAAAAAAACATGTAAACGTACAGGTGCAGTGCACTTGAGGCAAGTCGAGCTCAAGCAACACCCAACTCCAACTCAACCGGGAAAAAATTCAAAGCTCAAGCTCAGGCTCGAGCCTAAGAGATTGTTTGGCCAAGGTCGACCCAAGTAATTTTCAAGTATCTCGAGCTGGAGCTTGACGAGTTTGATTTTCTCAAAAAACTAGTGGTTTTGTTGTGAGGGGTCTCTCTTATCTACATTTTCATGCAAATAAAATAAATGTGATTGAATCCCGGACAACCAAATAAATTTTATGGGAAGTAATAAATGACAAATTAACTTGATCCAATATGCTACCTCTTTAACTTCCAAATATTTTGAGAAGTTTGTCCTTGGATACGGATGCATCCAAATTGAACACTACAAGAGTTCCTTGATTTTAAGTCTTTCTCAGAAGGTTTATTCTGTGTGTGTAGCCAAAATGATAGTCTGTAATCAGTATAAGGTCAGCTGCTTGAAAACAAATTCCTAACAATGGAAAAAATTATATCAAACATCTCTAGCTCGTTTTCTTTAAAATATAATTTTTTTTAAAAAAAAACAATGGCTCAACATTAATTTTGCTTAAACTCGGTAAAAGTCATAAAATCGTAAACTTCAAACCAAAATTAAAACTAGCATTTTCAAAAAAAATAGCATAAACGTCATCAATCCTCTCAAAAACTACACTTACTTCCAAAAGTCATGAAAATCTTCGAAGTAATGTAAAAGCCTAACTGTGCGGGAAACTAGCAAATGTCCACGGGTTAGTGCACCATCCGCTCAGCCAGTTCAGTCATCTAACCCTCATGTCTCAACAGTATAATCCTCACCAGCATCATTCACACCTAGTGAGTCTATTGATTCAGCAAGCCTTAACCATAGGAACAAGTAATACGTATACATTCACACGCAACAGTGAAAATACTTTTAATAAAAATAGCTTTTTTATTAACATGCATAAACTTAAACCTTTTCTTTCATCATATACTTTTCCTTTCACCATATACATATACATATACATTTTCTTTGAGGTGAAATCCGTTCGTTATTTGCGATCATCTTTTCATCTTTCGGTCGATTGATCAATCTCAGCTGTAACCATGGTACCAAGTCGCGGGGCAACAGTAACCACTTTTCCGTTCTGTGCCTTGATCTATCTATAGTTGGCAGGGACACCAGCAACCACTTTTCTGTTATTGAGCCTTGGCTTATAGAAATTCGATATTGGATTCCCACGGGACTTAGTCCTGTAAACGGGTTCCACTAGGGCTTAGTCCCTCACGAATCCTCATTTCCTTATCGTCACAATTAAGTCATAAATTCAAAACATTTTCATTATTTCAATCACTTTATAAAATACATGCATAAATATCATTTTATTTTAAACCAATCATGCAACACGTTTTTAGCATTTATCATTTTTCATCATAAAATTCCATAATATTTCAAAATAAATATTTTAACATTCATTATAGCATTCAGAACATTATCAGGACTCCAAATATTCTGCAGGTGTAAAATAACATTTTTGCCCCTGAAACCCTAGTTTTCCCATTTTACCCATGAACCTTAAAACTTCGACCCGAATATATCCAAACTTACCATAACACCTTAAATCACAACCATAAACATTTCTTAATCGTAAACTTAAGTCTCTTGACTAAATTCATAATTCGTTTTAAAGCTTGAATCGAAGTCCCGGTTTTAACTCAAATCAACCCGAATTTTAACCAAACTTTACTAAACTTTCACAATAGCTTACTAACACCTAGCCAAACCATTTTCAACCCAATTCAAGCCATTTAGAACCCCCGAAAATGCCTAGACACCTGCTGTAAATTTCTGCACCTCACGAACGAAACCCTAGCCCAACAAATTCCAAGCTCCTTCGATCTTAGCCCCCATAGCGACGAGACCAGACCCCGACCAGCCTTCCTAGGACCAAGACCGAACCCTTAGGACTCTATTGGACCAACCCTAAAGAGCCATGCACGACGTGACGCAGCATGGCTTGCGCGGCCAAGCTGTGTGGCTACCCTCCTAGCCTTTGCACCAGCCTCCCCTCAACCTATCTAAGACCATATGACAACCCTCTTAGGACCCTTGAATACGCCCCAACCACAGCATGCAGCCCCGCACCCTTCAAGAAACCAACCATACCCTAGTTTCCCTTGAACCCAAAAATCGTGCAACCCCTTTTTCCTTCTTGTCTAGCCCTTGTGCAGCCCCATCTAGGGCTCCTAAACAGCCCATGAATCAAGTCCCTAACAACCCTAACCTAGCAGCCCCTTGTATGCATCAATATCATGAATTATAAGGCATGAAAATCCAAGTTTTGGCATGTATATTTCATAAAAACGAAAATATAAAGAGGGATATATGATTTTTCATGCAAGAACACGTATTCACATATAATATTGTATGAATGATGAGAAAATAAGGAATAAAGCACGTGAATAAACAATTCTAAGAGGGTTTTCATGCCTTGTAATTTAATATGTCATATATCAAATAATTAAATACGACTCGACATGTAAAAATATCTTAATCAAACTCTAATTTGTAGGAATTTTGACATGATGATCTGGAGTGTGTCAATCAAACATCAACTAGCAAGTGTCTAGTTGGTTAAAACACATAATAAGAATCCTGTTAGGATTCTAAAAGATCAATGATATCTTTTAAATAAAGAATCACACATCAAAGTTTGACGACATAATTTTCTCTCTCCTCTCCAACTCACAACTCTCGGCCACCTTGTTCTTGAACAAAAAATCTCCACCGCCACCTCTCAATCACAACGATCGCCACTGCACCGCAGTACTTTAATCACACCATCGCGTCGTTGATCTAAAATAGGACAAAGCTACCAATCGTGGACTTGATTATTGGTGATTGAAGAAAGACAACTTCTATTTGATTATTCATATTGATTTACAATAAGAGTTATATCCGCTTAACATTCAGAATAGTTGAAGTCAAGTGGTTTGTTCATTAAATGTATAATCGATGACCATCATATTGTTGAAAAGAAAACCATACGAGTAACCAAACATAATTTACATGTTCAAATTAAAAACTTCAAAATTTTTGATGCATTTTGAATATGAGAAAACAATACACTAACAGGTATATCATATGATGAAAATATTAGGATAATATATTGCTCAAAATTCAAATGAATTCAACTTGCGTTTGTTACTTCTAAAAATTGAACAGTTGAACAAACTAGTTATACTCATTTTTAAAGGAATCACATAGTTTTTTTTTTTGGCTAAAATTTATTGATATTACACAAATTCTTTGTGCCAGCCCCGATTCAAATCCAGATGTGTGTGGGTGTGTTGTTGAGGTACAAATTTGAACAATAACATAATAACTTTAAAAAGTATATACCACACAATTCATCGTGTCAGCCCAGATTCACATCTAGATATCTCAGCTTGAGGTCATGCACGAAATTTAAATTGACAAAACCAAAGTCAAGTCAGCATATGTTTCCCTAGTGACATTTAAAAAATCAACTACAACTTCGACCCGACGAGGATTCCAGCGTGTCAATTCTGGAAATCATCTTTCCAATTCTTAACTTACAAAAAAGAAAGCCTTTGGCGGTGTTGGGCAGAGCTCATAGTGTAACGATGCTTTAGAAACCGAAGAAACCAAGCTCGCTTGCCTTTTCCTTCTCAAAGGTCTCGAAATATTGATATATGATAGTTACTGCAAGTAAAATCCCAGTGCCCGAACCGATGGCCCCCATAAGATCTGCCAATACTGTTAAGGCCCCAATGCAGATGCCACCAAAAGCTGCAGCAGTTGGAATGTAACGGTTTAGCTCCTTCTGAAGGTTTGACTCACGATGTCCAGGCATCACCATTTGTTGTTCCTGATATTTCCAGAAATGTAGTGTGAGTGATGAATAATAATCGAATCTTGCTACAAACTTCGCGCCAAGAAATTCTTACCACGAATGCAGTTTACAAATAAAATTTTTATGTAGATTTGAATATCTTGTTTATAAGGTAAAAATGAAGGGGCCAGTGGAGGTCACTGTGTCACTGAGGAAGCAGATTTTAAGTCATTCAGTATGAATTGAGGTTTTGGATTGACTCATTTAAGATCATGTATTTCAAATCCATAATTTTTTACACGTTTGGATTGGGATCACTTTAATCTTTGACGATCAATCTACTAGAGCCAACTAAGTCAAATCTGGGCCGCCAGCAACTGACTCCAAGAAAACATGCGTCCTTGGAAGTGGATCATGTATCTAGCATGCACAAACTGTCCACAGATGAGAAATAGCTCATCGTGACATGAGGATTTAATGATATATAAAATTTTATGATGATGCAAGATATGGAAGATGAAATTTGATAATGACATAAAACTGCATTGAAGATGCAAGATATTGAACATGACATTTCACAGCACCAACTTTGCCAACGTAAAGACCCAATATATAACTGTTACAAAACTAGTAGTTCTGACTCCACATAACCTCCCTTTAAATAACAAGGTTAGCAAAGTGTTTGGCAAATTATAACAATCTAAACATCGGCAAACTGGTATACCCATCAGTCTTCTAGGAGAGGATCCAAAAACAAAATAAGAGAGATTTTTGGAAGGAAAGAAAAGGAGACAGATCTTTACGAGTATCGAAACACCACCACTGAAGGCAAGGGAAAAAATTAACGTCTTCCTTTCCACCTAGGATAATAAATATCCTTTTGAAAAACCATATATTGCATGAAGGGCACATTTCTCACATGCAAAAGGACAAATTCTTGACATTAATGGATAAAGGACTAAAAAATGTCATAACAAAAACTTTGAGAATATATTATCAATGTGGCACGAGGATACCTTCAGCTGCTTAGCCACATCCTTAGCCGAGGATCCAGAGACCTCGATCCATGTTTTCGAGAACAAGGCACATGCTGACAGCATGAATACGATATAAAATAATCCATGGAAAGGATTTGATAATATATCTGACAAACTGCAAATCAGAAGGAATTATCTTTAGGCATGTAAGAAGAAGTCAAAAATAAAAGTGTAAACCAAGTTAGGCTCCTCGACACAGTAACAAGCAGAAACAAGGAGAATGCGAGGATTCAAAAACAAATGCAAAAATCTAGATGACCTCGATGGTGCAGTTATGTAATAAGCGAGGCCCCCAACAGGTACAGATTGACCAGAATATTCAGATTCCTTCCACTTTCCCAGAAGGTTAACAAGGAAATTTCCACTGTATTTCCTATGAAGCAACTGCACAGAATAAAATCACATTAGCCTCATCAATAGCAAAAAGAAGTGGGTCTCTCGTCAATTTTGACTATCACAGACTACTGAAATGTAGTTACGTACCTGGGAAATAAAGTAAAGATTGGACACAAGTGCAGATTGTAAAATTATTGGCATATTAGAAGTGTAGAACAACTTAATTGGATAAGAACCCTGTTGCCCACGAGCATTCTTTGACCTCACAGGTAAAACAACACGGAACCCTTGGAAGTATATGACGATAAGGAAGATTAGGACAGTGGCGAGTAGGTTCGTAACATTAGGAAGATTCTGCCGGTAGAAAGCCTCTCTCAGAGCACGAACCTTATCCGTTCGAGTAATCAACAAGTGGAATAAAGCAATAACAGCACCTTCAAATTCAGCTCCACGTCCACTGTTTATGGTAGTTGGACTAAAGGCTTTCCAGATAATGTTTTCACTGTTAGAAGAGAAAACTCAGATAAATAAATACCTTCTCTCGTAGAAAATAAATGAATACAGAATCAATAAAGATGCCCGCTTACCAAATATTGGTTGCTATAAAGAGAGAAATTCCAGATCCAAGACCATATCCTTTCTGGAGAAGTTCATCAAGGCAAATAACAATGATTCCAGCAAAGCACAGTTGCAGGATTATGATGATTGCATTCCCAACCCCTAGTTGTCCAACGCTGCCATACATTCCCGAGAGAACATATGCAACTGCCTCACCAACTGCTATCAAGATGCCTAACAGCTTCTGTGCACCATTTCTGGACAAGGGAAAACAGTAATTCATTACTACGAAGATCATTAATTGCACTGAACTTCATAGAATAAAAACAGGTTAAAGTTTGATTCAGTGAAAGATAGAGTGGGCCAAGTTTCATAAATATGTAACTCTTGAGTGGTGTATTGGACGTCATAACTAAATACATGAAAGGAACACACAAGAGGCTGTTTCAGAGATTTCTGAATTTCAAAAATTTCAACCTTCAAGGTTAAATACAAAAACTAAGTGTAAAATTTCAAGATGAAATTCTCGGCAGAAGAATTCAACACACTATCAGTGTGTAATGAATTTATTAAAATGTAAGTACTTACAAAAGGGCTCGATCCTCTCGCACATTGTTGTCAACTTCAATGATCTTTGAACCCGCCAAAAGTTGCATAACCATGCCAGATGTCACTATCGGTGTGATTCCCAGCTCCATCACTGTGCCCCGGTTTGAGGCAAGAATTACGCGCATCCAGTAGAATGGATCAGCACCCGTAGTGGAGTGTATTCCATAGAGCGGCAGCTGACTGCAGACCAGGAAAATAAAAAGGGATATTACAGTGTATATAACCTTCTCTCTGAATGGAATTTTCCGGTCCGCAGACTGAACTTCTGGCAGAACCGAAAGAAACGGCCGAACCAAATGGAGCACTCTAAATCCACCTCCCATTTTTCGTTGATCAAGCTAATTCAACCAAACTGCATAATCACATTGAAAAAGAAGAATTCTTCAGAAACATGTACCTTTGAAAATTATAGGGGGCTCTGTTGACTCAATATTTAAGCACACTGAAACCAAACTAACATGCAGCAAAATAAGATTTCAAAAACTTCTAAAATTCCAGTTGTAGAAAAGAAAAATCAGTGTCCACATATATCAACATAAAAACTCAATCTAAAAACTCACATGCTTGTCTTGTTAAATGGATCCTTGATCAAACCGAACCGGCTGAATTTCATTATAAACAGAAACAGACTAACCAAATTAAAATTTGATATTTCATTGGTAACCAACTTAACCTAACTTTCACAAAAAAAAAAAAAAAAAAAAAAAAACAAAATCTGAAGATCTAACAAGAATCAGCAAGAATTGTCCGTACAAATATTACCCAAAAAAGGGCCTTAATAGCCTAATCTACATTTGCCTCAAAATCATATTTTACAAACCTGGGCAAATTAACAACTAGGATGAACGTTGACAAAAATAAGCATGTTTTTGGATCCAACAATACCATTATACACTTCTAATTCGAAGCGAAGTAGAAAACTTATAGGGTCCATCGGACCTGTCCTCACCTGAAATGGTTTGTAGATTATTTTCGGGAAGGAAAACACGACAATTCACGATTTTCGTTGGATTTTTGGATTCCCTGTTTCAACCTGTGCAAGAGAATGAGAAGAGATCGATGTTAACTCCAGTCGTTTATGAAATACGGGCCCACGAATAAGGCCCAATATATAAATTAAATATTATTTTAAAATTAAATTGGTTAAATTGATTTAATTGATTTATCCGATTTTTTTCAAAAAAAAAAATTTAAACAAAATTTTCAGATTAACAAACAGAATTTCATCTTTTAAAAAAACAGAATTTCAAAATTAATCCGGTTTAAATCGGTTTAACTAACTTTTTGCAAGCCAGGTATATTTATAAATATGTCTATTTTGTAATATAACGTATAAATTAATATAAAAAATAATATACAAACTATTTTTTGCATAATTTTTAAGGTAGTGTTTGGCACGTTGGTAAAAGCGTAAAGATGTTCATTCGTACTTTCCGATTTGTTATCACTTATCGAGTGGAATAGTGTACATCATTAGTTCTTAAACCCGTGACAACATGGAGGTTCAATGTACTATCGCTAGACTTTGACTTGTTTTACTGAGTCTATGAGAGTCACCAGGTGGCGAGATTTGATGTAGTACCGAAATACATAGGAGTCAATGCATTGTAGCCGGAGATTCACTGTTCACCTACTGATGTGAATATCATATATGATATAATTAGTTAATAATGCGGGGAATCTTTGTGCAGAGTAAAATATGTAGTTTGATCTTATAATAAGATATGTATTTTGATATTCTAAATTTTCACTTTGCTTCATAATAATGAGGTTTGTATTATCGACGATGTCTAATCGTTGATAGAGATTATGATGTTGATGTATCATATGAATGATAAAAATTTGATTAGATATAATTTATTTATGTAATATGTTTTATTATATGATAATTAGTGTACGGGTTGGGTGTGAGTTGAACATATTAGAGTAGCCGTTCAACAAGCCAATTTGTGACTTCAATTTTATTAAATCTAATGTAAAAAAAATAATTATTATAATAACATTTTACGAATATATGTAATTATGATATTTACTTTATTTATACTTAACATAAATAAAGACCTTGAATATATTTTAGTACCATTATATACTCAGTATAGGTAAAGACCTTAAATATATTTTAGTACAATGAGGTCAATTTCGTGAGGTTGATCATTAATTTTTTATCACACGTGTATTGTACTGTATATTGTAAATATATTTTAGTCGATTCATTAACTTAAAATAAGAATAAAGGCCATTCGAACTAGATACTAATATTTGTGATATAGATGTCATGTTTCATTGGTAAAAACATGAAGATGTTCATTTTGTATTGATGAGTGATCATGAGATGGATCATTGAACAACCGTCCCTCGTGCTTTCCAAGTTTTGATCATTTATCAAGTAGAATAGTATACACCATTAGTCCTTAGATTTGGGTAAATATAGAAGCTCGACGTACTAGCGCTAGACTTTGACTTGTCTTACTGACTCCATTAAAATCACCAAGTGGCGAGATTGAATGTTGTCCCAAAATATATAGGAGCTAATACATTGTAGCCGGAGATTTATTGCTCACCTACTGGTGTAGATATCATATGTGACATAATGAGTTAATAATGCGGGGAATCTCTGTCCATAGTAAGATATGTGTTTTAGGAAATGTGTTTCTCTAGTTTCACATCTGATGCCACTATTATTATTCAAAAATAAATCACATTGTTATCAAAATCCATTTGCAACTCTCGATAAACCAATGGTTGTAGATTTGATCTAGATATAAAAGTGAAGAGACCGTATTGTACGTTAACCATAACCTACTAGGTTTTTGCAATCATTATCAGTCATACCTAGGAAATCATGTGGTGATGTTACTAGACGATTTTACCATGATCCGATGAGTGCAATCAGACTTGAGGTCTGACATTCTTTATGTTCAAGGAATCGATGCACATAATGAGGCTAAATAGGATAAGCTCGTATAAAAAAACAAGTGTTGTTTCAAATCACACGAGTCTTGAACTTGCAACTAGCTGTATCTCTGAATCTAAGGTCACACAAATATTGGATTATGTGTTCTTGTTTAGATATTCAAATTCAAGGAGTTAGATTTAATGACTTTAGTTTAATGGAGATAAAAAAAAGTTGCTTGTAAAAGAGTTTATAAGTATATTTGATATTTTAAAGTTCTGAAAGTTAGCTTGACTGCTAGTTTTGCATGAGAGTGCAATTGGTTGATTTAGTGAATGAGCTGTAAAAAATGAATCAATAGAACATTTTTTATTTGAAATTTTCACTTTGCTTCATAATAACGAGATTTTTATTCTTGTGACATCGGCAATATTGGATAATTTATTGGGATTATGATGCAACTACAATTATTTAATTAATGAATAATTAAACTTAGAGTTTACTAGTTTGGTAATTAAATAATTACTTGTCCTACTATGTCAATTAACAAAGAAAACTCTAGATGGTTCCAGAGACTAATGATTATATAAAGGTACTTATCCAATCCTTCCAGTTTTGTTCAAGTTTAAATTGATAAGGGTTATCTAATCCTATTATGATCATTTAAATTTGAATAGATAATATCTATCTTATCCTGTAATATTTATTCAATAGTTGATGAGATGAGATGAGATGAGATGTTTGACATGATTCAAACATTTGGGCTCCGTTTGGTATGTGTGATGAGATAAGTAAATGATTAATAATTTGATTGATATGTAGTTGATAAGGAATGATGTGTAATATCGTGTGATTAATTATTTCATGTGTGATATAATTTTTTCTTAGTTGGATAATTTTTTGTTTGACCAAAATGCCCTCCAGTACCTCAATCTAATTCCCACAATACCCTTCAATACTCAATCCATATTCCACAATCGAATTTGACAAAATTAAATACCATATTCTTCTGGACAGAGGCTAGAAAATATCTTTTTGCAAGTCTTCCCTTGAAGATGTGGTCGACGACGTTTTTTCTTCTTCTACAGTGCTTCAAAGGAAATGAAGGGTGAAAGCATCAAGCACTATTAAACGAGGGCTTGCGATTCTTCTTGCGTACGAGTATTTTCACATATGCAAATAATGCAAATTTATTTTTTTTTCAATTTTACACAGACCACACAACTTATAGATCTGAAGATGGCCGGTTGCAATCTGTGGGAGATGGATGGTTGTTGTAAGTAGGGGTGAGCAAAATTTCGGTTAAACCGAATTAACCGACCGAACCGAGCCAATTCGAAAATTCAGTTCGGTTATTTCGGAAATTCGGTTTTCAAATTAAAAAAATTCGGTTATATCGGTTAATTCGGTTCAGTTGCGGTTTTCAAAATTTTGAAATCGGTTAAACGAATTAACCGATATAATAAATTTTTATTATTTATCAATTTTTATATATATTTAAATTTTTAATTTTAAAATCAACTCTAATTTTAATCTAATTCTAAACATCTTGATTTTCTCGTTCTCACTTCTCTATTATTCACTCTTGACTTCATCAGCCGCCACCCATCTCTCGTCACCGGTCGAGACGATGCCCGCTCATGTTATATTATTTTATAAAAAAACATGTATTAATTGTATTCAAACAAAACTTATATATTTGTGATGTGTGTGATTTTATATTTTTATGCATTTGTGTAGACTGTAGTGTTCAAGAAAAATTACATATATAATTAAAGTTAAATCACAAATTTTTTTTAAAACTACTCGGTTAATTCGGTTACCCGATTTTAATTCGGCTCGATTTTCATCGGTTATGAAAATTAATTCGGTCGGTTCGGTTATGGATAAATATTTCGGTTCGGTTCGGTTATGACTGATTCGATCGATAACCGAACCGACCGAATGCTCACCCCTAGTTGTAAGTAACTTGTTTGTTACAAACTTCTGATTTAATATTTTTTTACAGAGATAAAATTATAAATTTGTTCGGAAGCTGTCGTGCAAACCCGGTTGAAGAAAATATTGGAAGTTAGGAAATATGTTTTTCTGAGTAAGCTTTGATCTGCATAAATTTCCCTATTTTTAGTTCGGCACAAAATTTTATACCCTAAAAATTAATTTAAATATTATAGTGGTTGACTATAATCTCCTTCCATGTTGATACAATAGTTAAATTTGTTTTGAGAAAAGTGGATGTTATGACTTTTTTTAATCTGGAAACCATTTTATTGCAGTAATAATATTAATTACTACTATTTGTATACAGAACAACTGAAAGCTTCATTTCGAACTTGTCGACTTGTCGTGCAAACCCATTTAAAGAACACATCTGAAGATAAATAAGGAATTTTGTGAGTAAGATGTCATCTACATAAGTCTTATCAGTGTACTTTTCTTAAAATACAATGTCAAAACTTTAATATTAAACAATAATAATTGTTTAATGTATATGCATTTTGATTTTGATGTTTATGCAGTAGTTAAATGTGGTTGGAGAAGTTTTCTTGACAGAAATTATATTTTACCTGTAAAGTTTTACTTAACATAACTTAAATTTTTAGATGATTCTCATTTATCAATGTTTATGATATTGCTGTAAGACAACAATTGAACTACTCGGTTTCTAATTTATGAAGACTTACAATGTCAAACACCATTCTTTGTTGTTGCGTATGTATCATGGAATTGAAGATGCCACCACAATGTGAGTGTGGGAACGGGGCCATGGTTTTAAGGATAGCTGGTAACTACTCATCCCATCCTGGTCAACAATACTACATATGTCCCGTGGGACTAAAACATCGGAAGAGATTCTTCTGGTACAATGAGTACCATTCCAGAAATGCAACATTCACCGCTGAACAATCGTTTAACAACGAAAGCAACTCAACTGCTTTTAATGATCATTCATGTTATAGTAGTAATAGAAGGTGTTGTACGAACAACACAATTAATTCATCCTCTAGCCCATATGATTCTCCTTCAAACCAAGGTCATCCGTATTCTACGAATAAATATGACGAAACAGTATGTGCCATGTCCTCTGCAACACAAGAGTTACCAGTGAGACCATGAAGAGCACATCTTATGGACGTGAACAAGCTTGTTGCTGTTTTGGATTCCTTTGCGAGTTGATCTGTCTCCTCTTTCTAATCATGATAATCCTTGTCATTAGAATGTGATATATGTTGTCTATGTATGCTTATAAAATTGAAACACTGCATCGTTGAACCCCATTTGCCATGTATTTTCCGTAACTTATTTATTAATGCATTGTGTGCAAGTGTTTTATTCAATCTGTTACTGATTGTTCATTAAATTTGTGTGCTTCATGCATTCATCCAACTTATGTGACTATCAAACTAACATCGAATAATAGTGCATCAATGTTTATATGTACAGGAAACAATCAACAGTAAGGTATGTTCCTCAATAATTAAATATTTTATTACTTCTTAGTTTCTTTTCATTTGCAGTGCATAACAATAAAACCAACAACAAATGATAGTGTCACAATGTTTATATTTCTTCCTATTGTATGTAGAAACTTGTACACTGAATTTCTCTATTATTTGAAGTTTAACCAAGGTGGTAGACACTGTTCAAAGTGTAATATATAATGTCCTCATATTTTGGTATGTTTTACTATTGAATTGAGAATATATTATTTGTACTTGTTCCAACACGTTTTTGCTTCTTCTTTTTTTTTGGATTTTGTCATCATGAGTTTTCATGATTACACTAGGTGTTGACCTATATTGGTATATCACATCATTATTATGCATTTTCCCTTTGGAATGACCTGCATTTATAGTTGGGTTGGTAAATATATTTAATGGTTAGTTTACTTTTCCAATCCTTAAATACCATGTTCCTTTCTTTTTACGATTCAAGTCCAGTGAGTGCTCTTAGTTTTTGAAAGTTATTTTCAACAGGCACACAATGTCAGTGACATACAAAGCAACTTCCGAGGAAAGTGTAACAACAAAGTACAAAGTCGAAGTTGTTACCCTCTCAGATGACGAACATGAGATGCAAAAAGAGATAGTTGTTTCTGACCAGAAGAAGACACAATCTGCTGCAAACAAAAGTCCAAATGTTGAGTTGAAGTCCATGACACAGAAGGAGAATACACATTGCATGTGGATGGATGACTACAATAAAATAATGAAGCTGCCTATAAACACCTCAAAAAAACGTTGTGTCAATAATCCCGCAGCTAACTCTTCAAAGCGGCTTGTGATCAGGAATGACACAACTCCGTTTATAGTACTTGATAGCTCCAACGACGAGAAAGATGCACAATGAGACTTTATCTACAGATCTCATTAGTGTAGTTCGTTTTATTGGATGTGTTGGTTGCTGCAGTTTTTTGTTGCAGTTGCTTTCGTTGTTTGGCTTCTACCATTTTGCTACATTTTTCTAGTGGTGTCCTAAGGTTTATTCGGTGTATTGTACTAGTTTTGGTTTCCCAGTCATGAAGTCCTTTGGTTATATGCAGAGAAAGGAAACATGACACTGCGTTTAGTTTATTTTAATGTGTTTTGGTTTTGGTGTCATGCTACGTACTGAAATGCATCCTAGTTCTATTTAATATTGTCTATGTTTGTATAAATAGTTGTTCCCAACTAATACATTCCGTTTTATTATGTCAAGCATCTGAAGTTGAGCACTATTTCGGTAATTTATATTCTTTCACAACATGTTTTAACTTGTTTCTTTTATTTGTAAGTGGGTATTTAATAACCTAACCAATTCCCATTTTACGTATTCATAATAAGTATATCGAAAAATATTTTATATTGCCTTGAGACTTGATATTCATTCCGGATACTAAGATTTGGCGTATGAAAATGTAGCAAAGTGTTCAGTAAGAGCCACTTCGTCAGTTTGCTTTGTAACTATGAATTTCTGATTCATGTTTCCAGTGTCTGTGTTTGAAAGCTGTTGTAATCGCACAAGAAAAATTTACACAGAATATTTGGTGATCTAATATACTTACGGGTCATGTGAATTCTAAACATAATCAGACCAAAAATACATATAGGTTTGCAACCAAGGGACCAATATTATTGTCCCAATTTCATGTAGATTGAGCATATGTGATATTAGTATGGCAACATACTAAAAAAAGTAATAGAACATATTCAAAATCCATTACCACGTCACAGATAGTATACGTACACATATAAGGCACTTTCAATAGAACTTCCACCAACATCAAGGTACGATAGTAACTAACCAAACACACTTAACTTGTACACAAGTCACACACTGAAATCAAACAAAATGAGCAAACCCAGCCTAGTCGTATTCGACGCCATACCAAAATGTTATCCCATCAAAAAATTCAAAACACATACCAAAAAGACTTACGGATTCAACAACATTTTGCTTAAGCTAAGCCTACCGTCATGATCGAGCTTCAAGAACAGACTTATTTTGTTCGGGTTATCCACCAATATCTCCGCAACACAGACTTCCTCATCAGAAGTTAACTCTGTAATGGTTTGTAATATGTCCAGCACGCTGTCCATAGCATTTGTTATCTGTGATTCAGCTAATTTCTTTTCAGCAGCCATTTCTTTTATGAGGTTTGTCATTGTCTCTTTCGTGATATCTGCTAAGTTGTTGATTGCAACAACAATTTTATCGTCTCCTTCAATTATTTTTTTCCGTTTCTTTGACTTCACCTTGCTACCTACACTTGGGTTGGATGGCGATGTATGATTTACAGACATTGATTCTCAATCTCCTTCCATGGGGCGATATATATCTTCCATGTCAATTTCGACATCATTAGGTACTTTTTCTGTCAAATTTAACACACCATGGACAGTAGCTGAAAAACTCTCCGCTCGGCTACCTGTTTCCCTATCATTACCAAAAATTTCACATCAGTCTTCATAGTATGGCCACAGCTTGTATCGCATAACACGTACACTATTGTCCACCTACAATATGTTTTTGCAAGGACATCACATAACTCTAAAAAAAGCGAATGTAAACAATTTGACGGAAACAAACTACCTTCAATTGTGCTTACCACGCCTCATTTGTAGCATCAAGTATGTTTTCCGTCTGATTCCAGCCAATTCCACTTTTCACTAACATAGACGAAAAAGAACTGTAGTTTTTCTTCCACACGTGAATTTTGGAAGTTATATGTGGATGGCCGCGTATATTAGTATCCGAAAACGCACTTTTCATGGCCGATTCCAATAAAGGTAAGTATCCGTTACGAAATCAATTTTCACTTTTATATCCTTTGCTTATTACATCTTTCAAAGCTACAATTAGCATCTCTTCCTTAGGTGTTGTCCAACAATGACGCGACTTATCCGCCTTTTTACCTTGGCAATTAATGCTCTCGTTTGTTGCTAAGCTATCCATCGCTTCAGATATTCCTTTGACGTATTCCTGGAAAATTAAAAAAACAAGAGTTATATGCAAAAAGATGAGTTCTGTAGGGTATACAAAAGAACACATCTTAACAACAAATTTAGTATAAAATATCTCCAATTTCATATAAAATACTTGCTACACAACATTTGTGCATCCACAGTTCCAAACATAAGCAAACACCATCGGTATATTAATTGCAAACGAAAGTAAGTTTACAAACACAATACAAAAACAGAAACAATTTTTTATTAGTTGTGGCACATCGACATCGCAAAGTTATCTCTCCACATATCCCACGCATTTGAGGAATTGAAATTGTCAACGAAATCATCATCTGTCTCGGAAGGTGGGTTTAGTGTGTTATCTTCCATGTCCTCGACAAGATTGTCCGGCATCTGAGATCGAATGAAATTGTGTAGCAAAATGCAAGCCATAATGATTCTATTCTGAGTTTTCAATGGGTAGAAAGAAGGACTTCGCATGATAGCCCATCTTTTTTTAAGCAAACGAAAAGCTCTTTCTATCACGTTTCTCGCTTTGCTGTGTCTCCAATTGAAGAGCTCTTTAAAATTATGTGGGACACATGTGCGATTTCCCCAAGCATCCCTATGGTATGGTACTCGTCTATATGGGGTCAAAAATCCATGTACGTTTGCGTATCGTTGTCACACAAGTAATAACAACCTACAATTAAAGTCATATATTATTTTCAATATGTAATATTGATTTTAATTCATGATAACATGAATACAACATATTGAACTGATACCACAATATTAAAACAAATATTTTAACCTCTTTGAACTTTCAGTCCATCCTCCCGAGTTAATGCATCACGAAGAACTCTTGCATCTGCGGCCGATCCTTCCCACCCACATAGTGCGTAAATGAAGTTCATATCTCAGTTGCACACACCCAAGACATTAACGGCAATGGTTCCTTTTTTAGTTCTATACTTTTTCTTTTCAGAAATTGGTACATGAACGTTTACATAGGTACCATCCAATGCACCCTGCAAAAAAAGATTTCGCATAAAACAATTATATGTCAATGTCAGTATTGCACATCATTATGCTTGACATATCCTCCTTCTCTTCTGACATTTCCAAAAAATAATATATTTAATAATATGTAAGTATTACCTTGAACCACTTCCATGTCTCGTCGGTGCAGGTATCATCGATTGCAGAAGGCTTCACAAGCAGTATAGTATGTAACTTGAGGACCGAGCCTAGAACTTCATGGAAATGAGCGCTGATTGTTTGACCGCTTCGTACATAATCATGACCAATTATTCGATTCTTCTTATGATGTGCCAAGATAGACAAAAACATAGTCACTTTTTCTTCAATCCTAACATATCTAGAATTCCCAGCCCCCCGACATGAGTTAGCAAGTAACATAAATGGGCAAATGCATTTCAATTCATCCTCAAATTCACAACAAATTGAACATCTCCAATTTCGATAATCCTATGCAAATGGTTTATTTGTGCAGTCATTCTTTGAGTCATGGTGTAGGAAGATGATGTTCTACGTACTTGACTTCGTCGTCTTCCGAATAATCTCGTACGATGTCGTATTAACAGACATACCATAAAAAATGTACGAATCATCATGTGTTGCAGCAGCACAAACAATATAGCATAATGACGTCTACTATCCATTCCCAAAATTACTTCGAAAACGAGAATTTTTTTTTAAAAAAATCTTAATCTGCAACAAAATTGGTTAATAAAAATTTGAACTCTAGTACATCAGTATAATTTTCTACATTACAACAAGAAAATCATGTTACTTGGACAATATATCTGCATCATTGGGATTTCATAACCAAAAAAGCCATGTCACATAACAAGAAAATATCAGAAAGTATGAGGGACAAATATTTCAGCTCACAAATATGAGATATTTAAAGGTTCTTCAATAAAGTCAGAAAAGAAAATATTACGTTCATATAAGTTCAATAAATTAATATATTCTAGAGGGAAGGTTCAAAAAAATAAACTGCTAATACGTACCTTGAAGTTACTGAGCTCTCCTGCACCAGCAGATCTAACGAGATGCGTAAATCCAACAAAAGTTTATGACATATACATTATCGTATGTAAAACAATTTTCAGAACAAATTCCGAAAATATTCGGAATGGATTTCTTCATGCTAAGCATATAACAAACGACAATCTTCGAAATTTAACTTTCGAAATTTCACCTACGAAACAGGTGGATGAGTCTTCATATATGTTCTCCGATATTGTTTTTTGCCTTCATTCATTCCATTTCAGAGCTTCTGTTTTAGATGTGGGTTGCATAAAAAATTTTTCTGTCGGCAATGAGATTGTGAATCAGAAGATATGTTTAACAATTGTCAAATATGGTTGATTTAATGCAGGGACAATTTTGTATTTTTCCAACAATTTTCTTTTGTACTTGAGTGGGATTGATTTAATAGTTGGCAAAGTGGTGGACCGCTTTTCCCACACAAACAGTACAATAATATATGATACTGATAGTCAATCCACTTTATATCGAGTCAAATATGGGATACACAATGTATCAACATTTAATCAATCCTACCAAACGGAGCGTTGGAGTGTTCATGCAGGATAGATATTCAAGGATTGAATGTTATTTATATGTATAATCAATAGCTGATAAATAAATAATATATACAAGATATAATAACATAAAAATTTTAAACTTATGTTCCTATTTGAGTGTGATAAAAATATTTGATTATTAAATATTTTATTCTATTCTATTTTCATATATTTTTTTGCTATCAACAATTGAAATAAAATAGAACTATTGTTTCATTTCTATTCTTATTTAATTCCAAAATTAATTCTATCCTATTTTGCTCTATTTCAATATAGAAATCATGACCTTTGATATTGCATAAGACAAAAAACTAGATTTTTTTCCACAAATATATTTTTAGATATTTTTTATTTCGTTTATATAGATATACTGGTTTGCTGAGTTATTTAAAATTCCAACAAGAAATAAATATTGAAGAAATTATATTTTTGATTTATATATTTTTTATTTTTGATTATTATACTAACAACATTTTTGTCTTCTGATTTTAATCATTTTTCATCTGAATGCTGATGTGGTGTCCAAAAATACTGAGTTTATACTAAACATACTAATATGTCAGATGCCAAATCAGCTTTCGGATGAAAAAATATTAAAATTGAAAAAAAATAAAGATAGTAGATTAAAATTGTGATTTGATATATAACGCGATAATAAATAAAAATTGTGCAAATTACAAGAAAAAAATGTTATTTTCTTTTAAATATTTTAACATTTTAAAATATAGTTCTTTCTTAACATCGAATAGGAAACATAAAAATCAAAGGAAAACATATTTTTGGCTAAATAGTTTAGAAATACCTCCGTAAATTAAAATCATACCTCAAACATTTGAATTAACACAAAAACTCACATGAGACCTTATCAGGAATTAATTTTGTCAAACGAATCTCCAACTCGACTCGATTTATGAAATAATATTACATATTTTATGTTAACATGAATGGAACGTACAGTTAGAAACCAATCCACAAATGTGTACTTCAATCAATTTATTCATTTACTCTCACAAAAAGTAACTTTTCTGGAAACTTAAAAAAGATGAAACATAAACTTGGAGTGGTGAAGACATACAATTTTTTTTATAAAAAAAACAGAAAACACTTTCAATTTCTCTCTGTTTTGTATGTATTTCTGGTTCACGAAAACGGTAATTATGTAAGTGTAGGCTTGATGCTTCGCACCAGAGCGAGCAATCAAGATCAATTTTCAGCTACAGCAAGCACCTGCTTGAGAAGTAGCACCATCTCTTCCTGCTGAAGGTCCGGATACACCTCCATATCCAACTTTGATTCCATTTGACTATACAAGAAAGAAATTAAAGTTGGTTACGTTGTCTATATTTCTACAACGCAATTCATCCTTCGCACTCTATATACATTATTTTATAGAGGTGTAGTATATCGTATTCCTAATTATATAAATAGTTGACATCTCTTGTTCTCCACCCTAGCGGCGTATCATTTTTTGCCCTTTCCTCATCTCATAACTTTGTTTTATCAGTGGAATGGTGGATAAATATATAAGAGGGAGAGTTTCCAGCTAGAGTGTTTCATGTATTTCCGAACATGCAACAAAATTTATTTTATCTTCCACCACTAAGAGATAATTTTATTTGTCCACAAAGTAAATTCACTAATAAACAGATCTTATTACAAAAACTCCACATTACGATCACAAGAATCAAATCATATCTTACCTCATTGGATACATCAAAAGCTCCATCCTGAATTTTCCTGTAGATTGTTGAGGCGGTCTTTATAAATGCCTAAAAAAAGAAACTGATAGTAAGAGACTTCGTGCAAATGTGGATGCAATTAAACCCAAGTCACAGCAAGGGGTATTTATATTTGAAAAATCCGTTACCTCTTCAACATTCTGAGCTGTCTTTGCAGAAGCCTCCATGAAAATCAAGCCATGCTCCTTCGCAAACTGCTCCCCTTCTTCTGTGCTTACTGCTCTTCTGTGAGCCAGATCACACTTGTTTCCAATTAGCATTATGCTCATGTTTGCATTTGCGTGCTGCCTTGCATCCTCCAACCAACTGGCAAGGTGGTTGAAAGTCTCCCTCCTGAAGAATTAAATATCAGATTGTCTAATCAGAACACAAATTATTTCCAAGTTCACACGGTCATTGAAATCTCTACCTTGTGATGTCATAAACTAGCAATGCCCCAGCAGCACCTCTGTAGTAAGATCTTGTAATAGACCTGAATGATTCTTGACCAGCCTGATATAAACTATGATTAATAGAGATCATTTGTATCCACTAAATTAAGAAAAAAAATTGTTACATGATAAATCGATGATGTATTTGGCTTAATCCAAATGTGACACTTTAAACAGCTACAGGCAAATGAAGGCTTGTTCTAGAATTTCAGATTGTAAAGCCATAACTCATACAAGAAAAAGGCACAAGAACATTAAGACAAACCGTGTCCCAAATCTGCAACTTGATGGGCTTGTTGTCAATTGTGATCATCCTAGCCCCGAATTCAACACCAATGGTTAAATCATGCACTGGTTGAAATCGCTTGTCGGTGAACTGCAGAAGAAGGCAGGATTTCCCCACACCTGCAAATATACTCACATTATGAGTTTTACGTATTCTTTACTTATCCTAGAGTTGAATACATAAGGTCAATTGCCTCTATCTCTTGCATATCAAACAACTCCCAACAATGCTGTCTAAAAGCCATGATGTTCTCCAAGCTCCCACGGCAGACTATGACCATATCTCTTACAATGTGAACTTCTAGAGAGACTGGATCCAACCATAGTCATGGTGCTAAATAGCATAAACTTCATGGAGAATATTAAATTAAAAAACGAATCTTAAAACATATCAAACTTTTCATCTCAGATATCAAATTAAGATGAATTTCCTATTACTTCTTGTGCAAGAAAAGATATGAATCGTATAAAACAAAATCACAATGTAATTATCGGTAACTTAAATGCTAGAAAATGAGGAAACACCTTAATAAGGTGCAACAAATAATACCTCAATTCAACAAATTATAAATAAAAAACAAGCAATGAAAACAACACAGACAATGCAAAAAAAAAAAAAAGTGATTTTTAACATGGATATATAACCAACAAATCGTTAATGATTAGCAAGCTTTGAGAAAAATAAGAATTTACCGGTATCTCCGATTATAATGTACTTGAAGAGATAAGCGTACGACATCGTCTCTCCGAATCAAACTCAAAATTCCTGCAGAATTCCCGTTAGGAATATAAATAGCCGGACCGGAGAAACAATCGAAGATCGATTAAGTGAATGGATCTTCGATTTTCAGGAAGAATCGCAGCAAATTTCAAAAAATTAGAGAGGAAAGTGCTGCAACGATCAAATACGACGACGGTTGACAAATATGAAGGGAATTAAGTCTCTTTCCTACAATTCAGCCGTTCTTTCTCTTTTTGCAATATAAAAACATATATATATAGAGTCCGATTTGAATGGATGAAAAAAACAGGTGATAAATTTATAAAATTTAATTTCAATAAATTTGATCTTTCAGTTTTGACTAATTTGATTTTTTGATATGCAAATTTAATAAAATTCATTACTTAAATATATTAATTATTTTGTGGATTTATATAAAAGATGTAAACCTAATTTTTTTCAGATGATTTATATCGAATCATTTTGTTCAAAATTTTATGAAACACAAATTTTTTTGTAAAACAGGTTTACAAGCTAATTTTATGAGACGTATCTCATATTTGATCACGCATGAAAAATATTATTTTTTATACAAAGAGTTTTACTTATGATACGGTTTCAATCAAGAGGGGGTTTGAATAAAAAATCAGCGCTAACTAGCGACGGCGTTCTTTTCAAAATCGTCACAAAATTAGCGACGATTTTTAAAAAAATCATCGCTAATTTTCAACGACGGAATTCAAAACCGTCGTTAGTAGTTGTTGTTTTTTTCTGTAGTTTCATATTTATATAGTATTTCATAATAATTATAATGAATTTCAAATTCACACAATAATGTTGTCATTTAAAATCAACTCTACTTTGTTTAATTAATATATAAATAATTAATATATATATTGAAGATTATTATTTTTTATCTTGATATGAATTTAAGATTTGATCTATTATTTAATTGTTAACAATAAAATAGAAAAAATTTGTGTGAGACGATCTCACGGGTAGTATATTGTGAGACATATATCTTATTTGGGTCATCCATGAAAAAATATTACTTTTTATGCTAAAAGTATTACTTGTTTTTGTGAATATCGATAGGATTGACCCGTCTCACAGATAAAGATTCGTGAGACTATTTCACAATAGACTTTTTCCAATAAAATTATAATAAATATTCATGGATTTCAAATCCATCTTCAAATTGCAACTAAGGTGTAATTGAAATTTGTAAACTAAGATTTATAAAAAGCTTTAAATTTTATTTAATTTTTATTCATATATTGTTTCAAGGTTTAACCAGTTCAAAAAATTAAAAAAAACCGAGAATTAGTGTTTAAATTAATTAACTTACTTTTTTATGTTTGAATATCTTACATTATTAATATCATAAATTTAAAAATTTTAAATATGTAATATTTATTTTATGAAATATTTGAATTTTCTACACTTATTATTTTTCGATTAATTAATCATAAATTTAAATATTTAAACAAATGATACATAAAAATCATATTTAGATAAAAAAAAAATTTATTATCATGTGTTTAAATTAAAATAAATTTTTTTATGATGATATATTTTAAATTTTTATAATTTTATCTTATTAGTTTTTTAAATAATAATAAAATAATAATAATCAAATCTGGTTGACGGTGGATCAGATTGGTTCGAGTTCGACTCGAGTTTGGATTGAAATTTATTTATAATACCCTTAATTCTTTCCAACCTAAACACACCCGACCAATCCCAAGAGTTCGAGTCAGGTTTGGATTGAGAATTTTTTTATAATACCATTGGTTCTTTGATCTTTCCAACCTAAACACGCCGGACCAATCCGTATTGACACCTAGCCTAATAGAACATTTCCCAAAAGATATTTGGGACTTCAACTATCCCTCAGATTTTTAAATACCCTTGCTTCGAAACAACCCGCACACACCCAACCAACCCGAATTGGCACCATGATCAGCGTTGGAAGACTGCCTAATAGAACATTTCCCAAGTGATATTAAGGACTTCAACTATCCCTCAATTCAATCATGGTGTCGTAAGCGGTACATAAATTATAACTTGGGAACTTTAAGAAAGGTAAATATATTACTCAAGTTCATCATGCTAGCTTCTATCCATCCACCTTAGATATCTCAGCTTGAGGTCCTAAGTGAATACGAAGTCTAGTTAACAAAACGAAGATCAAGTCAACATAAGTTTCCCAAGTAATATTTAACAAAATCAACCCCAAGTATTCTGTGATGTCAATTCTGGTAAATCTTCTTCACACCCCTTGACTTGTCAAAAACGAATCCTTTAGGCCGTGTAGTCCATCGCTCAGAGTATGACAAAGTATTAGAAACCAAAGAAACCAAGCTCGCTAGCCTTTTCTTTCTCAAACGTCTCGAAATATTGATATATGATAGTGACTGCCAGTAGAATCCCAGTGCCTGAACCAATTGCACCCATAAGATCTGCCAATACTGTCAGTGCCCCAATGCAGATGCCACCAAATGCGGCAGCAGTTGGAATGTATCGGTTTAGCTCCTTCTGAAGGTTTGATTCACGATGTCCAGGCATCACCATTTGTTGTTCCTGAAATTTCCAGAAATATACAACGATGAATAATGCATTTAAGTCACATGCTTTGCACCAACAGGAATGCAGAGGAAATCCTTACTGCGAATGAGTTTAAATTTATAAAAACTGTGAGGAAGATTTGAAGATCTTACTATTGAAAGGTTTATTAGATGCAATTTCTAAATGCAATTTCTAAAATTACAGAATTTGATCACACAAAGTTCATTTAATTAGTATGAATTAAGAGTGTTCCCATTGAATCATTTCAAATAATGGGATTCCAATCCATAATTTCTTTACTCGTTCGGATGATTTTAAATTATACTAATATCAATCTGCTAGAGCCAAGTAGGTCAAAACTGGGTCCCCAGCTCAATGCATAAACTGTTCATTGTTGAGAAATAGCTAATTTGTCATGAAGATTTGTTATAATGCAAACTAAATTGATGATTCAAGATAGTATCACATTTGATAATACCAACTTTCCCTACCTGGGAACCCAAAATACTACTACTATAAAACCGATATCCACATAACCTCGCTTAAATATATTGAAAGCCTCACAAGGTTAGCAAGTCGATGCGACAAAACTATCTGGACAAATTATAATAATCTAAAAACTGGCAGGTCAGTGCGCCTATCATTCTTCCAGGAGATGGGATGAGATAAAATAAGAGAGAACTTTGAAGGGCAAAAAAAACGCAACAAGAAACTTCACGAGTATGAAAGAGATCACTAAAAACAAAGGGCAGCAAATGACATCTTCCGTTCCGCCAACTAAAAGGAGAATAAATTTCCTTCTGGAAAACATAAATCACTAGAGAAATCCTTGAGATTCACGGTTAAAAATTAAATAGATTATCATGTGTGCATAAAGATACCTTCAGCTGCTTAGCAACATCTTTAGCTGAGGATCCTGAGACCTCAATCCATGTTTTCGAGAACAAGGCACATGCTGAGAGCATAAATACGATATAAAATAATCCATGGAATGGATTGGCTACTATATCTGACAAGCTGCAAATCAGAAGACATTATCTTCATCTTATCAGAAGACATCAAAAATAAATTACTTGAGGTCATCAACACAGTTAAAAGGCAGAAACAGAGAAAATGTGAAGACTGAGAAAACAAAAGCAAAGATCTAGCTCACCTCGACGGTGCAGTTATGTAATAAGCTAGGCCACCAACAGGTACAGATTGACCAGAATATTCAGATTCCTTCCACTTTCCAAGAAGGTTCACAAGGAAATTTCCACTGTATTTCCTATGAAGCAACTGCACAGAATCAAATCATATTAGCCTCGTCAATATTGAAAAGGTCTCTATGAGATTGGACTAACTCATGCTACTGAAATGCAGTTAGGTTACCTGGGAAATAAAATAAAGATTGGACACAAGTGCAGATTGTAAAATTATGGGCATATTTGAAGTGTAGAACAGCTTAATCGGATATGAACCCTGTTGCCCACGAGCATTCTTTGACCTCACGGGTAAGACAACACGGAACCCTTGGAAGTATATGACGATAAGGAAGATTAAGACAGTGGCGAGTAAGTTGGTAACATTGGGAAGATTCTGTCGGTAGAAAGCCTCTCTCAATGCACGAACCTTGTCCGTTCGAGTGATCAACAAGTGGAATAAAGCAATTACAGCACCTTCAAATTCAGCTCCACGTCCACTGTTTATGGTAGTTGGACTAAAGGCTTTCCAGATAATGTTTTCGCTGTTAGAAAAGAAAACTTACATAGATAATCACCGAGTCCTATAGAAGATAAATTAATGCAGAATCAACAATGCCACTCGTTTACCAAATATTGGTTGCTATGAAGAGAGAAATTCCGGATCCCAGACCATATCCTTTTTGGAGAAGTTCATCGAGGCAAATAACAATAATTCCAGCAAAGCACAGTTGCAAAATTATGAGGATCGCATTTCCAACTCCTAGTTGTCCGACGCTGCCATACATACCTGAGAGAACATATGCAACTGCCTCACCAATTGCTATCAAGATGCCTAACAGCTTCTGTGCACCATTTCTAGATGAGGGAAAACAATAAATCATGACAAGAAGAATATAAATTGCAATAAACTCCATAGAATAACAATGATTAAAATTTGATTCAAAGAAAGATTGAGAGGGTCAGATTTAACAAATATGAAACTCTCGAGTAAGGCATAGGACATCATAACTAAATACATGAGAAGAACATGCTAGAAGAGCAATTTTAGAAATTTCTGAATTTCATAAAATTTTGAAGCTCAAGAATAAAATACCAAAATTTAGTACAAAATTTCAAAATGATGAATTCTCAGCAGAACTTAACATACTATCGGTGATGATTTTTAATATGAAAGTACTTACAAAAGGGCTCGATCCTCTCGCACATTGTTATCAACTTCAATGATCTTTGAGCCTGCTAAAAGTTGCATGACCATACCAGATGTCACTATGGGTGTGATTCCCAGCTCCATCACAGTGCCTCGGTTTGAAGCAAGAATAACACGCATCCAGTAGAATGGATCAGCTCCCGTGGTGGAGTGTATTCCATACAGTGGTAGCTGACTGCAGACCAGGAAAATAAAAAGAGAGATTACAGTGTATATAACCTTCTCTCTGAATGGAATTTTCCGGTCCGCAGACTGAACTTCTGGCAGAAACGAAAGGAAAGGCCTGACCAAATGAAGCACTCTGAACCCACCTCCCATTTTTTCTTGATCAAACTATTTGAACCAAACTGCATAATCACATTGAAAAGATAAAAAATTTCAGCAACATGTACCCTCAAACATACAGGGGCCAGGGGCCACTGTTGGCTCAATATTTAAGCAAACTGGAATCCATACAGCAAAATAAGACTTCGGAAAGTTCTAAATGATAGAAGTGAAATGAAAAACCAGTGTCCACATAGATAAACTATAAAATTCAATCTGAAACTTCACATACTTGCAAACTACGCTTGTTTAACTGGATCCTCGGGATAAAAAATCTTCGGACTGATATCCATAAAGGTAAAAGGAATTCTAGTTCTCCCTAGACAATATTCCCGCGCACTAGAAAATATTGTCAAGAAAGATCTTCTCTAGTATGTTGGTAATCTATTCCACGGTTCTGATTTCAAGATTTCTCTGACAAGATTTAGTTATCTAAAAAAAATCTACACCCTATTAATGAAGCAAAAGACCAATTATCAACTTAACCTAAGGCAACGAAGGATAAACTAAAAAAACTTGACAAAACGGAAATTTGACATAGAGGCGACACAAAATTCAACAATTATCAATTGCATGCAGAAAAAAACTGGAACCCATCGAATTCAAAATCCCGATTCAAAACAATATAGGGATTCTCAGAAACAATGAACATTACATATTCGAGATTATTAACAGCCCTGATCTATGATTCAAAGTTTAGGCGTACTTTGACAAACTCGAATCAGATTAAACACATTAAAAAAGTAATCAAATCACACACTTCTTGAATCTGTATCACCAAAAAAACACAAATATACATTACGAGACAGATCTGCGAACCTTTGCGCGGCACCGATTGGCGAAGACGAGTCCTTTTCTGGTCGGAGGAGGTATATATATATGAAAAGAGCAAGAGGGTAACAGTTCTAAAGCAACTAGAATTCTTCAATTTCAATTAAACAAAAATAGGAGATAAATAAGAGATATTTATTTATTATTAAAAAAACGCGGTGCCCACGTGGCAAATGTGATTGCTGGCTTAACCAATAGCTAGAAACCACGTGTACCAACTGAAGTTCATAAATTGCAGACTGAACCCGGTCCACGTAAGTCCAGTCAAACTTGGAGTCTAGGCCGAGAAATTCACATATTAAAAAATATTTTGAAATTAAATATTCAAAATTTATTAGAAAATAAAATTTAATCTATATATTAAAATTCCCTGTTTAAATTAATTTTTCTTAAAAAAATATTTGAAATGATAAATTAAATATAAATTTTGGCAACTTTTATTCAATAGTTTAATACAAGTATATTATTCAATCAACTTAAATAAATCTTATGTAAAAATAATATTTTATTATATTTAATTTAGTAGTTTTTAAGCATTTAATTAAGTGAGAAGATGATAACTTAGAAAAAGAGTTTTTCTTTTCTTTTTATAGAATAAAAAAAGAGTTTTAGATTTTCGGTAGAGGATCCGAAAATATTTTTTATTGTGTTTGAATGGATAAATTTGATTTTGATTAACGATTTTTGAATTGATGAATTTATCTTAGAACGATTTAATAGATTGATTTCAAGTTAACTCATTTTTTCTCTGTATTTTTGAATTCATCGCAAATGCTATTGAAATTATTTAACTTTGTATACAGTTCATTTGAAATTTACTTAGATTTTGTATATCTAAACAAATTATTGGTATTTGAAATCCTTGAACTGAGAGAATTTCAGTTAAAACAAACTTTTTATTTAGGGTGAACTTGAGAACGAAAGTATACATACTTGAAAAAAGCCAAAGATTTTATCTACAAACATTAATTTTTGTACCATAAATTAAATATCAAAATTTTAATAAAACAATCTCACGAAAAAAATACATACCTAGAAAAAAAATCCGAGATTTTATCTACAAATATTAACTTTTTGTACCATAAATTAAAGACAAAAACTACTTTGAGACGGGATTTCTGTTTGAGTCATTAATGAAAAAATATTACTTATTAAACTCAATTGCATTCTTCCTTTTCAGCCCCCTTTTCTGTTTTTAAGCTATATAATCACGTGATTATTCTCCGACACGAGACGAGTCGAGCCTGCTCATCTAACTATTTGAGTCGACCGCTTTAGACACTTCGGTTGACTTCGACTCATTTACGTTTCCAGACTCTACCAATCGTGGATAAAGAAATGAATGGAATATTTTTACATGTAAGGGATAGTGCAAGGGATATATACAAGAATGAATTTTTGTCTCCAACCCAATAGTAATATAAGGATGATGAAACCAAGGACCGTTCACCAGATAAATGAATTACTGCTGCTTCCTGTACAAGTCTGCTAATGCCCGATAGAGTGCAGAAGCTGCAGGGGGCTGAGGCATAGAACCGAGAAGAATCTCTGTTGCAGAGATGGATGGATTACCGTAGAACTTGGAATTTTCCCGTGTTCGAGTTGTCACAACATTTCCTTCAAGAGAGCAACCAACAAATGCACCTGTGAAGCAATAATGTATCCATTAAATCATCGTTTAGTATAATGTTTCAGGATCAGAACAACAGTTGGCTTGTTTTGGATTGCCATTCTAACTGTTACACCACAATTTCTAGGATACAATCAAAACACACGTGTTAAGGCCATAGATACTAAACACAAACAAAGCACACGTTTGGACCCAAGGGATGGTCCTTCAGTAAAATTTGGCCTTGACGCCACTTTAATAGGCTCAAGGCTTGTGAACGTAGAGATTGAGAAAATATTAAAAATTACATGCTTCGCCTTGCGTCTAAGCTTTAAGGCCATAAGCCTCAGTGTCTCCCGCCTATACTACCCATTTCAAAGATAAAATAAGGGTAACATGGTGATCGCTTATTATGTCCGGACCAACACTCGAAATCGTGATCTGACATGTCCAATAAAATTTCCTCCAATTTAGAATATCAAAAAGACATCCATTGTACCCCTTCCCGAGCCATTTCGTATCTGACTCCTCTACTGAGTACAATAATTCAATTTTCTAACTAGCACTGCAAAAACAACTTAATTTGGAATATTTTAAAGCAACAGACAACTAATCAAGTACCTTTACTGCAACTGTATGTATAGCAAGCAGCACAGCCACCATCACCTGCTCTTATGTCAGCTTCAGCAGCCCTTCCAAAAATACCAACAGCAGCACCTAAACCTGCTCCAACGGACACATGAACGTTACCGCCAAATGTTTTCACAGCAGAATCCGTTCTCAACACTATTATAAAATCTGTCACTTCCCCACCAGCCTGCAAAACAAAAAAGCACATATATTGGTATCTGTACATTCAAATTTCAGTATTATCTATCCAATGAATAAACAATATTTTTGACAACAAAACATGAAAGGCATTTTGGCGACAACAATTAGCTTATCAATAATTACTTGCTTTATGTCTGATAGTTTGTACTGGACAAATATGTCAGTACCAACAGTGACCCTCTGTGATATACTTTTAAACACAAAAATAATTCATAATGCAGATAATCGATGACAAACGGCCAAAACCAGGTGAAATGGGCTTCACGCATTTTAGTTACACCCACACTAGACTATAACACAGGCAACAATGATACGAAACTAGAAAAAAAACTTCAAACCTTTTCCACTAGTAGTATAAGGAATTATATCAACCGACTTAAGGTTTCTTGCATATAACATGCACAACTGTTATCGACAAAGATGCATCAAACTGTATTCAGGATATTGTATCAAACAAGAGTAAAATATGTAGAGTTCAAGAAGCTGCTTACCACAATAACAACCTTTTACAGCAAGTAAACACACAATAGAGAATAAAAACTAAGAGATCAGGTCCAATCATTCACTCACCAGTGCTCCCCAACCAATGCCAAAGGATGTAATGGCAGACGGCGGAGACCAAGATCCATCTTTTCTACGAGCAATCACTAACCCTGTCCCAACATTGTAAGTAACCATCAAGCCAACCTTGGCAACAGTTATGATGGCAAGGCCCTTGGCTCGCTTAAGTATTGCACCAGGTATAGACTTTTCAGGTGTCAAAGATCCAACCTACAACAAATAGAATACTGTCTATACGTGACAACACGGCAGTTTAACTTTAACTAATCATGATTCTGTACAGGATTTTGACACAATCAATGACAACACATTTCAAATTGCTCAAGAAACCCTAATTGTAAGAGGCAGATAAACTGAAACATACAGACAGTTTGGATGTTGCTCCATTGATATGTATTGCAACTAGTAATCATGAGTGTGGAAAATGAGGTGACTTGCAGTGCATGTATCTGGCTGTATGAAAGAAAAATCATACCTTAGTATAACCTTGAATACTGTTTGTTGCCTTATATATTTCATATTCCATAGATTGGCCCCATGGAAAATTAAGCCAAGATCGCAACGTACTTAAGTCCGTCAAATCATGAGTTGGAAACTGTGACGCACGACTCACTTGGTTGATCAAGCATGATTGGACAGACTCAAGCCGAACACAACACACATCACAAACTCGTTGAGGGTTTCCATTTCTGAATTTTTCAGGCAACAAGCTCCGTCCCTGGGAGCAACCATGGCAGAAAATGCCACCACAAAATCTACAGTGGTGCCTAGAACACATGATTGGATGAAAGCGCACGTTGCACAGCATGCAAGCAGAAGCAGAGCTATCGGGTAACCACTTTGGTGGCTCAGCTTCCAGAATTTCCTTCGTTTTACCAAAGTTGGCATCAGTAAGTGTTTGAGCCATCTCTCTCCAGGCTTGCTCTAGGAGTTGGCTAGACATCCAAGTAATGCTATATCCATAAATATCACCTGAATTCAGTGACCATATTTTCCCTCTGACTGTTAGCAACATATCGAGAACAACGTCCCACATGGTCATCTCTTTATCTTCGCCAATACAGTCATTCCAACCCATGTCACCCTCAGGCAAGCATCCACCATTCAAATAGAGGCTTCTATTCCATTCTTCTCTTTCAGTTTCTGGTAAAGGTGGAACAGATACAGGTATCCAAACCCCAGTTTCTTCATGAAATGGCGTGTCGTAATAAAAATATTTACTTGGTTTTTTATCAGTGGTAGCCAAATATTTTCTCTGTCTAACATCCAACCCACTTACTTCATTTGTACCATCTCTATTGAAAGTCCCCTCTCCGTGAACAAGTTGATTGGATGATTTAGAACCTTCACAATCCTGAATCAAGAACCTCACATCAAAATCATTTTCCATAATGAAAAACCATCATGCATGATAGAATATGAAGCTCGGTAGCAATGGCTTAGCCTTTTATAAATGCATGCAACTTACACTTCATTTTTTAAGTATTTCACAATCTGGTAGTGGATGCATCGGTATTGCATGAACAAGAGTAAATGAATGCACTACAGTGAAATTGGATCAGGCCCGACCGTTTCCGGAAACATAAGGTGACAGGGGGGCTAAATACACAAAACAAGGTCCAACTAACCAAGAGGAAAACAATAGCAATTGAGTAAGATGACACGAGGTTTATAGTGGACTTGAAAGTTAGAACCAGAATGTCCTGATTGAGTAAGATGGCACGAGGTTTAAGTGGACTTGACAGTAAGATGACACAAAACAAGGCCCTCTGTCACAAAGACTTGACAGTTAGAACCAGAATGTCCTAATTGAGAAATCAATCTTCATTATCTCATATGGAAGAAATATGGAACATGTTTCTTAAAAATTTCTAGCTTTCTACTAGTATCTCCCAGTCTCCTTCTGGTGACTCATTATCTGAAATGATCCAAACAACTGTCTACTTCCAACATATGAATAGTCTGTGGAATACATCAACTATCTGTACATATTTCATTCCCACATGAATTGCCACCATGGCACAGCTTCCAGCACCAAACTTTTAAAAGTCTGTCACAGTAGATCACTGGACACAATACTTGTAAACAAAGGGAAGCCTGATACATTCATCCACATTATCCTCATTGTCACATGTACTTTACACTTCACATAATTATAATAAACATTACCGTTCACTGAAGAGAACGCGTCATGCGTCAAGCGGCCAACGCTAGATCAACCAAAGCAGAAATACCATTTCATTTTATAAAAAAACTTATAAAATCAAAGGTTTGATCTTTTCTATGTAGAAAAATACACCGAGCTCCTTAGTATAAACACATTAAGAGTACTGAATACCAAGAAAACTCAAACTGAGTTACCCACTTGTGTTGATCAGACCAATTATAGAAACACCGATAATCAACAACCTTAATTAATAACCAATACGAAGCTAAATCGGCCAAATAAACAAACAAAATTCAGGAATAAGTCGCAAGTAACAAGTATTGTTTTCTTCAAACTTTACCATTGATGAGCAAATCTTGGGCATGTAATCATCGAGTTCAATTTTGGGATAATGCGTACGCGTGTCATCCGATAAGCTAATCGGCGACTTCTCCATCGTCAATTCATGGTTAGACATTGGGGCATTTAGATGGGGAAAATGAGGAAAAGGGGAGACACGGAAGTGTTATTAAAAAAAGGGAATAAATTTTTCATTTAGTGTATTTAAATTTTATTTTATATATAATAAAATTTGTAATTTAATTAAATAAAAAAAGCTTGTACAAAAAGACTCAATCATCTTTCCCGACTCAACTCAACTCAACCCTAGCTCTCATTTTATTTCTTCTTCACAAAAAATCTTTTCCTGCGTACATTGCTAACAATTAATCATGAGTCTAGAAGGAATTCCTCTGCAACAAATCCCACGAAAAAACCATGCATTGGTAAGAAATTTATTTTGAGATATGAAATTTACTGGATCTCGCCACGACCCAAGGTGGGTGAAGGGTGGTGAAACCTCTTCACGGAGTGCTTCACGCTTCACGACCGACAAGGTCGCGGCTTCGCGACCCCTGTGTCGTGATCGGTCGCGAAGGGGTCACGCTTCACGGGGTCGCGAGACTCGCGCTTCGCGACCCACACGACCCCTGGGTCGCGAAGAACACTTCGCCGCGACCCCCGTGTTCGGTCGCGAAGCCAAGCTTCGCGAGACCAGGGGTCGCGCTTACCACACTTCGCGACCCAGGGGTCGTTCGCGACCCACAAGCTACTTGTGGGTCGCGAAGCTTCGAAACTCAGTCTTGTGGGTCGCGAAGGGTGGGTAGTGGTGGTGAAGGCATGCTTATCACGAAACATGAACACTGTTTAATTTTAAATTTTTACTACTAATAAGCTTTTGTGTTTGTTTTGTTTTTTTTTTTTGCAGATTTACTTTCCAGCTAAACTTGGAAGGAATCAATTCTTTGAATGCAAATTAACTTTAGGATCAAGATACGTGGAAATCTGTAAGAAAATTGTAGCATTTTTAAACGAGAAAGAGATAGAATATTTGGTGCAATATACTCAATTTGGTAATTTAATTTTATGTGCTAAGGATTATAACAATTCCAATCAATTGTTATGGTTTTTGATTAGTAGGCAAACTTATGACAGTGGAAGTGATGAATTTTGGATGATATATCGTAAACGACCTTTACGATTTTCATTATTAGAGTATTGTTTGTTAACTGACTTAAATTGTTCAAATGTTTATCCTATGATACCCGAAGAAGATGAATTTAAGGAGAGACATTTTGGTGGGAGTTACTCTATACGTTTGAAGGATTTGATAGATAGAATTGATGAATAAGATAATGATTTTGGAGAAGAAATAGATATTGAAAAAGTGAAATTGATCTGTCTTTTGTTTGTGGTAGGTGTATTAGGGAGACAAAGAAAAAATAAAAATGATACCGTGGATTTAGAATGGATTAGATTAGTAAATAATTTTGATAGTTTTATAAACTATCCCTGGGGTAGAATAGCTTTTGAAGAAGTAGTTTATGGACTTAGAAAAGATCTTGAAACTAAGTTTAGAAGCTACGAAAATTTGGTAGCACGCCGTAGGAATGATCCAGATTTCAGCGGGTTCGGCAGCTTCCATATAAGTGGATTTATTCATCCTTTACAGGTAACTAAATATTGTTTATTAAATGAAATATCCTTGTTATTTTATATCATACTAATAATGTGTTTATTTTTCGGTGCTAGATTTTGGCCTATGAATATTTTCCAGCAATTGCTCAAGTGTTCGCCAGACATCGAAAAGGTCCCAATGTACCGATACCTCGGATGTGTCATTGGTTGACTAGAACATGAAGTAAAAACCATTCATCTTCCATGGATGATGTGAACAAATCATTTAAAAATGTATATAACAAGATAAATACAAAAAATTCATTTTATTTATTTTTCTTATTATCTAATATATTTTTTGTTAACCGTTAACTAATTTCATGTTTATTGTTAATGATTAATATAGGATATTTTGGGGATGCTCATTCCCACCTCGGAGGAGCTGGGGTCTGTACATTATATGACTGAAATTTTGTTGATTCTAATAATGTGATAATCAATCGCATTACGGAGTTAATTTGCCAAGGTATCAAAGTAGTTTGTACTCAAGATCCATTGGGTGATCGAGAGGATGAAGTGGGTGTACAGACTGAGACTGAGGATCGATCGTTTCTCCAGCCATTCACATATACATACTCCAGATCATCTCGAGATAAAGTCAGAAAATCTTCTCGGCCATCTCGTAGTCCTTCACACATGAATCCACCGTCTCCTCCATTGTTTCCTCCATTGACTCACATGAGAGATCATACATCTTTTGCAGACATGTATGAACTTTGTTTCATAAGTTTGGAGGATAAAGTTGAGACGATACTAAAGGACCAAGCCGATATCAAAAATCAATTGAAAAATGACCAAGCCGATATCAAAAATCAATTGAAAAATATGCATGACGATATATCGAGTTTGAAGGATATAATTGGGAGATTACCTTTGATGAATGTCAATGTTGGTAAGTTTTATCAATATTTATATGATTTTTAATTTTGAGTATAAAAAATGACAAATTGTATGTATTATTCTCTCAGATCAAGGCGAGACATCAAGGCATAGATTTGAAGATATTCCATTTATGAGAGTAGATGAGGTGGATCCAAATATTCGACTTGTGAGAGATCCGTCTTTGATTCGAGCTTTTGAAAAAACTTCGGGCGATAAGTTAAGATTGTTCACAGTTGAGGAAGAGCCTATAACAGACGAGGAACTGCGTCATCTTGTTATGAATGATATGATGTCTTTGACTTTTGAGAAAAGAGCTAGAATGTTCGCTAATAGATCGTGGCCACGAGTAAGTGCTGAGATTAATTCTTGTATGGAAAATACGAGGATATGTGGGATGTGTTCGTCCTATGATAGCTCGTGGTTTCGTGTATTGGGGATACCTGCTTCTTGGCTGACTGAGACCGTAAGTTTGTTCTTTTTTTGTTTTTTACGTTGAGTTAGTAATTAACATATTTTACTTTATCACTTTCAGCATATTCAAGAATGTTGTCGATGGTTGCTCCAACTACAAAGGACATACTCACATTTAATGTCACAAGAGGTGTCATTGATGGATGTCGATTTTCATCAGCTGGTTTCGAGTGTTTTCAATGAGGGCGGAGAGAATAATATAGAATGTTTGATGCCCTATGTGAGAGCAGAAATTAGTGAGTGGCCGGCTATTCCATGGAACAAAGCCAAAATAATTTTGATACCCTTTCATCTTCCTGGACATTGGGTTTTGTTAAAGGTTTTGCCTAACCGTAAGAATATCACAATCATGGATTCAGACCGTAGCGTAGATAGGTCGGGCAAGACATTGCTTAAACTTATTAACCCTTTGTCTCTTATGCTTCCACATATGTTGGGTATTGATGCTTCAGAAAGATGGAGTATAGTTAGGCCAGAAAATTTTCCTACTCAAAAGATCAGGTTAAAATTTTTTATTTTAAAAATTATTATTTCATTATTGTTTAATGCATATCAATGTATTTAATGTTTGTTTTTTCATTGCAGCGGTGAATGTGGAGTATATTGTTTAGCGGCAGCAACTTATACCATGTTTAGAGAAAATGCCTATCAACTTAACGATGAGAAAATTGAGGAATTTAGACATTATTGTTGTTGTTGTATTTGGGATAAATTCTGGTCATTGGATTAAAACATTTATGTGATACATTATATTGATTTTAGTTTACATTATATTCATTTTAGTTAATGTATGTGATCCATATACTCAATCTATTTCAAACAATGAAAATTGATTCTATTCATTGGGTCGTGTAGGTATCTATTTTAAACAATGAAACATGAAACCAATTTTCATTGTTTAAAATGTATATGCAAAATGAAATCACTAAGGAAATGAAAAAATACTAACGAATGATATAATGTGTATGCAAAGTGAAATCATCAAACAATACTAAGGAAATAAAAAAATACCAGATAAATCCGAAGAGAAACGAAAAAACGTGAAGGGACACGTGCAGCGCCCGCGCTGCCGAGCGCTCTCGGCAGGTGCGCGCACCTACGCGCACCGTCCGCGCAAGTGCGCGCCTGCTACTGGCAGGCACGCGCACCTGCATGGACGGTGTGCGCGTAGGTGCGCGGATACTGTTCACGTATTTTTTTCAAATTATCCAATGACTGGACCATATTATGGGTCGTGATTACACTCGACCCACGAGAACGAAATTTGGTGGGTCGAGTGGGTCGAGTTTAGGTCGAGAAACATATAAATGAACAATAAACGTTAATTTCATATACTTCTATATTAAATTTAATATGTAATGAAATTTGTTACTAAATAATTTTAGTAAATTAAAATATTAGTTAATGTTTATATATAATAAATATTAATTTCATATACTTATATATACATTCATTAAAGTTAATTTCATATCCTTAGATATAATTCATTAAAGTGAATATGTAATGAATTTTTTTAGTTCTGTTATGTTATAATAAAAAATTTGTTAAGAATTTTAGTGGAATTATAAAATTTGTTAAGAATTTTATTCTAGTATAAATTCAACCCACATATTGTTAGAATAAGAGATACATTGTTATACTTACTGTGAATTTTTTAACTAACATACTTAAATTATAATATATAACTCATATAAAAATTTTTACACAAATAATTTTTTATATATATTTACATTATAATCATATAAAAGTGAATTATATATTATAAAATGATCAAAAATCAAAATCTCTTACCTACTCGACCCATGGAGACCCAAACTCGACCCAAACCCTAAACCCTAAACAAAACCCTAAACCAAACCCCTAACATTATTACTCGACCCAAGCGACCCAAAATTTAAACAATTTACAAGCCTACGCGACCCAAACTTAAAAATCTGCCGATTACTCGACCTATTGACCACCCTCGAACAAAATTAAAAATTCACCACAAACACATTACATGTTAATAAAATCAAATCGATTGTCTTTAAATTCAAAAAAATTACAAATCATTCAATCATATCTTCTACCAAATTCTCCTACGGATGGAAATCTGTTTTGTTTCTTCCTTCCACGTCTTCTCTTGATCACAGGTGGCAGTACTAACATATCTCAAGAGGCCACTCGTTCTGATTCAGAACAGGATAAATTGGCTCAGAATAGGCTAAAGACCATATCATAACAGAATAATACTCTGAGCAGAAGGAATATAAATTAACATCACGAAAATAACTCGCTGCAATTGCATGTGAACATGGAATCTTGTCAATATCAAATTCTCTACAGGTACATCTCTTTGATTCCAAATCCACAATGTCACTATTAGTAGCACTTCGAACATCAAACTCAAGACGGCCCAGCTCATAAACTTGATATGCCCGAGCAATATTAAATCTTTCACGTAGAATCGACTCAACAGTTGGAGTGAAATTTGTTGTTGATGCGATGGATGCATTTCGATACCTTGAAAACCAAGATATAGTCAAAGTCTGCAAAGAATTTAGTAGTGCAATGATTGGAAGTTGTCTTTCTTCACACAATCTTGCATTTATTGATTCAACACCATTAGTTGTCATAATATTATATCGAGATCTTGGGCTATATGCTCGAGTCCATCGATCCAATGAATCACTTTCACTCAAAAACTTTGCAGCATCGGGATATATTTTCTTAAACTTCTCGTACTCCAAGTCAAAGTCGATTTGCTTGTAAATTTTTGCTAACCGCATAAACATTTCGGTACAACCCTTCTTTTTGCAACGAATTTTCATATTTTGTGACAAGTGCCATATACAATGACCATGATGTGCATTTTTGTAAACGTTGGCAACTGCGGCAATGATGCCCGGATGTCTGTATGAGATAATCACCAACTCTTCCTCATCAACCACTACTTCCAAGAGCTTCGTCAAAAACCAACTCCACGAAGCAATGGATTCTATATCAACAACAGCCCAAGCCAAAGGATATTGATGAAAATCTCCATCTTGTGCTGAGGCCACAAGTAAAGTACCGTCGTACTTTCTTTTCAACCATGTACCATCAATAGATACGACTTTTCTCATGCATCTATATCCTCTTGCACATGCACCATATGCTAAAAACAAATACTTGGATCTATTATGCTCATCTACTACTAAGTCTATTATACTATCAAGATTCATTTTCTCGACCATTTTCAAATACGAAGGTAGAAGACCAAAACTTCTTTCAGGATCACCTGTGAATATATCATGAGCAAGTTGTTTGCCTTTCAAGGCTTTTTAATAGGTAATGTCAACCCCTTTATTCCGCATCATTGTCATAATAGATTTTGGTTGAGGTGTTTTCTGTTGTCCTCGAAAGTTCTCTACCAACATATCACAAACGATAGATGAGGTGGCTTGTCGATGCTTTTTACGCATTCCAATCATGTCATAATTGTGTGTGTTGCAATATGTACGAATCACAAAATCTGTTGAGTTATCGTGTTTTGAAGTCCAAATTCTCCAGCTGCAACCTTTATTCACACAACGAACCGAATAGATATTTCGAGAAGATTTGACACTTTCAAACTCAAAAGACGAGTTCAAAGCAATTTTGAATAGCACTTTCTTCACTTTGGTCTTGCTTGAAAATCTTTGACCAATAAATAAGCTTGAACCATCGGTAAATGAATATGTATCAGCTTGAATATTAGTCTCAGTATCATGAGCTACACCAATGTGGTGGATGTTAACATCGTTATCATCGACATGTATATCATCTATATCCTCCACATCATTTTCTGTACTCCTCACATCATTCTCTTGCATATTTTCAGTTGATGTATTTATATCTTCTAATACATCATTATTGGTACCATGGTCATTTGAGACAAAAGTTCTATCAAAATAGTGATCGTACATATTTGTTTCATCATCAACATACTCATCATCCAAATGAGTCAAATTTAAATCCGGTGACATGATATTTTCACTTTCAACAATATCAAGAGAAACAACACTTACTTCAAATTCTACGTGAAGTACTGGTCTTTCTTTTGCACATCCAAAATATAAGTATGCTTTCAAATCATTATCATCCTCGATATAAATTGGACGAATATTGCAATGCTTCATGTCAAGAAGATAACTTAATTTCAATTTTTCTGTACCACCTAGATTCATAATTCTGTATATCTCACTTTCTATATATTCCATTGAACAAATATCAGAATCCAAAGGAATAGCTGCCCACTTACCACTCGACCATGAACGCCATTTAAATATATTATCATCATTAATTTCCCATTCGCCGTTGTACTCAAAGAGAATAATTGTTGGCATAACCTACAAAAACATAAATAAGAATATTAAATTATAGACAATATTATTTATTTAAAAAAATATGTTAATGAATTACAACATCCAACATATTTACAACCTCGACCAACACATCACTAAACACATCACTCGACCCACATATGTACGTTTGAAGAGCTCGAACGAGTGTGACGTGCAGGCAGAGGTTCCAAGAAACGTGGGTCGCGGAGAGGTTTCAAGAAACGTGCACACACCGCGACCCACGTGTGGGTCGCGGTTGGTCGAGGTGACCTCAACCCACCGCGACCCACTGGGGGTCGAGGGTAGAGGCACCTCGACCTGTGGGTCGAGGTGTGGTTCGAGGTGTGTGCACATCGACCAATCTGTGCATACCTCCACCCACACACCTCCACCCACACGTGAACCCCGATCCATCACTATCCCATACTATCATAGTAACACTCCATTCACCTACTCGAACAACACAATCAACACGTTGCTACACTGTAAATACTCATCCGAACTCTACTAACAAAAATTCTAACAAAATACAATCAGAACTAAACTGAACAACATTCGAGTAAGGAAAACAGTCGAGTATATGCTTACTTCTATAGGAATCTTCAAATTTTCAAATGATTTTTGATTATTTTATCGTGAAGAACACAAAAATAACAGGAATAAATGAAACCTCAGACATGGAAGGTTCCGATATATCAATTAAAAAAATATTTTTTTAAAAAAGTAAAATCTAACTAACTAATTAATCATTTATTAATGAACTCACCTAACTAACTGCAGTCAACTCCCTTTTCTCGATTAAAAAAGTCAAAATCCCTTTTATTTAATTAAATTTAAAATGGGTCATATATTTTTTATTGTCCCCATTTAGATGATGATGATTATTATGATTATTATTATTATTATTATGAATCGGGGAAGCAACGAAGCTGAAGATTTTATTTATTTATTTAAATATATATATTTAAGAAAGGGACAATTGGAGAAAAATCCCTAATAACAAACTTTTTTTGATGTTCAGTCCTCAAGTCAGTAAAATTTATTCTGCACAATTTGAGAGCAGGAGAATTTTTTTTTAAACTACCTCCTCAATTTTTTATTCATTTTTCTCTTATTATATTAATTTTTTTTATCTCAATCTCTCTCCCCAATTTTATTCGCATCGGCCAAAGAATCCCTAAGCTTCCTTCCACCTTCACCTTCACCTTCAAAACTACATCCCACGCAAAATAAATGCAAAATCAATGGTTTAAACGACGAAGATTTCAAATGGGTTACATAAGATAGAAAGAATGAAGACAACCAAGTGACATCGGCTGCCCATTTTCTGGAGAATCACGGAGCAAAGATTTTTTTGGAGAATCAAGAAAACAAAACAAGTGAGTTTCTTCATCTTTTTTGTTGGCTCGATTTTTCCATTAATTTGATATTTGTTACCACTTTTGTTCTTGATTTCTTTCACTGTGACGATTTCGCAAAACAGAAGAGTTTCTTCATATTTTTTGTTGGCTCGATTTTTCTAGTAATTTGATATTTGTTAGCATATTTTTAATTGATTGATGTTATTGTCACGATTTCGAGAGTAAATTCCTAGCCACCAAAATCCACTTCGTCGACACCCACGGTGAAGGCAACTGGAAGCCCAAAAATTTTTTGGCTAAAAAATACACGTATCTTCTTGTACGCATGTGACTAAAAGAAAAGGGTCGGAACCATATGAATTCGTTTTTCTAAATTTTCGTAGTATTTTTGAACAAAAAAATCTGTCCCCTTTTGTTTGAAGAAATACCTTATTTGTAAAAATATCTTAGTTTTATTATCTCTTCGATAGATGACGGTGAGTTTCTGTAAATTTTTGAATTTCCTGTTTTGATATCCTATAAATTTTTTTTGTGTTGTTTGTGCTATTTTGGGGATTTTGCAACGATTACTTGTCAACTTATTGAATTTTATGTTGTTTGTGCTAGTTGGGGGCTTTTTGTGAATGAAAATAAATTCGCTTAATTTGAACAGTGAACCAAATTCTTCGTGTTTGTGCAAAAAAAAACTTTATATTGGTGGAAAATGAATAACAAAGCATTTTAGGAATATAATTTGAATTTCATGAGTAGCTGTGTAATTTTATTTAAAATCTCGAACTCTATATGTAATTTTTTTACATATATATGACATACACACAAGCTTTTTGGTTCCCACAAGATTTTTGCTTTCTTTAAATACATGATTGAAAGCTTGATGCAGAAGACACTAGAGAAGCAAGACAGTCGACAATTTCGATCTTCTTTAGGTTTCGTTGGTTTAAGGTTATAAATTTTTTTAATTATATTAATCAGCATGTTATTGTTTTTTCGGAGGTTATACTTTAGTGTTGTTATTAAATCGTAAGTTATCGTATTGTATTTTAATTATATAATCTTATTTCTATACTATTAGTGAATTTATAAATAGTTTATTAGATTTGGGAACGTTTCATGAATAAGTTTATGATAAACAATTTTTTAGTTTTTGTATGAATTTTTTTTGTTTCTAATTTTGTGTTTAGTAAAATCTTTTTCATATGAAATTTATAACCACTTAATTGATGCAGGTTTTTGTTTGATTTCTTGAAGAAATGGAATATGTATCTGGATCATCAAATTTTTCATTCCTCAGTAGCTGCGAGTACAAAAATGAGCTCTATATGAATTCAATCTTTAATGGCGTCTCCCTAACAGAGTTGTTTCTTAATTTTGAGAGAAAATGTATTGAGATTTCCCCAGAAACTATTACATTGCAGTATCTAGCCCCCCATCAAAAGATGTATGTGACGTTGAATGAAGATGATGATGTTCGTATCATGACCCATATTCACACATCTATGAAACTGACAATAATTAACGTGAGAGCAGTGAGAAAAAACCAAATAGGAGGCCATAATATTGGGAGGTAAGAACTCATGTCTTAATTTTGACTTTCCACATGAATTGAGTTTTTGTTTTTTTTCTTGGTAATGCATTTCTAGAGTGCAACGACTTATGATAAAAAAAAATTTATGTACTTCTCATGGAGATCTGTTGTGAGTATGCTTCTTGTGAATCTAGATGATGTGTCAATTATATATTTCAACTAACTGATTATTTACATTGTTATCTAGAACATAAGTATTATTTAACATGTGTTGTCTTAATAATTTCTTAAAAGGTACAAAATGTAAGTGTTAACAAATTTTTACATTACTTAAAATAGGGTTGAATCAGAAGATGACACAGTGAGTAGTAATGACGCTCATCTTCAAGTTGGTTTGTTAAAAATTTCATAGACGTTAGGAGTAATTGCATCCGTTGGAACAGTCAAATATTCAAGGATGCCGCTGAATTTCGAGTTTATGCTAAAAATTATGCAATTGCTACAAGACGTTTTTTTTCGTATAGAAAGAATGATAATGAGAAAGTTACTTTTGTCTGTAGTGTAAACAACTGTTGTTGGAGAATTTATGCTTCAAGACACAAATCTGACAATCTTTTTGGCATTAGAAAATGTAATCTAATCCATACATGTGGAGATGACAATCTACGTAGTAGAAGATATCCTACAGCTGATACTGCCTGGGTCTCCAATGTTGTGGTAGAGAGATTGAGGGGAGAGCCATCGTATAGACCATATATGATGTTGAAAGACATACAAAGAGATTATGGGGTCGAGCTCAGTTACCACAAGGTTTGGAAAGGGAAATAATTGGCTATGCATAACATTCATGGTGCAGATGATTGGTCTTATGATATATTAAGACGGTATTGTAGTGCCATCAAAGAAACTAATCCTGAAAGTATTGTTGACTGTGAAATTGACCCTTCTAGTAATAAATTTAATCGATTATTTATCTGTTTCAATGCATGTGCAACTGATTTTGTCAGTGGATGTAAGCCCTTGGTTTTCTTGGATGTCACTCATATAAAGAATAAATACAAGGGAAATATTTTGGTTGCTGTTGCAAAAGATGCGAACGATGATCTTTTTACATTAGCATATTCAGTTGTGGATGCTGAAAATGATGATAACTGGGGATGGTTTTTTGTTTCCAACTTAAAGGTGCTTTGATTTTACATAACTGCATGGGGTTCGATGAGTACAATTTTTTCTCCGATAGGCATCCCGGAATAATCAAGGCTGTTGAGTTAATATTCCCAAGCAGTCATCATGCGTATTTTCTGCGCCATTTGGTAGACAATTTCGTGAAACAGGTTTGTAAGTAATTTATATTTCTGTTGGGAAACAATTTTTTAAAATATTTTTATGTGTATTTTGTTTGTTAATATTTTATATCTTTTTAATATAGGTCATGCGAAGATACCCACTTCACAACAAGAAACATTGGCCAACTGTGTTCAAAAAGCTGCATATGTCCCATCAAGGCAGGAGTTTGAAATGCATATTAACAATATAATAGCGTCAATTCAACTTGCCAGAGACTTTATAGTCAATTCCTCTCCAGAAAGTTGGGCAAATGCATGGTTTCCTGGAAATCGGTGGGGTGTAATAAACAATAATATAGAGTGTTGGAATAGTTGGGTGAAAGCAGCAAGACTTCTTCCTAGGGCATGGTGGACCACATACACATTCAAATTATGGACATGATGCACAAACAATGTGAAGTGTCAATGAGGATGGATAAAAGATTGAGTCCATCAAAGGAAAAAATTCTTGCAAAAACATATGTTGAATATCGTAGCTTGCAAGTGCGTAAGGCATGTGGTTGGAGTTTTGAGGTTGTGGATGGGGATACATCATTTGCTGTTGATTTGTCTTCTACGAGTTGTTCATGTAGAGCCTGACAGCTTAACAAACTTCCATGCAAGCACGCATATGGTGATATAGAGTCGAAATCAGGGTCTTTATATTATTTTTGTTACAAATACTTTATGATGGAGTTATATCGTGAAGCTTAAAAAGGAATCCTGTAATGCCTGAAATAAATATCACAATTTGTTGATTTAGTAATGTCATATTACTAAATAATTAATGATTTTTAAAGAGCGAAGTATGACATATTTTGATCATATGAAGTCCAAATGATTTGAAATTTGGATATAACGTAGAAAACTCAAAGATGTAGAAGTTTCATGTTTTGAGTTTTGGAAAATTTGATCGTTTTACTGGTCCAAAGAGATATACCGGTGTTAAAATATTAAAATAATATTATATAATATTAAAAAAAATAAAGGTAAATATCAAACCTTTACATGAATTCATTTACAGAAACATAACCGAGGAAAGAGATGAAGAAATAGAAATATGATTTTGATTTTTCTTTTTGATCTTGTGACTTATCAGTTTATCCAATCGACGAACCGATTTCAGTTCTGGGATCGTTGACACGAGGTTTTCGATTTGATGTATAAATTTTATAGTTTTGGCGATGTTTGAAATTCGTCGATTTTTGGAATAAATCCGATAAATTGTTAAATCATACTGAAATTGAAGATTGTTGAATAATGTATGATTGTAACGAAGTAGAGATGATTATAGTGATGTTGTTTTGAATTATTCCTAATTTATTATAATTAGGAATTTTTAATCGTTGGATTGAGATTGGAGAGTTGTTTGTCAGTTGTTATTAATTCTGATTATATATTCGGAGTCTACGAAGTATAGGCTATACGTTGATATAAAGTTTTCATAATTTGACGGATGTTGTAAAATAGCCTATTATTTGAAGTTAATTAATTAGGGTGTATTTGATGGTAGTATTGTGAATTAAATACACCGTAATATTAAATTGTTGAACGATAAGAATTTATAATCGAATTTTATATTTTGTTGAATTAATTGTTGTTGGGCTATTTTATGCTATATATTGAGGTTGTTATGATTGTGTTGATATGGTGACAATGATCTGATAATTGTTGTTGAATTATTTAGATACATCACAAGCCTCGGGATCAAAGAAATAGCCAGATTATATATATACTCGATTATCATGTACGTGTTGACGTACGAGCATATGTTGTTATTGTTTAGTATTGATGAATAATATTGCGTTGAACTATGGTAAACACTGCTATTGGGTGAGTTGATATTATATATGTTGTTGTTTATTATTGTTGATGTTGTTGGCTGTCGTTGTTGGGAGACGTCACGTTGATGATATTATATATGTTGTTGTTTATTATTGTTGATGTTGTTGGCTGTCGTTGTTGGGAGACGTCACGTTGATGTTGTTCGTTCAACGATATTGCTGTCGTCGGAGTTGGGGTGCGACGTATCGTGGATGTTATTCGTTCGACGATATTGCTGTCGCCGGTGTTGCGGTGCGACGTATTGTCGATGTTGTTGTTCGTTCGACGATATTGCTGTCGCTGGAGTTGGGGTGCGACGTATCGTCGATGTTGTTGTTGCAGTGTGATGTTGTTGAGGTTGTTGATGGCATATTATACAGAAACGGCAAAGGGAGTATTTCTGTTATGATTTCAGTTATATTTTATGTTGTTAATATAACTGTTATGTATTACAATGATGATTGTTGTATATGCTCACCCTTTGAGGCTGTTTCTGTTGGACATGTTACAGGACTATGCCGTGAGACAGGATAGTGGTGAAAGACTAGGTGTGTCTAGTCCAACAGTCATGTAGTTGATAGTAGATAGAAACAGTATAGCTTATTGTCTTACTTGAGTTGTATGTGTGTATTTATTATACTATTTCTGCTACACTGACGTAGATAGTGTGGTGATTGCACTTTTTTGTCGTATATGCATTATATTATTACGTCGTCGAAAAGAAAATTTTTTATGCATATGACGTCACATGTTGTATGATTACGTGGCGAGGTTTGGGGCGCCACATTTGGTGGTATCAGAGCATATTTTAGATGTCTGGGATAGTTAGGAGTTGGGTTTGTGATGAGGGAGTTGGATGGCGATATTATCTGCGTGGTCTGTGCATGTGATTTGTTTTTGATGACTTCTTGGTATGATTGATTGTTCCTTAGTTGCGTGTGCTTTCGTGCGAAAGGTGTGATGATGAATACTGGATTGTAATTGTTAAATGTTATGATTAACAATTTGATTTCCAGTTATGGCAGCTAGAGAATAGGTACATCCACACGAGGAAACAAAAGAGGTTGATAGTGGGTTTGGACAGATGAATCCATTGCCACCTCCTCCTATGGGACGGCACATGCAGATCAGCCTTTATTGCCTGGTGAGTTGACTTTGACACAGTTTAGCAGTTATCTTTCACCGAGATTTGATAGTTCTGAGACTGATGAGCGAGCAGAGGAGAGGATTGAGAGGATAGAGCAGATATTTGTGACCGCTCCGTGTGCTAGGTCTGCTAGGTTACGATTGGCTACATTTCAGCTTTCGAGGAATGTATTATTGTGGTGGCAGATGACTGAGGCCGGATTGAGAGCACCGGGCCGTACTGTTGATTGGGATGTGTTCCGATCTCGTTTTCTTGATTAGTATTTTTCTATAGCAGCCAAACAGAAGAAAGAGAGAGAATTCGAGGATTTGAGACAGGGCATTATGTCTGTTGTTGAGTATGAGTCTCGGTATTCTGCATTATTGAAATATGTGCCACATGTTGCTATAAATGTTCATGCTAAGATGAGGCATTTCATGAGAGGGTTGAAGTTAGAGTTATTTGATCGTGTGCAGTCAAACAACCCGGTATCATTTGAGGATGCAGTGACGAGGGCTAAGATGGCTGAGTTAGTTATGCAGGAGTATGGGGCTCAGGGACGATTATCAGAGCCGACTAGGGAGTCATTGCGACCGCAGGGACAGTTTTTTAAATATCAAAAGGGTTCATCTTCTTATTCAGCATCATCTGGGAAGCGTCGATTTGATTTACGACGTGTTGAGAGTCGTGGGGGCAGTTCTCAGTCTGTTCAGGGGCAGAGAGGGGAGTTCAGAGCAGTGATATGTTTTCGTTGTGGGGGACCTCATCTGATCAGAGAGTGTACACAGACCGAGATCACCTGTTTTGAGTGTGGCGGTGTGGGCCATCTAGCGAGGCAGTGTCCTAGTCGTGAGGGACATCGAGAGCCCAGGAGTGATAGAGGTAGATCCTCAGGGAGAGGAGGACGACAGCCTCAGCAGTTTACACCAGGACCTTCTGGAGGACAGCCACGTATGTCCGCCTCAGGCACAGGTGTATGCTTTGACACGAGAGCAGTCAGAGGAGGCACGAGAGGAGATGATAGCGGGTCAGTGTTATTTATGTTCTTATCCTGCTTATATTCTTATTGATACTGGTGCCTCGCATACTTTTATATCGAAGAGGTTTGTGGTTGAGCATCATATGCGCTCGTCTCCATTGTCTATGCCTCTTTCTGTTTCGACACCCTCTGGAGTTGATATATCAGTTGTATCTATGATATCAGATTGTATTATTTCTTATGAGGGCTACGAGCTGAGATCTGATATGATTATTTTGGAGATGACTTGTAACGCCCCGAAAATTTAAAGGGGCCACGCGAACCACATGCATATAAATTATTAAATTCTTTGTATTTTGATTAAAATGTTTTAATTGCATTAATTAATTATGTGATGCATATTTGCGTGTTTAAAATATATTTTTCTACATGGTTGCATTAAAATGTATTTTTAAAAGTTATTCGAGTTGCGATCGAGGAACGGAGACCGAGGGCTGAAAAATAGAAAATGTTTTTATTAAATAATTGTTTTTAATTATTTAAAATATGGGTGATGCTTTTTATTATTTTTGAAAATAAGGGAATTTGAGGTGATTTTATACGCCGGGACGTAATTTTTATCGGTGTTGGATTTTCAACAAAATACGAACGTTTACCCGGCTAATAAACTCACAAACATTTCTAAGCAAAATAATTTTTAAAATTTTAATTAAGCACTAATGGGTTATTTGGGCCTAATTAACTTTATTATTGGGCCTAAGCCTTGTTAGGGGTTTATTTAGTATTTAAAATACAAACCACCCTCATAATACACACACATCACACGCCTCCCTCACCCATCAAATTACTAGGACTCTTCTTTTCACACTATACACGGCACACACAATATCTTTGAAAAAGAAACTTTCGAAGGATGTTAATAAAATCAAGCCAAGGATCGTCGGGTCGTCGTTCTTCGATTCGTCAACGTATATTCGTGCGTTTAATACGCAAAGGCACGCCATACATCTCCTTTTCTCATCCATCATATCATATTATTGTTTGAATTATTGTATACATGAAGAACATGAAATATTTCTCATAATTTTTGGATTATTGCATGTATAGATGAGGAAACTTGATTTTTGAATCCAATAATTTGTTTATTGTTCGGTTAAGGGACTGCCATGAGTTAGGGATTGAACAAGCATGTTTTTACATGAGTTAGAGTCCTATAAACACAACCTATGAACCGCACAACAGGATAGAATAGAACTGGAACCGTAGGATTTGTACAGAACAAGGAACCGTGAGTTTGTTTGTGTGCTTGTTGAGGTTCATGGCTCGTTTCTTTGCATGGGGCTTAGGGGTTCGACCAGGTCTCAAGGAGGGCTCGTGCTTGACGTGGGTCAGGGTCAGGAAGGGTCCTAGCATGGCTAGGACCCCTGGAGCGCAGCCTTGGAGGAGTCCCATGCAGCAGGGACTCCTCGCGCGGCAGTAGGAGTGACAGCAGCCAAGGGGTGGCTCGCTGCTGGGGCTTGGGTGAGTTAGGGGGTTCATCAGGGTCCTAGAATGATGGGAATGGGTCGGCCTAGGGGCTTGAGTGATGGGCTCGCTGGTGGCTTGAAGAAAGGAGGGAAACCGTGAGAGGCAAAGCTAGCGCGCAGGCTGTGTCATGCGTCGAGGGGCTCGCTGCTTGGTTCCAGGGGCTGGGCTGGTATGGGTATGGTATGGACGTGGTCCAAGGAAGGTTAGGGTGGTGTGGGCTAGGTGGTGGCTCGGTTGGAAGTGTCCTAGGTTGGCTAGGAGTCGTTATGTGCTTAGGAGTTACACACACATACACGGGCAGATTTGGGGCAGCGTTCAGTAGGCTTTTTGAACAGGTTAGGGTCATGATTTTGGGCTGGGCTTGAACAGTAGGGTTCCTAGATGAGTTGGCTAGGTTTTGGCTCAAGGTGGCTCGGGCGTGGCTCGAGTAAATTAGGAGATGGCTCGGTGTGTGCGATAAGGTATCAAAAACGAAAATAATAAAGCTAAAATTAAATCCAAGGGTCCACGGGGGTGGATCATGACTTGGAAGAGTAGAATAAATATTAAAAAGGCCATGTTTAAAATTTGGGATCAAAATAACGAGTTTTAGATTTATTCGGGATTTAATCGCCGCACGAAACGCTAATTAACAAGATAATTGAAAAGCCTAGTTTTAAGCTTTATAAAATTATGAAAAATTAGGTTTAAGCTTAAATAATTATTATAAGTCTAAGTTTTTAATTTGTGAATTTTCTATTAAGGTTTGATTTAATTCGGGATTAAAACGCATTAATACGTCACATTTAAATATTAAATTAAAAGTCATCGATTTAAGCCAAATAAAAATATAGAAAAATTCGTGTAGGCTTAAATAATTATTTGGGACATGTTATAGTCAATGAAATTAAGAAAATGTCAAAAACGGGAAATTTTACGTATAGGGGTAAAACGGTCTTTTTGCACCTAGAAAATTAGTAAACATCATGGCAGTGCCCTGAATGCTATTTTATGTGCTAATATGATTATTTTTTATAGTTATGGATGTTTGTGGAATTTTTATGTTAAAAGGATATTTTAAATGTTTATGAGATTTTATATGTTAAAATGATATTTTAAATGTTTAAGGAATTTTAGATGGTTATGATTTAATATGTAAAAATGTTATTTTACATGTTTTGAGGTTAAAATGTCATTTTAAATGTTTATGAAATGTTCATGATTAAATTATGATTTTTAAATGTCTAAGGGATTTTTATGATTTAAGGAAGACATTTAAAAGACATGTTGCATGCTTGGTTTCGAAAACAAAAATGTTATGTTATGCATGATTTTTATAAAGTGATGAGAATGTAAATGTTGAAGGAAGTGAAGTGATTGTGACTAATTCGTTAATGTTGGCGACGTCGTGAGGGTTATGGTCCCAGTGGGAGCCCGACGATCGTGTTTCCATCGTTACGAATATGTGGTAACGGTTTTGTGGTAACGGAAGAATGGGAATATCGTGAGGGGAAAAGGCCCCAGAGGGAGCCCATTTATGGGAAAAGGCCCCAGAGGGAGCCCCGACGATCGTATTTCTATTCGAATAATGATAGGCCAGGGCCCAGTTGACCGGTGAGAGTGTTGCTGGTGTCCCCCGCCGCCCAGTACTGTGGTTATATGTAGATGGATCCATCGACCTTCATGTCATGATCAGGAAAGTCACAATTAACGATCTGAATTCAACAAAGGAAAAAAGAAAAGGAAAAGGAAAAATGTTTATGATCATGTTAAAAAGGTTTTATGTCATGTCATGTTGAGGAAAAAGGAAAAAGTTAAGGTTTATGTTATACATGTCATGAAAATATTTATGCTTAAAGTTGATGCATCATTATGAAAATGTTTCTATTTAAAGTTCATGCATCATAAAAGATTTACGAAAGTGTTCATGTTTGAAGTTTATGCATCTTCATGAAAACGATATTTTAAGTACAAATATTTTTCACTGTTATATGTTGATTGTATTACGTATTACTTGCTATAAAGATGATGGTGTGTTGAGTCTTTAGACTCACTAGGTGTGATGGATGCAGGGGAGGTTGAGGGAGGTCTTGACGGGTGATTTGACTGGACTGAAGGCGCACACAACCCGAGGACCTGCGCTTCTACTTTTTCCGCATTATGATTTACGACTCATGATTTACGTTAAGGATTTTTAAGATTATTCATTTATGCTTTTTGAGAGGCTTTTGAGAGGTTATAGTATGGGCTATACTTTTCGAATAATGTTTTTAGGATGGTAAAATGTTTGACGATTTTATGATTTAAAATATTTTTCTTTGGATTTTTAAATGGCAGTTGGATGTTTATTTTTAAAATAATGTCAAAAATATTTTATGGTTCGGCCGATGTTAAGTGAGGTTTAAAAAAAAAATTCTAGTACTTTTAAATCAATAAAAAGGGTAGGACGTTTCATGACTGATTTTGATTTTATCGTGTGAATTAATGTGCTAAGGAAATATTGTGCGACTGTTGATTGTTATTAGCGGGTAGTATATTTTTATACAGATGAGAAAGAGCATTGGACATTTAATGGAAAGGGTTCTCGTCCCCGTGTTCCATTGGTATCTGCTATCCGGATGTCTCGGTTATTGGAGCATGAACATGAGGGTTATCTTATTTATGCTGTAGATGTGACAGAAAAGAAGAAGGAGGTGGGAATAGAGGAGATACATGTAGTTGCTGAGTTTGCCGATATATTTCCTGATGAGATTCCAGGCTTCCCACCAGTTCGTGAGGTGGAGTTTGGGACTGAGATTGATCAGTTGCAGGGAACCTCAGTATATTCGAAGAATGATTTGAGGTTAGGATATCATCAGATACGAGTTAGAAAGGAGGATATTCAGAAAACAGCATTCAGGACCAGACATGGGCATTATGAGTTTTTAGTTATGCCGTTTGGGTTGACGAATGCTCCAACTGTGTTCATGAGTTTGATGAATAGTGTATTTCAGCCTTATCTCGATCGGTTTGTTATTGTGTTCATTGATGATATATTGATATATTCCAGGAGTGAAGCTGAGCATGCAGGGCATTTACGTTCAGTATTACAGCTACTGCGAGATAGACAGTTGTATGCCAAACTTAGTAAGTGTGAGTTTTGGTTGGATCGAGTGGTCTTCTTGGGTCATGTAATATCGAGAGATGGGATTTATGTTGATCCAACGAAGGTCGAAGCCGTATTACAGTGGTCTGCACCTACATCTGTACTAGAGATTCGTAGTTTCTTGGGTTTAGCAGGTTATTATCGTCGATTTATCGAGGCATTTTCAAAGATTGCTAGACCTTTGACACAGTTGACTTAGAAAGGTGTGCGATTTCAGTGGTATGAAGCATGTGAGAGAAGTTTTCAGGAGTTGAAGCATCGACTGACGACTGCACTGGTGTTATCAATTCCTACAGAAAACGAGAGGTTTGTTGTTTATACTGATGCATCATTACATGGTTTAGGATGTGTTTTGATGCAGGATCGACATGTTGTGGCATATGCCTCAAGACAGCTGAAACACACGAAACAAGGTACCCTTTGCATGACTTGGAGTTGGCAGCCATTATCTTTGCCTTGAAGATATGGCGACACTATTTATATGGTACCTCGTTTACGATTTATACTGATCATAAGAGCTTGAGATTTTTGTTTATTGAGACAGAGTTGAATATGAGACAGAGACGGTGGCTAGATTTGCTGAGGGATTATGATTGTGAGATTGAATATCATCCTGGTCGAGCCAATCTTACAGCTGATGCATTGAGCCGTAAAGTGAGTTGTAGTGCAGAGGATGTGAGTCGTTTATCAGCTATGATGATGTCTTGTTGTTTCTTAGGATATGATTTTGATATCTCGACGACTCCTATCCAGGTATCTACCTTATTGGCTGAACCTGATATATATGGTTGTATTCGTGATGCACAGATGACAGACGAGAGAGTTCAGCAATGGAGGGAGTTAGTTTCTCAGAAACAAGATACTCGTTTTAGAGTGGCTGATGATGGCAGTTTGAGGATGAATGATACATGGATAGTTCCTGATATATCTGAGTTGCGCCAGGGCCTGTTGCAGCGTGCACATTGTAGTCGATATTCTATCCACACTGGTGGCAAGAAGATGTATAAGGATCTACGCTCTCAGTTTTGGTGGAAAGGAATGAAACGTGATGTGATTGATTTTGTACGTCGATGTCTCAATTGTCAACAAATCAAAGCAGAGAGGAGAAGGCCATGAGGTGAATTGAGGAGTTTAGAAGTACCGACTTGGAAATGGGAGCACATATCGATGGATTTTGTGACTCATTTGCCAAGAAGCACTGGAACTATTGATGCTATTTGGGTGATTGTTGATCGATTGACGAAAGTTGCACATTTTATACCCTATAGCATGAGTAGTACGTACTTGATGATGACACAGTTGTATATACGAGAGATTGTACGGTTGCATGGGATTCCAGTGTCTATTATTACTTACAGAGATCATCGGTTTACTTCTCATTTTTGGGAAGGATTGCAGACTGCGATGGGGACAGAGTTGAGATTGAGTACAGCTTATCATCCCCAGACAGATGATCAGACTGAGCGTACTATTCAGACGCTGAAGCATATGTTGCGTGCTTATGTTATGGATTTTAAATCTGTTTGGCAGTCATCTATTCCATTAGTGGAGTTTGCGTACAACAATAGTTATCAGAGTAGTATTCAGATGGCTCCATTCGAGGCATTGTATGAGAGACGTTGTAGATCTCCGTTATACTGGGATGATGTTGATCGAGCTGCGGTTACCGGTCCTGATATGATTCATGAGATGGAACAGAAAGTAAAGTTGATACAGCAACGATTGAAAGTAGCTCAAGATAGACAGGCCGTCTATGCCAATAAAAGACGAAGACCCTTAGAGTTTCAGCAGGGCGATCGAGTATTTTTGAAAGTTTCTCCTTTTCGTGGCACAGTGCGATTTGGTATGAAAGAAAAGTTGGCACCGAGGTACGTTGGTCCGTATGAGATATTGCAGCGGATAGGCACTTTGGCTTATCGATTGGCTCTACCTCCATCTTTATCTGGTATTCATGATGTGTTTCATGTGTCGATATTGCGGAAGTATGAGCCGGATCTTTCACATGTGTTGGATATTTCTGAGGTTAAGTTAGATCCTGACGTGTCTTATGTTGAGAGACCAGTTTGTATTTTGGATCGATCTGAATGGAAGCTTCGTAGTAAGCTTATACCGATGGTGAAGGTTCAGTGGGAGCATAGAGGTGTCGAAGAGGCCATTTGGGAGACAGAGCGGTATATGAGGGAGCTCTACCCCTACTTATTCTGATGGTATGACGTGTCTTTATTTATGTATGTTATTACTGTTGTTGATTAATTTCGGGGTCGAAATTAATTTAAGGGGGTAGAAATATAATGTCTGAAGTAAATATCACAATTTGTTGATTTAGTAATGTGATATTACTAAATAATTAATGATTTTTAAAGAGCGAAGTATGACATATTTTGATCATATGAAGTCCAAATGATTTGAAATTTGGATATAACGAGAAAACTCAAAGATGTAGAAGTTTCATGTTTTGAGTTTTGGAAAATTTAATCGTTTTACTGGTCCAAAGGGATATACCTCTGTTAAAATATTAAAATATTATATATTATATTATATTATTTTAATATTATTAAGTTTGGTAAAACAATGCCACGTATCAGATTCCTCATTTTGATCCCAAGCCTCAGATGGTATCAGAGCCATGGAAATAGTCTGGATAATAATTTAGCAGTTTTTATTCAAATGAATATTTTCGGTTTAAAAGAAATTGTTCAAAACAGTTTGAATGAAGAATATGATTTACCTGAAAATTTAGACTTATTGAATAAATGGACTATTCCTAAGATAGAATCTAAAATGATCTATAAGTTAGGAACCTTTGAAAAAATTGGTTTTAAACAGGTAGTTAAAACTACAGAATCATCAATACCACTTCATAATAATGAAATGGTTATTAGATTGTTAAATAATAAAGATATTGTACCTTATAGGAAAAATTATAGAATTATACATATAGGTTTAATTCAAATTGCTTTTAGACCTTTAACATTAGAAGGACTACCAGAAAGCTTCATAGCAGCTTTAAGAGATGGTAGAAATTTGAATTGGAAACAATCCCTTATGTGAATAATTCAATCTAGTCTGGCTCATGGTCCAGTATATTTTGATGTTTATCCGAATTTATCTTTATTTTTGTCTGATATTAATATATTATATTCTTTAACATTAAATGTTAAAACTCATGGTTATAATTATACTCCTGGCACAGAAGTTATATGTATCTGTTATCGTATTTATTATAAACCATTATTTACACTAAATCCTATGTGTAAAAGAATAGATAAAAAATTAAATGAAACAATTGTTATAGAAACTAATTTTAATAGATCTAATATTACAACTCGTAGATCTATAAAATGGGAAGAAATTGAATTTCCAGAAAACTGGATAATTGAACAAGCTGTTCCTAGAAATCCTATAATAAATAGGGATTTACAACAAGTTATTCAGAATAATGAAGGATCTGTTCAAATACAGTTCAATAATGAACAAAGAAGATTATTGCCATCTTCTATCTATGCTAGATCAAGATCTAGTCATTCTTATATTTCGCCTTTAGATTATTTGGTGGATATTCCTCAAACTTCTAGAGCTTCTACTTCTCAGATAAGAGAAGATGTTGAGTCTCCTGTACAAGATACAGTAGATGAATTAATCATTAATCAAAACAATATTGTGCATAAAAGTAACTTTCAAAAAGTTAGAGAAACTGATACAGTTTTAGAAATGAATTTTAGTATTTAATGGATAGTAAATCAAAAATTGATTTTACTAAAGGATCTCTTGCTAGAGCAAAGATCAATGCAGAATTTTATTTACCCAAATGAGAATCTTTCAGAGATTGGTACTTTAAAAGTTTCTCTGAAGAAGAATTTGAGTATATTGTTGCGGAATTTTATAAATATTGTGAAAACCAAAATAAATTAATACATTTTGTTCCTTGGTTTTTTAAAACATTTATTATAGATTATATTTCTATTCTTGAAAGAAATTATAAACTTTCTTCTGGACAGATTCAAAAATCTGTTTATCCTCCTCAACAATCTTTTATTATAGAAAAGTGTTGAGGATCGGGTTGAGTTTAGAAGGGGGTTGAATAAACTCAACGGCAAACTTAACCGATTTTTCGGAATGATGTGTTAGAGTCCTGTTAAAGATACTAGCAGATTCTTGTTCAAGTTTAAAGACCAGCAGATCACAAGATAATGTACGGAAACGATCTGTTGGTTAGTAGGTGAAAAATAGTGAAACAGAAAAACAGTAGATGGCACAAAGTTTGTTTCTGGAAGTTCGAAGATGAATCTTCTACGTCTCCCCTTCTTCTGTTTCCAGAAGGTATCACTAAAAGACTTTGGTGAATACAATACAACAGTTGTACATACCCACTTCAACAAGACTTACCCTTCGCCTATCGAAACTCTTAGTTTTACAACTCAACTTCTTGAATGATCTTAAGTTCTGGAAAAGACTCTTTTCCAGTTACAAATTCTTCTATCAATGAAATAGTGAAGTGAATAGCTTGAGAAGATATAACGAAAATAGCTAGCACAATATGATCTCAATGATCAAGAGTATGCAATGAAGCGTGTGCTGCTTTTTCTGTGTTGAGCTTTTAGGATGACTGAAAGTTCTAGCGATGCTCAAATGATTCTTTGATTTAGATTCGTTTCACTTCTATCTCTTGAAAAGTGCTTCGTCTCCATATATATAGACTTTATCCAACGTTAAAATCTGAACGGCTCTTTTTGACTTTTCAGTGGTTCAGCTTTATTGCCGAAAATGGACCCTGCAAAATACATTAAAGCAATCAGTCTCAGTTCATACTAAAAATGGTAAACCGTCTTAAATGTTTTCGTACAACATTTAATGGCATTTAATGAAGCAATAAATGCTAGTATCATGTTAATAGATCAACGGTAATATTTAAAGACTTTGAGATACGCAAAATTCTGTTAGTGTATATTTCGAGTTTTGTATCCCTTCTAGTTATGATTTTAGCTAAGAAGCAGTACTTGAAGAGTGCTGCTACTGGTCTTTAGCTCGATACAAGTGCTTCTGTTTTTCTGCTATTTTACATCTACTGGTTTTGTATTAAGCCAGCATCTACTGGTTTTTACTAGCATCTTCACTTTTACTAGCATCTCCACAACAAATTTAAGTCTAACAAAAAGAATAATAAAATTTTAAATTTTACTGCTTTTTCCAAATTATTTGAGAATGATATGTTGCAAATAACTGTTAAACATATTAATCAGATAATTGAAAAACAGAATTATACAAATTTGTATCTTACGATAATAGAAGAAGAGATAGATTCTCTTAAGGATCGTATTGATAAAATTATTATGGCTATCAATCAAATTAAACCAGATGTCCATATCCAAACAAAAGAAGAAGAAACTAATATTGTTTCTATTGTTACTTCTTCTATTCAATCTCCTCCAGATATAAAGGATTTTAAGTAATCCATTTGCCCAGATAAGTTGTTAATGCCATTAGTCAACATCTCCAGATATGGAGCCTGATTAGAAACTCGATCATTTAGAGCGGTAAGAGATTGAGATTGAGAATCGATCTTGGCATCCATTAGGTCCATGGTGGTGGAGATTGAGCGAAAAAGGCCATCATGCTCGGTGAGCCGGGTAAGTATGTCAGATTGAGCAATCATGAGCTGACTGGAACTTCTGGATATAGCTTGTCGAAAAACAATGATTTCAGCATTCATTTTATGCACAGATTCCGCCGTTTTATGTATTTCCTTGGACATACGGTCTCGGAAAAACTGAGCACCACTGATTTCTACGGCATTCTCATGAGATAGCCGCTTGACTATATCAGAAAGATTCTGTAGCTCTTTTTGTAGATTATCAATCTGAAACTCTAAATCAAATGGTTCCACAACTGGTGAAAGGGTTCTTGCAAGCAATCTTGCTTAATGTCTTCCATTCTGGCGATGCGCTCAGGAGACTGCAGAGAAGGAATAATAAGAGCAGTAGATTGTGCAACTTCTGCTTGAGTGATAACAGCTGGTTCTGGTTCAGCAGAAGGTCCTTCTGAAGCAGTAGATTGATCTGTTGGCCTTTCTTCTGGTTGCTGCAAATCAGCAGCAGGTTCAGGTATGGCTTGTGGCTCAACAGTAGATGGTGAAGCATGCAACAAAGTTGCCATTTCAGCTTGGTGAGCTTCTGAAAAATGCTCAAGTGCTGGAAGAGACGATGAAGCAGTAGTTATAACAGTAGCACTGGCAGCAGCAGTTGCAGTAGCAGTAGCAGATTCTGGAATGGATTGGACTGGAGGATGATCAGCAGAGGTAGAAGTAACGGGCATTGTGTCATCCTGTGCTGCTTGAGTCTGCACAATCGATTCGATCACCTCATCAACCGATGCCAGATCATGAACAGAAATCAGAGAGGATGATTGAGTAGGAACTTCTTGAGGTGCAGGAGTACTAGAGACCTTGACTTCAGAAGAAGCTTTGGCCGGTTCCTCAATTGACTGAGTCTTCAAAATGGTGGGGACAGTGGTGACACCGAATTTTGGAGGCTGAGAAAAAGCCTTTTCCTTAGTAACAATTTGCTCAGATAGAATTGTCAGCTGCTCCGACAAAATTTGAATGATATTCTGATCATGAAAAGCAGTAGGACCAGTAGAGTCAAAATTTGACTTCAACGTTGTTAGAATAGTGTCTATCTTCTGCTGTTTGATTTTATCCAGAATGTAGCTTCTGCGATTGATGGCTTCTATCACATTTTGTGTGTTGGCAGCAGCAAAAACCTTTTTCTCATTTTTCACAGTTTGAGTATAAACACCAGTAGTTTTCAAAAAAGTGATTGGATGGTAGACTCTTACCTTGAGCCAATCGTCAAAGAATTTCATGTCTTCTCTGGTTGAATTATCAATTTCTTCCAGATGAAGATCAATTGTTGTTTGAATGGTTGATGTTGCCACCGGTGACTGAGACAACTCAGTAATCTTTTCTTTCCCTTTTTATGAAGTAGCAGGGACTACTGGTTTAAAAGCCGAAGAACCAGTAGCAGATTCTCTAATGACCACACCAGAAGTTGGTCTGAAACTTGGAGCAGTTGAAGGCCCTGAGTCAACGGCTTTAGCTTTGGTGGATGAAACAACAGATGGAAAAACTTGGCGGAGAGGAACATTCTCCAGTTCAGAAAGAACCGATGTTTTCTTGATGCGGATTGTTGTGCGAGGCTTCTTCTTAGCTGGGGTGGGAGGCAGTGAAGCTTGCTGAGGGGGTGCTGCTGATTCTCCAGATTCTGTTTTGTCAGAATCAAACAAGACCACAACTCTTTTTCGTTTAATTTTCTTCTGCCCCTCAATTTGAGATTCTCCAATCTCCTTCTTAATGGCCACAAACTCACCAACGGTTAGCTTTGGCCTTAAAGCAAGCACGCTATCAGCATCAGTCATTGTTACCGAAGAGCCATCCTCTTCTGCTGTTCCAGGAAAACCAGCATCTTTCAACATTGTACTGATTTGTACAGCAAATCCAGTACTTTTCCTGAGAATCATATCCTTCATAATGCGAAACAGAAAACGTCCCCAATCCACTTTCTTTTCTGATGTGATGGCCACCATCACTTGAACATTTTCTTTTGTTAGTTTGTCAAAGGTTCCAGCCTTAACTAACAAGGCTTTTGCTACTATATCAGCGAGTACCTGGTACTCAATTTTCAGTAGCTTCTTGAAGCAAGAAGGTGAGAGCTCTTCACCAGTAGCTGAAAAGATGGTTAAAGCAGTAGAAATTTCTTCCTTTGTGATATCCGAAAGCTCGGAAAGGCCAGAAATCGTTAGGAAGAAAGTGGAACCCAGAAGTGCAGCATCAATAGAGATCGATGCATCTCCCTGTGTATAGGTAATCTTGCCTTCCACAACTTCTGCTTTGGCATAGAAATCCAGAAGAACAGACTTGTAGATAACAGCAGGCGATTCCAATAATATTCGAAGCCCGGACTTTTCCAATGATTTGAACATCTTGACAAGATTCTCATCCTTAATAGTGAGAACAGAAGCAAAATTCACCTGATAAGCATTCAACGTATATGCTGCGGCCATTTCTAAATTTGAAAGAGAATAGAAGTATGTTAGCAGTAGATGCGAAAAATCAGTAGAGACAAGGAAATAATCTGAGTTCGTAAAGCGTTTTTTACGGTTAAAGCAAAATATACAGCCGTCAGTGAACATAGGGACACGTGTCGATATGTTAGAAGAGAGAGAGGCAAAAGTGTCAGTTACTCTACTCATTTTAAAATATTTTAAAAATTGGCGGGCTGTCCGAGGCGGTTGCTAAATAAACAGAAGCTGATTTGTCAAGATATTTCTTTTGTAGAACCCGTAAATCAGTCTACGTATAAGCCATGCATAATTCTAGTATTTTAAATTAAATTGACTTCATTACATGATTATTTTAATGCTTTTCTTTGAAGTTAATTATTTTATTATTTCATGCAGTAGTTTGATTTTTCAGTTATTTCAGTGAGGCCGGACTGGAGTTGGAGTTTTGAGATAGAATTTAAGATTCGATAAATATTTCCAAACTTTATTTTAGCTAGCAAGTAAGTTAATTTAAGTTAATAAAGAGGTTTGAGGATTTAATTTAAGTTACTTGAGGTGATTAAGAAATAAGCTCATTTAAGTTACTTAATTAAGGGATTAATTCACTAAATTAATTAAAGGATTAGTGAGGCTTTTAAGGGTTATTAATTTACTAGATAATTAACATTTTCCCCCTTCATTTATTTGGGAATTTTCGGCCTTAGCATCTAGACCACCCCTTGCCAACTCATCACCCCTTTTTGACCCATTCTTGGTTGAGTTAGCATAAGGATCTTTTTAATTCTTGGTCCACCTTAATTAAGTAAATATTGAACATTATCCTAGTCTAAAAAGCTCAAGAATTCGGCCATCACCATTCTAGATCCCTCCAAGATTTATTTGATTAGCAACAACAATTCAAAATTTAAATGAGAGTGGACTTGGTCATGATTTGGCCTTATATCTTGCACCCACTTCCTCACTCCCCTAACCATCTTTCCCCCTCTCCTTTTTCGAAATCTGAGTGAACTCCTTAAGCTGAAAACCGTGAGAATTCAAGAGGCAAAATAGAGAGAAAATCGAGTAGAAGAAAACAAGAGAAGCAACTCCGTCTCCTCCGTGCCGCGTCGTCGTCGTTTCGTTCGTTTTCTTTCGAAACGAAACCAGTCATGTCTAGATTCTTTCAAACCTCAATCAAGTCCTATTATAAATTATTTTTCACTACATGATCATGTTTTAATGAGCAAAAACCGAAATTTTAAGCAACTAGAACAAGGAATAATTCTGCACAGATTTTCGGTTCTACCATGCTTCACGATTGGTATGTTTTGTTTCGATTTCAGGGATGGATCGTTCCAGGGGCTTGAAGCTGCATATGAACATGTACTAGGACATGTTAGGGTCATGATAGAACATTGATTCCAGCCCCATATACAATAGAATTCGTCAATGACAGCACATCCCCCATGAGTGTCATATTGAGCTTCAAAAATTCAGTTTTGTTGTCCAAGGGTAAGGATCTGATCATGGCTGCCCTAGGGGCCTATAGCCATGGTTGGATCACTCCCCTAGCATTTCTAAGACGAGACTAAGTCGCCCTTTTGGTGGCTTGGTCCATGGCTCATCGGTTTTCAATTTAAAAACAAGAACAGCCCCCTCCCCTCTCGGCCCCCTTCGGTTTTGACAGCATATGAGTTCGGCTTTGGTTGGGTTGGTATGGATCTTGGTTGGCCTATGGCCCTTAGCCACGGTTCATACCATGCCCCTAGATGTCTAGATCGTGCCATGGTCAATCAATGGCCACTGGAACGAGTCGAGACAGCAAGCGAAGCACAACACCACACATGCACGCATGAGGGCCCTCGGTAAGAGCTTTTGGTTGGTTACTGGAATGGTGAGGATTGTGGCTGGCCTAGGGCCCTTAGCCATGGTTTAAATCATTCCTTGGGATGTTGGTAAGAGTCTCTAGTCGGTGGTTCACGACCCAATGGCCGGTAGTCTCGAAAAAAACACAAGATACGCGATGGTACAGCTGCTGGAAATTTACAGCAAGTTTCTATGTCGGTTCGGAGGCTCGTTCGAGTTCTCGGTCGGCTTTTAGCCTATGGCCTTAAAGTGGACAGTGCCCCATTGAGTTAGGAAGGTCATGTTTTTGACCGTTCGTGATTCGGATCATTTTTGAGGTCGTACGAGAATCTATGGTGCGATGTGCCAAATTGACTCTCGAAAGAGCGTTTCTTGTTTTGGCCTCCATTTCACCGAGGTTTCGACCCTCATCATTTTAGTAGCATTAGTTCATAATTTTAAGCGTATTTTTAATCATGACTATACGTCGGTTCAGTGTCGGTTCGGGTTGGTTCGGAGTCATGATTAAATACGAAGTCATTAGGCGTCATAGTCGCATTTTGAACTTAAAGCGCATAGTTGGCCAAGTTTAAGCTATTGCATATTTTTCATGACATATTTAGGTTGCAGCGAGCCTGGGAACGATCCAATCCAGTTGGTAAAATTACAGGATTTTTCAGTTATGCCATTTAATTATATTACGTGCATGAAAATAGAAAATACTTATTTTTGAGATTTATGCGATATTGCTTGTGGTCAATTCACTATTATGGGAGCATTATTTTATACGGTCGCCAGTGACTGATCAGTTCAGTTTGGTACCACCCGGTCGCCAGTGACCGGTCAGCTCAGTTCAGTTTGATACTCCCCGGTAGCCAGTTACCGATCAGTTCAGTTCAGTGCAGGGGCCACAGGCGTAGACCATAATCTCAACAGAAAATTTTTATCAGTTATTTCAGTACAGGGCTCCAAGGAGCAAACATTCTATTTACTATGACTTTCAGTTCAATTATGCACGTATTATAATTGCTCAGTACAAGTTATTTTAAGTATGCCTCATGACATGATATTTTATCCATGCAAATTACATTTTCTCGTTACCTACGATATTTGCATGCTGAGTCTTTAGGCTCACTAGACTTGATTGTTGTAGGTACTAATGAGGCCAGGGCCGAGGGCGGGGACCAGTGAGCCAGCTTGGGTCGGCAGTAGTGGCACCCGAGGACCTCAGTTTCAGCACATGTCATTTTATGCTCAAACATTTTTACCAGTTGTTGGACATTTTTTGAATTGTTATTTTTGGCAAACTTTATTTTCTTCCGCTGCTATATTTTTTAAACATTGAACTTGATTCATCAGTTGATTTTATGGATGAGGCACTCCATTTATTTTAAAAGAAAAAAATTTTAATTTTTCGCAAATTTTCAAAGTAAGAATTTTCGGGCCTTTACATCTTTTCCTGATCCAAATCAGAAACATTTATCCGTTTTAAGCATGATTATATCTCAAAAATGGTACAATAATATTACTTTATTAATTGAAAATTCTTATAAGAAGAATTTTATTGCTATGATTGATAGTGGTGCAGATTTAAATGTTATACAAGAAGGATTAATTCCTACAAAGTATTTTCATAAAACTACTCATTCTCTCTCTCATGCAGGAGGAGAACCTTTAGAAATAAATTATAAATTACCAAAAGTTTATATTTGCAAAGATAAAAACTGTATTCAAACCAGTTTTTTATTAGCAAAAGATATTTCTAGCCAACTTATACTTGGTCTTCCTTTTATTTATCAAATTTATCCTTTAACTTATGTTGATGAAACAGGTATTATAGGAACTTTTCAAGGTAATCCTATTTCTTTTAAGTTTATAACTAAACCTGTTTATAGAATTCTTAATGAATTGCAAGAAAAGATTGATAGGAAAACTTTTCAGATAAATTCTTTAAAAGAAGAAGTTAATATTTTAAGTATAGATGATAAATTACAAAATCCTAAATTACAGGAAAAAATTAAACTTATTTATAATAAGTTCTCATTAGAAATATGTAATGATCTTCCAAATGCTTTTTGGAATAGAAAGAAGCATATTATATCTCTTCCATATGAAGAGAATTTTGATGAAAAGAATATTCATACCAAGGCTCGTCCTTGTCAAATGAATTCTGAATATTTAGAATTATGCAAGAATGAAATTCATTCTTTATTAGAAAAAGGATTGATAAAACATTCTCAATCTCCTTGGTCATGTACTGCTTTTTATGTTAATAAACATTCTGAACAGGAAAGAGAAGTTCCTATATTAGTAATTAATTATAAACCCCTTAATAAGGTTTTAAAATGGATTAGGCATCCTATTCCTAATAAAAAAGATTTATTAGATAGATTAGTTCATGCTATCATATTTTCAAAATTTGATTTAAAATCAGGATTTTGGCATATTCAAATAAAAGAATCTGACAGATATAAAACCGCTTTTAATGTTCCAATAGGACATTATGAATGGACAGTAATGTCATTTGGCCTTAAAAATGCCTCTTCGGAATTTCAACAAATTATGAATGATATTTTTTATACTTATAGCAATTTTATAATTGTTTATATAGATGATATCTTAGTGTTTTCTAATGATATAGAAACACATTTTAAACATTTAGATATGTTTAAAAATATTGTTATTCAAAATGGCCTTGTTATATCAAAATCTAAAATGATTTTATTTCAAACCAATATTAGATTTCTTGGTCATATGATTGAGAAAGGTAAAATAATTCCTATACAGAGAAGTATAGAATTTGGTTCAAAATTTCCTGACATTATAACTGATAAAACTCAGTTACAAAGATTTTTAGGAAGTTTAAATTATATTTCTCCTTATATTAAGGATCTTACTAAGGATTCTGCTATCTTATATGATAGGTTAAAGAAAAATCCTTTACCTTGGTCTGAAAGACATACAATAGCTGTTAGAAACATTAAGGAAAATGTTAAAAACCTTCCTTGTCTTATGCTTGCTAATGCCCAATGGGATAAAATTGTTGAAACTGATGCTTCAGATATAGGTTTTGGAGGAATCTTAAAACAAAAAGATCCCCAAACTAAACAAGAATATCTTATTAGATTTTATTCTGGTAAATAGAATAATGCCCAGAAAAATTACTCCACAGTAGCAAAAGAAATATTAGCTATTGTCAGATGTATTTTAAAATTTCAAGATGATTTATATAATCAAAAGTTTATTATAAAATCTGACTGCAAATCTGCAAAATTTATGTTTAACAAAGATTTTAAACATGATGTGTCTAAACAAATGTTTGCAAGATGGCAGGCTCATTTAGCTCCTTTTGATTTTGAAATCATTTATAAAAAAGGTGAAGATAATCATCTACCTAATTTCTTAACTCGAGAATATTTATCCTAATGTTTTCATTTACAGATATGTATTCCCGAGGAAGAGGAGAGTCCACTTACAGAGGGCGAGGTGGTAGGGGAAAACCCCCTAATATTATTGCACAGCATGGAAAACAGAGGCTAATAGCCCAGAACTTATCTAGTTCATCCAGTAATACTGAGCAAAATAATGAGTTATACAATAAGTTTCAAGAATTTTTGAAACAAAAATAGAGAAGTAATACAGATTCTCAATCTTCAGCATCATATGCTAATATCATAAAAGAAGATGATAATGATTCAGCTCTATATACAGAGACAAAACATCGTGAATTGATTCTTCTTATAGAAGAAAAAGATACCCAATGGGAAAAACTCCATGGACTATCATGGAAAGATATCTAACCAATACATCATATGTATATGGTTCTTACAAGCAAAGAGGATTTTATGAAAATCTTCTGATATCCACAAAAACTGTTGATATAACTCACTTTTTCAGTAATACTCAGCAGACAAGAAGTTATAACTTCTCAAAGTTTATCATCAAGAAGATCATATCTATTGAAGAATGGGGTATATCTCCATTAGTTGAAAAAGAATTTTATTCTGAAAATCATAAAATGAGTTTTAAATTCAATTTTTGGGACTATATTGAAAGTTTTAATAAAACTCTGTTTTATGAAAATGAAAAAAGGAAACATACATGGTTTCTAAAGATTTGTGAAAATGTTTTTCATCATCCAGTTCCAAATTGGTTTTTAATCTGGTGGAAGATATTTGGTCCATCTGCAAAGATTTTGCCAGAGGTTTTTATAAAACCCATGAATACTTGGTTAAATGTTTCCCCAAGTATTAAAAAATCATTTTTTGAACATTGGATAGATGGAAAGACTTTATGTCTATTTTTCATGGAATTTGGAATTCCTTGGATCTGGAAATGGCAATCAGAATTCGGTTACACTGATGAAGGCATCTCTTGCATATGGAGGGTCAGCTCCACAAAATTTTGGGACAAATTATTACGTGATGATCCAGAAACTGGAAAGCCTTATGGCTATGAAACTCTTCATCAAATGGATGAAAAAAATTTATTATATCAGACAGAATTTCACAATCAACAAGAAAAGGAAAAAGCCTCTATGAGTCCATTCAAGATTCTCACTCAGAAATATTCTGAAATCTATTCAAAAGAAAAAATGATTGAGATTTATATTGAAGAAATGAAAAAGGATCTTTTTCAGAATATTGGATGTCCTGATTCAAAGTCAGATAATTCTACGGCGTCTGAATCCGTCAAAAATCAATTCATACATCTAATGCAAATGTAGGATGCACATGATTCAGAGGATGATACTCCTCAATTATCTCAAATCGATGACATCTTTGAAAATTTGAAGAAATCTCTAAAAGATAATATCAAAGACGATTAAAGATGATTGGAAGTGGAATCTCACTATTCAGAGTTGGTGAAATAACACATCATGGTATATCGTGACAAAAAGTGGGTGGCATATCACTTTTACTTTTTTGAATTTTGTAACCATGTTACTATTTGCTTTAATAAAGCATTTTACTATTTTTATTTAGAGATGGAATCCGGGGTTTCATGTCCGGCTCTTCTATCTATATATAGGTTACTTCTGTGTCTTTAGAATAACATGGTTGAGTTTGCTCCCCTCTATTCTCTCTTGTAAAAAACCCTTCTGAAGTATATCAATAAAAGTTTGCAGTTCTGATAACAACTTTGTAAGTTCTT